>NW_016107773.1:81032-131797 GCF_001604975.1 Cebus imitator
AAAGGAATAAAATAAAAATTCTACTCTTTATAGGTATGACTTGGTATCCTCTCTGTGAAAAGATATTTCCTTGAGATAATTCTAAGAAGGAACCTTTTTTTTTTTTCTACTTCAACTTGCCTTAGAACCATGATGCCAGCACATCAATTACCTTATTACACCAAAATCTCAGTGGTCTCAACCTTCCAAAAGGATTTTTCACAGATTTGCTTTCAGTATTCATTTAGTCCATGGAAAGTGAGATATGCAAGGAAAAGAGTAATCAAGAACATAAGCCAAAAATAAAATTCTAAGGCTCCTCAACCATCTGAATGGAGCCCTCTTCTCAGCCCAGGATGTTCCAAAGTTAACCTGGAAAAACTAGTTCAGGCCATAATGGGAAAGGAAGCCAGACATGACTCATTATACCCACCTCCCTCCCTTTTTGGAATTACTGATAGATCAGACTCTATAGTCTAACAGGAAACACAATCAATTCTCTTTGAAGCGTGCTACCTGGAGGCTTCATCTGCACAATAAAACCTTAGTCTTCACAATCCCTTATTGTAACCCAGGCATTCCTCTATGGATTGTAAGTCTTTCAAGGCATTGCCAATCAAAAAAATCTTTGAATACACCTATGACCTGAAAGTCCCCACTTCCGGTTTTCCTACCTTTCTGGACCAAATCAATGTACAGCTTACATGTATTAATTGACAGATGTCTCCCTAAAATATATAAAACCAACTTGTGGCTCAACCACCTTGGGCACACATTCTCAGGATCTCCTGAGGGCTGTGTCATGGGCCATTGGTCATTCATAGTTGGCTCAGAATAAATCTCTTCAAATATTTTATACAGTTTAACCCTTTTCCTCAACAAGAAACAGCAGTATAACTAGTTCTGATATGACAAGGGGCTGTAGCATTTTAGCACATGAATAAACATTGGGGAAAAAAGAGTTCAGTAAATTGTTCCTATTTGGCTAAATTCTTGGAGTCAAAAATCAAAAGGATTCTTAAACCATGAATAAAATATTGAGTTTATCATTTCCTGGGGGAGTTAAATTCATTCCTACCGTTAATATTAACAGGGACTGTGTGAATGACTGGATATCAAGCTAGAAACATGGCATAGGAGGTTGCTATATTTCTGAAATTTCCATCATATTTTCAGCTTCATCTTATGAAAGAAATATAACCAGCCGGGCGCGGTGGCTCACGCCTGTAATCCCAGCACTTTGGGAGGCTGAAGTGGGTGGATTACGAGGTCAGGAGATCGAGACCATGCTGGCCAACACGGTGAAACTCTGTCTCTACTAAAAATACAAAAAAAAAAAAAATAGCTGGGTGTGGTGGCGCACGCCTGCGTCCCAGCTACTCGGGAGGCTGAGGCAGGAGAATTGCTTGAACCCAGGGGTGAAGATTGCAGTGAGCCAAGATCACGCCATTGCACTCCAGCCTGGGCAACAGTGTGAGACTCCGTCACAAAAAAACAAAAGAAAGAAATACAAGCATCAAATGCTTTCAGAACATAGCTACACTCTTTCCTCTAAACTAATGTTGCTGACTTTCTATCTGATAAGTACAAATTCAACAAAGGTTAACTTCTAAACCTGGCTAAGTGATTTAAAGGCTTATATGTTTTGATCCACAGGTATCTTAGGACAGCACATGTAATGTTTTGAGGCTTATTGTTACAAAAAGAGAAAAAGTACAAATTCTAAATCCATTCCAAATCTATAAAGGAAACAAATGATTCTGTGGGTAGTCTCTTTATGGGGAAATCTGCCTCCCTAGGCTCTGAGTAAATGCAGAGCCCTGTGGGCTATGGCTATAGGAATATAATGTTCACTGCCAAGTACTGCATTTACCAACTCATTAATTCTCTTTACAAAGAGCCGCCTACTAGACTCCCTGTTTGCACTACTCTTGGACATCAGTAGATGAGGAGCCTGGTGTCTAGAAGAGAGGGAAAATATGTCTCAGGAAGTTTGACTTTTTATGTTGACAGTTTAAGCATTTTAACAATCTTTAAATCCACTCTTCTATTTGTTGTTGTTCTTAATAACCTCTCCATTTAGAGATCATTGTTTAGCTATCCTAAAAAAATTAGACTCCACCTATTTCAACATTTGCATTTACAAACCAGTAAGGTTGTTTATTTAGTTGTGGCTTCTCACAAGCAACATCAAAAACAGTGTGTCCTGATTTTAATTATTCTAATGTGCTAAGAATCCCTGTAGAGAACCATGAAAAAAACCACTGGCTGACATCAGAATTGTTACCCTAATTGGTTGATGGATTTAAAACTGCTTAATGACATGTGGCTTTGGCTGGGTGTGGTGGCTCACACCTGCAATCCCAGCACTTTGGAAGGCCCAGGTAGGTGGATCACCTGAGGAGAAGGGTTGAAGACCAGCCTGGCCAACATGGGGAAACCCCGTCTCTACTAAAAATACAAAAATTAGCCAGGCGTGGTGGCGCACACCTGTAATCTTAGCTACTCGGGAGGCTGAGGTGGGAGAATTGCTTGAACCCGGGAGGTGGAGGTTGCAGTGAACTGAGATTGTGCCACACTGCACTCCAGCCTGAGCAACAGAGCAAGACTCTGTCTCAAAAAAAAAAAAAAAAAATATGCAGCCTTAAATACATAACATACCAATATGTTAATTAGCAAGTGATTATAAACATTACTAAAGACCCTCTTTTTTTTTTTTTATTTTAGCCAATCAACATTTTATCTGCAATGTACTCTAGCTGACCTTTGCTATCAACTCTTTCCTGGCTGCAACTTAGTTTCATAGTGTGTATATCGCTTACAAATAGGGTACTTCATACAGAGTATCTACAAAGCCAGATAATTCACAATAAAAATTCTCTTCAGAATCTGCTATGGATGTCTACATCAATCAAGGCCACCAAGTAATTCCAGTGGACGTATTTGACCTAACTGCTATATATTTACACATAAAACAAAATGTTACATTACAAATGTAATGTACATTCTTACATGCTGTGAACATGGATTTATTTCAGGTATTAAATTTCATGCTCAGCTTACAAATTGTATTACCTATGAGAAATCACATTCTAGCATTCAAATAAAACCCTTATTATTTGCTTGTCCAATAAATTGTAAACAAATTTGACCTGGAGTAATAGATATATTGGGCCTCCATGGATCATCTTCTAATGAAGTAACTATATTAGAAAGAGCATTAGACAGTCAGGTTTTCTCAGCTCTGTCCCTCTTTGGGTATTAGGGGAAATCTCTTCACCTGTCTGCTCTTTGTTTTCCCCATACGATCAAGAAAGGAGTTGGCCTACGTGAACGCTGTCTTTCCCAGCTCTGACAGTCTATGATTCGTTTTTTTTTTTTTTTTTTTTAAAGATGGAGTCTTGCTCTTTTGCCCAGGCTGGAGTGCAGTGGCATGATCTTGGCTTACCAAAACCTCCGCCTCCCAGGTTCAAGTGATTTTCCTGCCTCAGCCTCCTGAGTAGCTGGGACTACAGGCACATGCCACCACGCCCGGCTAATTTCTGTATTTTTAGTAGAGACAAGGTTTCACTATGTTGGCCAGGCTGGTCTCAAATTCCTGACCTCATGATCCACGCCTCAGCCGCCCAAAGTGCTGGGATTACAGGTGTGAGCCACCGTGCCCAGCCTCAGTCTATGATTCTTTGAGACTGCTAAGGAGAGGGAAAGGGAAATTATTTTGGAATGATCCTTTATGAAAAAGAGTTGGCCAGGCGCAGTGGCTCACGCCTGTAATCCCGGCACTTTGGGAGGCCAACGCAGGCAGATCACCTGAGGTCAGGAGTTCAAGACCAGCCTGACCAATATGGAGAAACCCTGTCTCTACTAAAAGTACACAAAATTGCCAGGCATGGTGGCAGGCATCTGTAATACCAGGTACTCAGGAGGCTGAGGCAGGAGACTCGCTTGAACCCAGGAGGTAGAGGTTGCACTGAGCCAAGATTGCACCACTGCACTCCAGCCTGGACAATAAGAGCAAAACTCCTTCTAAAAAAAAAAAAAAAAAAAAAAAAAGAAGAAGAAGAAGAGTTATTTAGGGCTTGTGTTTGGTGTGTGCATGTGTGTGTTAGTAGTGATGTAAGGAAACCTGATTCTAATTTCAGGTTCAACACAGTAAGGAATAATTGCTAATCAAATTTTAATAAAATGCTTTCAGGCTTCAGGTCTGGAAAAATCATTTTAAACACTTAGAAAAACAATCGGGAATGTCAGCTGTTTTTTCACCTGCTCCTAGAGGAAATGCTTGGCTTTTAACCATGACATCCTCCTTTAACTCAAGTACAGTACATTTAAACCTACTAGCAACCTCTCGTTTTGAATTACGCATGAAGATATTCAACCTAGAGAATTATCTGTCTCCTGACCTGAATTCTGTCCATCCAGGGTTTCCAGTACAGCATTAAAGTTCTTACTTGGAAATGACTGCTGTCTGTGCTGTAATGACTGGATGCCTTAATGAAATTATTAAACACTAAAGATTGTTGCCTCCTAAGAGTAGTTTCTAAATTTGATGGCCTCCTCTCAGTTGCCAAAATGCTGGGCTGACCTTGCAGGCAGGCCGAATATTTGGCTGTCGACAAGCAGAGATCTGAGAGGTGCTGGGTGGCCTTGTGCCCCGAACCGCTTCCTTCTTCGGTATTTACAAGGACTGACATTCTATCTCTAGAGACACATTGATCAGCCCAGGTGTCTCCTTGAAATCAAATGTCTCTTACAGAGGTAAGCTCTTAAATCACCAACATTTTGTAGTAATATTTCCTAAACTGTGTTCCTTAGTACACTCTGCTAGTCCCATAATATATTGGAGAAAGAGACCTATGGTCAGCTAAGCTGGGAAAACACATTACACTATAGCTCTTCTTGCAGAGTCACAATACACATTAGTATATTAAAGGTTTTGAGAAGTCTTGCTATAAACAAACTAAATTAATTTTGTTTTGTCCACCGTTTCCTTACATAAGCATATGGAACACATTTTTAAAAACATTAATTGTAGTAGAACACAAGAAGTTACCATATTAACCATTTCTTAGTGTATAGTTCAGTAGTGTTAAGTATATTTGTATTTCTGCGCAACCAACCTCCAGAACACTTTTATCTTGCAAAACTAAGACTCTGTACCTGTTAAATAACTGCCTATTTCCTTCTCCCCATAGTCCCTGGCAACCACCAACTCTGCTTTCTTTTTCTATGAGTTTGACTACTCTAGACATCTCATATACGTGCAAACAATATTTATCCTTTTGTGATGCTTATTTAACTTAGCATGATGTCTTCAAGGTTCATCCATGTTGTAGAATAGGACAGGATGTCCTTCTTTTTAAAGCTGAATAATATTCCGTTGTATGTATATACCAAATTTTTTCTTATCCATTCATTTGTTGATGAACACTTGGGTTGCTCCCAACTTTTGGCTATTATAAATAATGCTGCTATGAACATGAGTGTACAGGATCTCTTACAGAACTTGCTCGCAACTGTTTTTAATATTATATACACCCACAAGTGGGATTGCTGGATGATATGATTATTCTATTTTTAATTTTTTGAGGAACCACCATACTATTTTTCATAGCAGCTACATCATTTTACTTTCCCACCAACAGTGCACAAGAGTTCCAATTTTTCCAAATCCTCCCCAACGTTTGTTCTTTCCTGTTTTTTGTTTTTTTGTTTTTGTTTTTGTTTTTTAATAGTAGCCATTCTAATTGGGTATGATGTGATATATCTCACTGCGGTTTAAACTTACATTTACCAATTGTTCAGAGGAGCATTTTTTCATGTGCTTGCTGAAGGAGCACTTTAAAAAGAAATCATGCCAACAAAAGTTCTATGGAACGCACTTTAGGACATACTGCCAGAATGAATGAGTGATAAAGATTGTTCTTTGGGATACAGGAAATTTGGTTTATTTTTAAAACAATTAATATTTACCACCTTAAAAATAAAAAAAAAAATTATGTTGAGACAGAGATCTCCCTCTGTTGCCCAGGCTGGAATGCAGTGGTGCGATCTCAGCTCACTACAACCTCCATATCATGGGTTCAAGTGATTCTTGTGCCTCAGCCTCCCAAGTAGCTAGGATTACAGATGTGTACTATCATGCCCAGCTAATTTTTGTATTTTTAGTAAAAATGGGGTTTCGCCATGTATTGGCCAGGTTGTTCTCAAACTCCTGACCTCATGTGATCCTTCTGCCCAATCCTTCTGCCTCGGCTTCCCAACGTGCTAGGATTACAGGTGTGAGCCACCATACCCCACCAACACTTGTTACTTTAAAAGCAACACAATATATAGTAAGTATGTGCTCAAGGAGTGGTTATCTCTGGGTATTAGGATTAGGGTAGGTTAACTTACTTTTACTTAACTGTAATTTCTAGATTTCTCCAATGAACATATGTAATTTTAAAAGTTTAAGATAGAATAATGATGGATGAGTGGATAGTTAAATAGACACAAAGTCCAATACCATGCTGGTTGCTTTGGCCACAGCATGCAGCTTCCAGTGATCTCTTCCTTCTCATAATTCCGATTGTTTTTGTGCCCAAATTAGCAGCTGCCTTATACTATTTTCTAGTTGTTCTTTCTGGGTGAACAGTCACTGCTCCATAATTTGCAAGCTTTACAGGCGAAGGGATTGTGCTTTATATGTGTCTTATATGCCCAGTAATAATAACCATACTTTCAATCAAACCAAAGCATACCATCTAATAAAGGCTGTGTGTGTGTCTGTGTGTGTGCACGCATGCTGTATTTGAGTATGTGAGGCAGTATGGGAGTTTTCACATGCATATTAAATACCAAAATTGTCATGCATGTTCAATGATTTATGAGGCCAAACAGATAAAAAGCTTTAAAATGTGCCCTTGAGTGATACAGAACTGTTACTCACACACCCCCACACCAATAAAACTTTCTTAAAACCTTAGGGAGCACTGAATATAATATATTCTATTGTCATTTCTCCAGTAATAAATATATTAGCATTCTCATTTCTACCTTTAATAATTTCTAAACAATATTTTGACCTATGACTTAGCATTTTGTCAATTAAACATTGTTTAGTTGCTTTTGTGTAAACTGATTTGTTCCTAAAATAATCTCCAATCAGAATATGCCATCTCATCTGTTAGATTTCCTTCTCTCAACAGATGTTCTGAGTCCTCATTGTTTCCAGATTACAATCAGGTTGTCCATAACACAGAGATCCAGACATCTGGGCCAAGGGAAAATGGGCAAAGCCATTTAATCAGGTATGTGAGGAAACACTTCCTGAAAGTTTACCCAGCAGCCATTCCCACATGTGATATCCTGAAGGTGCTGGTCTGGGCTTTGCCAGAGTTCTGATACATGAAAATAAAGTGGCCCTTAAGTGTGATTGCCTGCTATAGTGGAAAGAGTAGAGGATTTGGAGGCCTGGGGTCAAGAGTTGGCTCTACTAATTTACCAACAGATGATCCTGGTATAAGTCACTTACCCAGTCAGAGTCTCACCTGTAAAGAGCAGATCATAAAAGCATGTACCTCATGAAACAACTACAGAAGGCCAATGAGATAATACATATGAAAGCACTTTGTAACATCTCACCCGAAGCAGTTTAAGGTAACTTTGCCTCTGCTCTAGAGGAGAGAAATTCTATTCCTACTCCATCTAGAAATTCTGTTTAGTTCAGTGAATTGCTATGGACCATGTCAGTCCTTTACTTGCTCAAAACAATACAAACAAAACACCTAAAAAGCCAACTACAAAAATAAAGACTGATTAATACTTAGGAGGGGAGAATGCAGAAAATCTCCTGGCATAGTCATATTCTTTCCACTTTTTTCTCCCCATTGAAACTATAAAATATCCATTAAAAACTATTTGGATAAACACTTCATGAGAGAATAGGTACAAGTGAATAATAAACTTAGGAAGAGACACTTAACATCATCACTTGCTAGGGAAATGCTAATTAAAACCACTGTGAGATACCACTACCCACCCACCAGAAAGTCTATAATCAGTGAATCACAATACCATATGTAGAATAGGATATGGATATAAAGAACCCTCATGCATTGTTAGTGGGAATGTAAAATGGTACCTCCACTTTGCAAAAATAGTTTAGCAGTTTCTCAAAAAGTTAAACATATTTATTATATGACCAAGCCATTACACTCTTAGCTATCTACCCCAAAGAAGTGCAAATATTACATCTACATGAAGATTTGTATGTATATGTTCACACTGGTGTTATTCATACAGTCCAAATCAGAAAACAATCCAAATGTCCATCAACTGGTGAGCGAATAAACAAAATGTGGCCTACCTATACAATGGGATGCTACTCAGCAATAAAAAGGAACAAAGTATAGACACATGCTACAGCACAGATTAGCCTGAAAAACATGCTAAATGAAAGAAGCCTGAAGCAAAAGATTACATCTTATAGAATTCCATTCACATGAAATATTCAAAAATGGCAAATCTATAAGGACAGAAGGTAGATTAGTGGTTGCCTAGGGCGGGGGTGGGAATGAGAAGTGACCGAAAACAGGCATGGGGCAACTTGTTGGGGTGATGGAAATGTTCCAAATTGGGTTGGGGTGATGGTTGCACAATTGTATAAATTCAGGAAAACATTTTGCATTGTACATTTACAATAGGTGAATTTTATGAAATGTAAATTTTGCCTCAATAAAGTAACCAAAAATGTCTTTGCAAAAAGGAGTGATTTTGCTAGTCCGTGTGACAAGTGAGGAACTCAAGCTTGGATTAAAATACCTGCCCTTGGAGTCAAAACCCAGTAGGAAGCTAGCTATCTTTCAGCCAGCAACACCTCACCAGACTCCTCCCCTATCCTAGCATTCAACCACCTATACTCATGCCATCAGCCAGGAGACACATTAACTCCATGAAGTTTAAGTTGACACTTTTTAAAATGCAATTCCTACTCTTCTGAAATCTCTCTTTTTCATCCCACAGCCAATATTTAATACTAATAAATCTATATGAGAACATATGGGTCGTATCAGATGAGAGTAAACTACTTGCTCTGTAGAAATCAGTCATTTCTAAGGTATAGTAGCTCTTTGACCTATGCAAAACACTCTTATTTATCCAACGGCATGAAAGTGACAAGAAAGTGAAAATGGACCAGCTAGAGAGCACGTATTTGGGTTATGCTGTGAGGCCTGGAGGTCTCTGGGACACAGCCAAGGCCTAGCAGTTTAAAAGAGTGACAACTTAAAACACCTTCATCTACAGTAGAATGTAATCATGTGACAAGGTAGGGAAGTCTAGTTTAGAAACGTTAAACGTATTTTAAAAAACAGCTTAACATTTTGAAATTTTGGTCCTAACCTTCAGGTGTCAAAAAACAACTGAGCTTTGCAGAATCTCAAGGAATTCTAGTCATTCAGTGTTTAAAATGTACCTAAGAAAGTATGCCAGACTCACACTCCATTCATCAAACTACAACCAACACACTCATTTAGTTATGGTGTGCTGAATAGGGAAAGGATTTGAGGTCAGAAAACCAGGATTCCCATCTCTTTTGTTTCTTCTATTTGCTAGAAGTGAGACCTTATGCAGATCCCTGAACCTCATGAATCCTTAGTTTCCTATGCTGTGAAATAAGGATAAGAGTTATACTTGTCTCACAGGGTTATGGAAATTCAGTGTGTATACATAAAAAAACACTTTGTAAATTGCAAAGGTCCATTAAAATAGGGGCTGTTTACTTTCCAGAAAATCCTAAAAATTTTTAAATGTTATTCTGAACTATAAGCCCACTCACTAAAATTACTTTTCCAAAACATTTTGTTTTCATTTCCCTATCTCTAATGGGCCCTGTTGACCCCTGGCATACCTGGCCTTGCATGTGGTCATTGCTTGCTCTGCTGTACACAGTAACAATTATTCCGAACAGTGTTCAGATTTGTTTCTTACATTTATACTTCCTGGCTCATAAAAGAAAAAAAAACAACATAAATACAACATTTCTATAGCACACTTCTCCCAAAGGATTTCCACATGTATTCTCCACTGGGTAAAATGCAATTGCTATTTAATAGCACATAGCAACACTATACAACAGTTAAGACAGGATACGAGAGAGCCAATATCGTATGCAGCTGAAAGGACAAGGGAAGCCAGTGTCAACAGATGCAATTACCAGATGTGAACTTTGGCCAAGGAGGTCAGGGCAAACTGTCCTTTAAGAAGTACCACAGGGATTGGGCACGATGGCTCATGCCTGTAATCCCAACACTTTGGGAGGCCAAGGCAGGTGGATCACCTGAAGTCGGGAGTTCGAGACCAGCCTGGCCAACATGGTGAAACCCTGTCTCTACTAAATATACAAAAATTATCTGGGCATGGTGACATGCACCTGTAATCCCAGCTTCTTGGGAGAAGCTGAGGCAGGAGAATCGCTTGAACCCAAGAGGCGGAGGTTGCAGTGGGCTGAGATCACTCCACTGCCCTCCAGCCTGGGCAACAGAGTGAGACTCCATCTCAAAAAATAAAAAGTGCCACAGGATATTTCATGCCCAAAAGTCATTGCAACCTTGGCATCACATCTTATTCAAGATGGAATCCTCTGGAGCCCGGACCCTCTGCTGTTGCACTGATCCTGTTTTGAGGTCGGGGAGGATGGCTTGCATGGCTTGTCACTAGTAGATCTCCCCTCACTATTCAGATGGTAGGCTCTCTGAAAAACTTACTTCTAAATTTGGGGGTGATTTAAAGGGATGATAGCTGCAGTGGATATGAACACAAGCCACAATTTAACACTTCTTCATCATGCAACTGCCTTCCCAGCACAACTCCCCAAACACATTGGGAAGAGCAATTGTTCTCCAGTCCCACACAAACTTGGAATAAGCCAATTGTCTTTATTTTGTTCTCACTTTGACATGTATTTCCCTCCCAATACAAGAGAGGTGCACTGGTCCTTGTAGTATAGGGTGATGAATATCAAGTGGGAAGAATGATGCTTTAAAAGGCAGCAGATGCTGGGTACGGTGGCTCACATCTGTAAACCTAACATGGGGAGGCTGAGGTGGGCAGATCACATGAGGTCGGGAGTTTGAGAACAGCCTGGCCAACATGATAAAACCCTGTCTCTACTAAAAATACAAAGATTAGCCAGAAATCACTTGAACCCAGGAGGCAGAGGTTGCAGTGAGCCCAGATCATACCACTGCACTCCAGCCTGGGCAATAGAGCGAGACCCCATCTCAAAAACAACAACAACAAAAAGGTAAAAAGAAAAAAGGCAGCACATGCCCTAGCCAACCAGACTCAAAGGGAAAGCTACGAAGTCCAGTAGTGGGAAATTAGACTCTTCTCCAGGACTTCCCCTCTAAGGTCATCCAAGGGGTCTTGCATAATGTTGTCCAGAAGAAAATTCTATTGTGGACAACATTAATTCACCAAAGATTCTCTTTCATATTATTTATTTGTTAAAAGAATGTTTTTAGAGACAATTTTCTCTCTGTCACCGAGGCTTTGATCACGGCTCACTGCAGCCTCGACCTCCTTGGCTGAAGTGATCCTCCCACTTCAGCCTCTCGAGTAGCTGGGAACACAGATGCATGCCACCAAGCCTGCCTAAGTTTTTTTATTTTTTTGTAGAGACAGGGTCTCGCTATGTTGCCCAAGCTGGTCTCAAACTCCTGGGCTCAACTGATCCTCCCGCCTCAGCCTCCCAGACTGCTGGGATTACAGGTGTGAGCCACCATGCCTGGTCACATTTTCTTTTAAATCTATGAAATTCTTAGAGGCAAAATCATGACATGTAAACATCTGGCCCTCAAAATGAGTCATTACTAAATATTTTAATTAAATCTATTTTCAATGCAGCACGAAGTGTCAGGTACCTATGTGTCTGTCCATAATGAGAAGGGTTTTTGCATGGATCAGAAAAACTTCCCCTTCTCACACATTACAAAACCAAAGAATGAATTTGGCTTTCCTGCTTATTCCATTTTGTACTAGAAGGTGTTACTTTCAAAACGTGAACACCTTCTTTACTCATGACAAAACAAGAGAAAAACTGATTACTGGAATTTATGACCAGTTAATTTTCTTATTCTCAAGCCTAAAATTGAATTGCTTGTTCCCTCACCTGCCAGCCTTATTTCCTCTGTCTACTTCCTTCCCAGCCACCAGTGCTGATGAATGAAGTCTGTTTGTGGTTTGTGTCACTATTTGTCTAGGAAGAGAGTGACATTTGAGTTGAAGGAGGGGCATAGCAACTCCAAGTTGGCCTCAAAAATGACAAGTTACCAATAATGTATGGTGCTTTTCCGCATCCGCCCTTGGCTGGTGCCCATGTACGCTACATCATACAATACCTAGGTCGTTCTGTTTTCCAGTGTAGATGTATATGAATGCCTTGCATCAAATTTAGTTATGGATCCCCAAATAGCAGATGCTGGATTCTAATATTGTCCCTCAGGGCATCTGGCTCAAAGGGAATGATACTTTTCAGACTTTTAAATCAGGGGTGTACAGTCTTTTGGCTTCCCTGGGCCACATTGCAAGAATTGTCTTGGGCCACACATAAAATACACTAACACTAATGATAGCTGATGAACTAAAAAAAAAAAAAAAAATCGCAAAGAAATCTCATAATGTTTTAAGAAAGTTTGCAAATTTACATTGGGCCAATATAAATTCCTCCCCAATTCCTGCAGGTGAATCTAATCATTTCATCTGTGCTCACACAACATTTTGTTTAGACTTGTCTTAAAATCTCAATCACATTCTGCCTTGCGTTGTAATTATTTGTGTCTGCGTCTGTCTCCTCTATGAGGCCAAAGGCTTTTTGAGGGTGGTACTGTGTCTGATTCATCTTTGTGTCTCTCCCAGGGCCTACCCAAGTACCTGGCACTCAGTGACCAAATAAACAACACACATTTAGAGTAAGAACTCAAATACTATGTGTTCATCTATTGAACTGTGGGTATGTCCTCTACCTGTGCATCAAGGAGTAGAAGCATACACTGTAAAATGGATACAGAACACAGAATGTCTGTCTCAGAACAGCTCCACACGCTTTTAAATGCCAAATTTTGGGAAATTTGGTTAAATTCTTTTGCTTGCACGAAAACTTTGCAGGCCTGGCAGCTAATAGGGAAAAAAAGATCAAATCACTGACTCTAAAAGTTTTAGCCATGGAATACTTCGCAGACCATTAAGAATGAGGGCTTCTGGTTAGGCAGTACTGGTTAATTTCTAACACAGAAAGTTACTTCTGGTCACAGCGTTAGTGGATGAATTGTTTTTTGTTGTTCTCAATACTGTCATGCCCTGGACAAATACTTCTTTTTAAAGAGTGTGCCTTTCTGAGGGTCCTAGTAATTTGTACTGAGAGTGCAAGTGCAATCTGACACCGGCCCCCACTCCTGCCAGTCTACACAAGCCAGATTTCAGTTTCCCAGCAGGGTGCTCTTGCCCCTGCCACCAGAAGCTTGAAATAAATTCCCTCAAATTCTTCTCTAAAAAATATTGGAGGAAGGCACCTTGGAATATATTCCATTGATCCTAGCTAAACATGTTTGCCAATATTTCCTGTGTTAGGCACAGTAAATCAGCGAGATGCTAGGTGTTGATGTGTGGTGGTTTCTTTGTTCCTTTCTAAATCCTAGACATCTTGGAATCTACGCTATTGATATTCCAACATGCAAGTTATTATCATGACTAACACAGACAGAATTACCTGCTGCTACATTCCAGGTATGTTTATGTATTTCCCTGTCTAACCTGCTTCCTCCCTCCAGCTGTCTCAGTGTGGGGGAAGGGGAGGCTTTTCCCCCTCCCCTGCATTTTCTCTTACAACTGTGATGTCAAATGCAATTATTTGTGGAGGAATCTGCTGTATGCATGGATGAAAGAGACACATGCAAATCCTCAACAAGAAAGGGAAATACCAGCTATAGGGAACTATGTCCCAAAAGCACGCTGCTCTGGCAGCCTCTGCCGAAGGCCCCCTGTGCAGATATTAACAAGCTGAACACAATATGACTTTAGGAATGCAAAAGAAAAAACTGTTTAACATTTGAAAAATCTCCTCCTCAATCTGAGGTCAACCCAGCTAATAAAAAAGCTTCAAAAACTTCTGAAAAACCATGAATAAGCCCCAGATGTTCCTGTTCTCAGCTGAACTTTCCACCAAGTTATTTCATACCCTCTATTTTTCACAAGTAGAACTATTTCAACCTCTTGTGCCGTCCTATCTCTTTCCAAAGAAAATTGCCTCCAGCCAAATTCCTTCTCCCACCCACAGTAACTAATTGTCCATACTGTTATTCATCTCCTTTTCTGAAGAAGAATTAAATTGGCAAGACCCCTTACTGCAAGGGTGGGGACCTTTTTTCTATCAAGGGCCACTGACCCACAGGGGAAAAAAAATCAATTGGGGCCACACACAAGTAAGAAGCTGCTTGATTTACTTTAGCTTTTGTTTGCTTGTGTTTGTGGAAGAAACAGAACATTCACCTTGATTTCTTTAAGAAAAATAAGGACAGGGAAAGCAAAGCTCCATTGAATAGGTATAATAAATTAAAAAACCTTCCAGTTGTATGCTGTACCAACTTTGGGAAATGAGGGGGTTAAAAAAAAAAAAGATGTCTGGGCTGGGCGCAGTGGCTCATGCCTATAATCTGCCGAGGCAGGCGTATCACTTGAGGTCAGGAGTTCAAGACCAGCCTGGCCAACATGGTGAAACGCTGTTTCTACTAAAAACACAAAAATTAGCTGGGTGTGATGGTATGCACCTGTAATCTCAGCTACTCAAGAGGCTGAGGTGGGAGAATCGCTTGAACCTGGGAGGTGGAGGTTGCAGTGAGCTGAGATCGCGCCACTGCACTCCAGCCTGTGAGACAAAGCAAGACTTTGTCTCAAAAAAAAAAGAAAAAAAAAAATGTTGGGAAGGAGGAGGCAGAGAGATTAGGAAAAGAAAACAAAAGGTAGGGAATAGAAAGAAGAGGTCAGGGGATAGTAAGGGAGAAAAGGAGAAGCACTGGATACTGGGAGAGAGGAAAAGATGGCCTAACACAGAGGAAAGTTTGGCATACTCCCTAGCTCATGTGTTAGTTGTAGTAAACAGCCTGTCCCACCCCTGGTGCTCCCTGGACTGTGGGCATTAGAGTAAGTGATCACTGCCCTTTGAAATCCTTATTAGCTTTCTAGCAGTTTAGGAAAAACTCTTTCTGTGCTGAGAAACAGCTGGCATGCTTTGATTTTCAAACTTCAAAGCTATTTTCTGAAATAAAGGTTATTTTCTCAAGAACGTCTGAAGGTTTTACACATGTGTAAAGGAATGACTGAAAGTCTCTGACGTTGCAAAGCTGTCAGATGGCTTTATCTTTGGTCTTTGAGAGATTAGAGCTGTCTTATTCCATAGAGCCTGTATGTTACATTTGGAATCGGCGTTTATTTCACTGATTTGAGGGATTTCTCACTGCACCCCCACCCACCCTGCCCCACCATCAGACTTAGTCTGGCTTCCGTTGGATCCTGGTATAGACAATACAAAACGGAGGCCACATACACATCTCTAAGGTAAGGAAAAACAGACCAGCATTCACCGCTCTTTAATGACCGCTCTCTCCCATTGAGAGCTGAACTTGTGAATGTCTGTACCCAGCAACCCACTAAGAAAGACATTGCTTGCAAGCTGCAGTAACTGTTTTTAGCAATACCATATATGTCCAACTGTACCTTCTTCCCAGAATATCTGGGGTTATGTTCTGCTGGTGGCACATTAAAGAAGATAAAATAGAACAGGAAAGTGTGCAAAGAGGGTGAAATAAAATAATGAAGGATGGAGAACAAGGCAAAGCCCTATAGACAAACTAAAATCACTGGCTTCTTGAGTGTGAAAATATGGTGACTGAAGGGGAAAAGAAAAGAAGTGCATACAATGTGATAGGTAGAGTAACCACAAACTTAAGTCCTGGAATACTGGAGTTTGAGGAGTATCCCCTTGAGCTTGAAAGAGGTGGTTTTGGATCAGATAAAGGGAGGCCCTACTTTGCATATTAAATATAAGGAATTTATTTACCCAAGGGGTTGGGCAGGCCAAAAGGAGAAATAAAGCCTAAAATGTTTGGGCCCATTTGTGAATGACAGACTCATATTGGGTTATTCTGGGAAGTTCAGATGCATGGGGGCAACCTCTCACTGTGTACACATCTCTGAGTGTGCCTGTCAGCTAGAATCCTGGGTGGTGTGGATCATGGGGGCTGCCCCTGGGACCATGTCTCTAAAAGGTCCTTGGTGCTGCCCTCAGAATTAAGGGGATGAGTCCTAGGCTATGAGGCTGAATGAAACACTGGGTCGGTATGCACTAGTCAGGAGGTCACCAGGCTACCAGACCAGATGATACTGCTGTTGCCTCCTCATAAGAGATAGGCTGCTTCTGAGACAACCAATAGAGATGAATACAGCTCAGTTGGGGACCAGGGAGGAAGAGCTTTGGTTTGGTCCAAGGTGGTTTCAATCTTACATCTGTCTTTATCGATTTCAAAAATGTTTATTTTTTTAAGTGAAAACAGATTTTTTGGACTAAAAAAATAATTTTTAAAAAGTATTTGGGCAGAGTACAGAGAGGTATAAAAAAGTAAATTAAAATTACTGTAATACTGCTAATGTGTTGATATAATTCTCATAGACTATTCTACATACATGTATACACACATTAATTTTTTTAAAAATTGGATTTTACTTTAGTACTGTCTCACAGTCTGCATTTTTTTTACTTAGCAATATGATACGTATCTTCCTATGCACAACTGTGTTTCTAAAAATATTTTTAAATGTCTGCAGATTACTCCATTGTATGGAAACAGAATAGTTCCCATAATAAATCTGCTATTGATGGATATTTGGATTGCTTTTATTTTTTTTGTTATTCATAAACAATGCTACTGAAATATCCTCATACATACATCTTTGTAGATTGTCATGCTCTTTCCTTGGGAGAAATTGTTAGAGGTGGAGCTGCTAGTTCCTGGCTACTTCCAAGTTCTCTCCTTGACAATGAGACTGTGCTAATGATTCTCATTTCCTCAACAGAATAAAAAATAAATCATGAACTTTAGAGTAATAGGACATGGGTTCAAGTCCAGGTTTAACCTTACAGTTAACTCACAATCTGACTGTCATTTTCCTCATCTGTAAAAGAGAATATTAATGATAGCTAGCTATCATTAATAGTGGATATTACTAATCAGATGATAGTGGTTTGAAATGTGATAATGTAAACAAAAAATTTACATGTATGAGCCTATAGATATTTTTTTTTCTGATTTAAAAAATAATTTAGCTGGGCGCAGTGGCTCACGCCTGTAATCCCAGCACTTTGGGAGGCCGAGGTGGGTGGATCATGAAGTGGGTAGATCATGGGGTCAGTAGATCGAGACCATCCTGGCCAACGTGGAGAAACCCCACCTCTACTAAAAATACAAAAATTAGCTGGGCGTGGAGGCACATGCCTGTAATCCCAGCTACTCAGGAAGCTGAGGCAGAAGAATAGCTTGAACCAAGGAGTTGGAGGTTGCAGTGAGCCAAGATCATGCCATTGCACTCCAGCCTGGTGACAGAGCCAGACTTTGTCTCAAAAAAAAAAAAGGAAAAAAAAAATTAAAAAAGCATTTTGGCAGAGTACAGAGAGGTACAAAAAAGGAAATGAAAATTACTGTAACACTTCTAATGTTCTGATAAATTCTTATAGACTTCATTTCAAATACATATATATGCATTAAATTTTTAATATATGTGTGAAATAAATGTGATAATGTAAATAAAACATTTATATTTACATTTATGGGTCTCAAAAGTGTTAAAACAGCTAAATGCTGCAGGGATTCTTCTTTTCTTTCTTTCTTTTTTTTTTTTTTACTTTGTCACATAGGCTGGAGTGCAGTGGCACTATCTCGGCTCACTGCAACTTCCGCCTCCCAGATTCAAGCAATTCTCATGCCTCAGACTTCCTAGTAGCTGGGATTACAGGTGCCTGCCACCATGCCCGGCAAATTTCTGTGTTTTTAGTAGAGATGGGGTTTTGCCATGTTGCCCAAACTGTTTTCAAACTTTTGACCTCATGTGATCCACTCGTCTTGGCCTCCTAAAGAGCTGGGATTAAGGGTGTGAGTCACCACACCCAGCCAGATTCTTATTTTTTTATTAACATTTTTATGTTGTTAAGAATTAGGCAGCTTTAGAGTGGGTCTTGTCTCCTAGATGTCTGCCACACAGAGAGGGCCCTCAAAAGTCTCTGACGTCTTGCCATCATCCAGAATAACATTTCTGACTTCTCGGACCAGATTCAACTGCTTTGAGGGGCAGGCAGGCCTCTCAGTCTAGCAGATGTCTGCTGTCACATACCTAAATGGCATTTGGCTCCCCATAGCCTTCACCTGGCGATTGTTTGCCATTGTCTGCCGTACTGGGGAGGAAAGCTTATCATGTTCTCTTCCTCGTTGGGTCCTCTATAAATACACCCAGATTGCGTGGGCCTGAATTGAACACTCTGGCGAGAAACCAACTTTCTCAGGAAGAAAGAGATCAGTTGCATTACAACACAACTTGCAATTCCTTTCCAAACTTCTGGTGCTTTTGCTTTGAAAAACATTAAAAAAAAAAGCTGCTGCTGTTCATCATTGTTAGCCAAAAGCATTTATAGATTATGGACTTTTTTTTTCATCTAGAAGGGAGCACATAGCAAGCATGGTGTTCTTTATTAGAGGTTGTGAGACATTCAGCCAAGGACTAACACTCAGAGAGTCCCAGATAAATGCTACTTGATCTTGATCACTGTCTTTCTCCAGGTCATTTCTTTTACTACTTTCCCTTTAAGACAGAATCACTAAGAGCATAGAAAATAAATCAACCTATAAGAGGAATTCTTAAATTATGTGAAATATGAGAGTGGGTGGATAGGAAGAAAAAAAAGTGAGGAGTTGTGGGGAGAGAAGTACCTCTCCTTCATAGAAGGTGGCATGGCATAAGTGGGAGTCAAGGAAATATGGGACTTATAAAAGGAAGGCAACACGTCTTTTTGTGGCAGAGAAAAAAGTTACACAAAAAATTGTTTCTGGATCAACAAAAGAAAATATATAAAGCAAAATATAAATAGAAGTCAAGTTGGAGACTATAGTACTATAAGAAAACAAAGACAAAAAAAAAAAAAAAAAGATTGTGGGTCCCTGTAAGCCAAGGGCAGTGACTATCTCATTGATTTTTCTAGTTCCTGTGCCTAGCACAGGACTGATGGTGAAGCAAGGCAGGCCTGGACTAGGGCAACAACATGGGTACAGAAAAGGATCTCAGACAGAAATGTACAAAGCATGACCTGAAAGCACTGGATATCGGCTACATAGAAGAGAGTTCAGGCCTAGTGATGTCAGCAGAGAAGTAATAACTAAGTGAGTAAGACATAGTAGGTCCAGGGAATATGCTGAAAGTAGAGAGGATCACAGACCCATCTGTCCTTCCTCACAGAAATGATTCCCTCAGGGCAAGCATGAGAAAGCTAAGCAATAGGGGCAGGTGCATCAAAGATTTTGATCACTTCATTCCCTTTTATATCCTGCAAATAAGGAAGTTTCCAAATATCTATCATCTATACCTGAGGCATGAATCACCACAGGACTGCACGACCCAGGGAGACTGCAGTCTAGATAGAAAATACACACATGAATTGCTGTTTCGGTTCAGCTCTTCAGGCCTCAACAAGCTGAGCTTGGAGTTGAAAGGAGGCAGCCAAGAAAATGAGAGTTCCTATTACTCAGGCTTTGACAGATAAAGTAGGTTTTCCATCTTTGCTTAATACCATATTTTATAGCGACTGAAAAGGCAGAGTAGGTAGGGAGTAGACCAGAGCCTGGGGGGCTCTGTCAGAAATCATTCCACTGGATGACAGCCACAGCATAGCCCTCAAGTGAAGGTCAGAAAAGGACAACAGAACAGGGAGAGAGTTCATGGATTTTCCAGGTCTTTAGCAAGTTGAGGACCTTCTGAATTAATGTAATGAAGACTTATGGGGAAGACGTGGTATTATTCCACTGTATTTCTCAGGAAAGTAGAGGAAGAACTATTCCAGATGGCTTCTTGAAGAAATAAAATATTCTGTACATACTTGAAAAGCAAAACCCGGATGTAACATTTTGTAACTTTTTTGATGGCGAAAAGAATCCCCTTACCTTCCTGCCTTCTCTGCGTACATGCAGCTACATTTTCTCTCTCAAATTCACATTGTGCAAAATGTATTTACCCTATCCCCACAGCTCCAAACTGGGGATAAATAGGAACAGAATTTTTTACTTATTAATGCAAGATATAGTTATCGGTCACTTATTCTATACCAGGCATTGTTCAAAAAGCAGAAGATATGGTGGTGAGTGGGACAGACAAGGGTAGCCTAACCAAGATACCTGCTCTGTCTTCTCAGCATCTGCTCTGACCAGCAAGGGTGCAGGGGTGCCAAGGTGAAGAGAAGAGGCAGTGTTGACTATAAGGCAGAGCGTCTTCGTGAAAGGTCAGGTCAACTCCTTGTCAGCACATGTTTGAGTAAAATGAATAAGCAAGGTCTCATATGTAACATGTGTAAAGTTCTTGGAGACTGTTCTAGCAAAACAGCACCAGCTATAAGGAGCTGCCATAATTAGAAAGACATAGGAGTTGATAACAAATAGGAAAATGTGTTCTGAGAAGGTACGGAGAAGGCGAACAGTCACTGCTTCCCTCTGGGGCCCCCACTCTTCTTTGTGAGGCTGTCACGAAACACAGTAGTCTCTCCAACACATCTAAGCACCCACAGTGGCAGCTGAAAAAAAACACTATAATCTCTCTCGATCTTTCTCACAGTTTTGGTAATTTTTGAGACTTCAGTGAATGGATGGCACTCAACATTCAACAGCCAAGGAGCTACATTTAATTGGAATTCTGACTAAAAAAAAGTGTGTAACAAATTGATTAAAAGTAATAGTTAACACATTCATCAGGGACTCTAAATACCTCATTGTGAGAACTTCTACTAAAGGTTCAGTAAGGGACAAATCTCTGCAGGTACTAGAAATTTCTTTTCATTTTCTACTGTGGGACCTAGAGAAGCTACTGGTCTACTGTGGGAGGGCCACACCCTACTACCTTCTTCTCCGGAGACCCAAACCACTGCCTGCTCCAGCCTCTCCTGTGTCCTGGCTAATAGCCAAAAGATGATTGAGTCAACTTTAGGGACAAAGGGGTTCTTATCTCCTAAACCAACCTAATACAACCCGCAGCCCACAGGCCACATGCGGCCCAAGCTGGCTGTGAATGAAACCCAACACAAATTTGTAAACTTTCTTAAAATAATATGAGATTTTTTTTTTTGGTGATTTTTATTTGTAGCTCATCAGCTATTGTTAGTGTTCGTGTATTTTATGTGTGGCCCAAGACAGTTTTTCTTCTTCCAATATGGTCCAGGGAAGCCAAAAGATTAGACAGCCCTGCCATTTTCCCATCAGGTAGTGGGAAGGAGGGTAGTGAATTTGAATAACAAGCTTTCCTTATTTGCCTTGTGAACCCTATCACTTAACTGGACTCCTCGCCTCCAATCTCTGATCTCTAAAACACCCTTCACGCTGCTGGCAGACAGTGACTGACCATGTCACTGTCATGCTTCAAGCCCTTCATGGGCTCTGTGCTGCCACAGAGTAAAGCTCAGATTCCTTAGTATGCTATTCATGGCCTTCCCACATTTTTTACCACCTTTTCCGTCTCATCTTTCACTGTCCACGTCCTCTTCCCATCTGGCTTGTGGCCTCAGCTCTCCAGCCACATAAGGCTATCGATGTACTTTCATGTCTTTGAGCCACTGCTCATGCCACATTCCTCTGCCAGGAAGATCCTTCCAATCTCGATCTGTCAAAATTCTCCTCATCTTTCAAAGGCTGGCTTAAAGGCTGCCTCCTATTTTTAAAGTCTTGGCTAATTCCCTTGGTAGGAATTAATCCTTCTTTTCTCCGGGCTAGCATAGTACCTGGTTTATATTTCTTTTATGACACACTGCTTTGCAGTATAGTAATGTAGGTATGTTTTCATCACCCTCATTGAAAGTGCTTGTTATCACTGTATCTTTGTCTACAGCCCCTATCCTCAGTGCTTGGCACATAGAGTTAGTTCCTCAATATTGAATAAATGAATGCAAATAGTTATGATATATGCATATGTAATGAGTGTGTAGGTGGGGGGTTGTCTATGTCTTTATCAATAGACCCCATCAAATCCAGCACTACACAAAAAAGGGGCATTCAATAAATAACTCCTAATAAATGACGAGGAGGTATATATGTGTGTGTATGCATATATTTTACTTTTTATTTTGCCTTGTGAGTTTCATTTTGAAAAAAGAGTCATAGAAGTAATCATGCTTTAAGTGACTTCCAAGAATAACAAACAAGAACAAAGACTATTCGACCAAGTAGCTCAGCTCTGAGTTCCACCTCAGTATATTTTAATGAAACCTGCAGTTTTCACAATAATTTGGACCATGAGTTATCAGATTGTAATTACTGATCAATCAGTTTGTCACACAATAGCTCAGGGAATTACATAAATAAAAAAGAAATCAGCAGTACGAAAATTCCTCCCCACGGGGATACCCTTATCCTATATTTGTGTCTGGCAAACAAAGGCAGCAGCACCACTGGATTCTGGTCTAGAGATCTTTCAGCTCTGACCGCCTTCGAGCATCCATATGCAGCTATAACAAACTGCCTCTAGCTTGGCTTAATCTTTTGTATTAGCTCATTAATGAGTCTGGATTCCTTCCCCATTTTCCATGGTATCCCAGGCAGGGACAAAGGCTCAGGCAGCAGGGGGCAGCTTTCCTTTTGCCTGACAACAAGTGGTCACTGGTCCCAGTCTGTGGCTAACAAATTCCATAGTTCTTTGAAGGTACAGCCCATGGAGTAAGTCTGCCCTAGGCTCTGCAATGCAAAAAAGAGCCTTGGGAATTTGGGCCTAGGAAGTGTCGCTGGTATCTGTGACATCACCCCAACAGCTGAGAGTGATGGTATCTCAAGAAAGCTCAGTAGCCACAAGCCCCGTGAATTATTTCTGCTCTGTTGGCATGTGAAATACACACACACTCACAAACATATTATATGCCACTCAAAATCATTCTAAGGATATCATGTAAGCCGGGTTTTAAATATAGGAACCTCTCACCATCTTCAACCAGAGAGCAAAATGCAAAAGGAATGCAGATTAACTTGCCCTGAACTTTATAGCTCTGAAGTCTCTCCACTTGATACCATCCTTCCATGAAATGTCCTGGTAGGGCTGAAGATTAAAATGGGACTTCTGGATCATATGGTAAAATCTCTAAGCTGGTCTCCAAGGGCAGCCTGCCTATTTATAGAGCCCCTACTTCAGGGCAGAGTTCAAACTTGGGAAAATCTGAAGAACTTGATTTAAACACACTCATATATATATGTATATATATATACACACACACACACACATATATATATATATATATATATATATATAATCATCTTCATTTTCCATTCAGTCGCTTTGAGCCAAACTAATCTTTAAATAGTTCAAAAATCTGTTGAAGGTTGGCTAGATATATTTTTCCAAGAATCTTTAGAATTTAGATTATTATATTTAGAATTTTTAAATCATTTAAACAACACTCCAAACTAGAAAAGATGTAGTCTCTCCATTCCAGAAATTGATAAACTGAGGCACAGAGAATCAAGTCACTTAAAAGGTGATTCTTGACTTGCCCTTATGCCAACTCTTCATATTGTAATAATACGAAGAAAAACAGTATCTAGAATTTATTGACTGCCTACCATATACGTTATCCCTAATATTTGTCTTAACTTTTCAAGATAGATGATAGTATACCCATTTCACAGATTAGGAAGCTTGAGTATAGAGAAGTTAAGTAATTTGGCCTAAAACCAAGTAACTACAAAATGACAAATTTGGGAATTAAATGTAGATTTATTTGGCTCTAAAGCCTTTGCTCCTTCTCTTAAACTAAATAATCTACTGTTGTGGCTCTCAAATGTCTCACTGAGACTCTCAGTCGCATACCAGTGAGGCTTTACAACTAAAACAGGTAGTAATGGCATAATAAAAATTCATGTGGAGCAGTGAACATCAATCCCAAAACAGTCCTTTTTAACCTTTAAACAGGGTGGAGAGTATTTTTCTAGTCACTTCCATGTCTCTCTCTCTCCCACCTCAACACACATGTAAATATGTATCTCTCTCTTCCTGCCAATAATGGCAACAACATCAAGAGTATTGCTAAACGATTACAATATTTGGGGGATATTGTTCTGAGTCAGTGAAGGTTTCATAGCTGTTTCCCTCATAACTAAAAACTCACATGTGTGCTAAGTTGGGTTTCTGCTATCATGCTTAGGCACTCATGTTTGTGAATCTACATGTAATGTTTCACATTTACCCCCATGGAGATAGTACCCTGCTAGTTTTCTTCTGTCATTGCAGCCTACTGAGATATTTTTGCATCCTGATTGTGATATCTATGTATTCACTAACCCCCACCTAGCATCATGCCATCACTAAATATTAGAAGTATGCCTTCTCTATCTTCAGTTAAGTCACTGGCAAAAACTTTAGGCAGTAAGGGGCTAAGGACAAAGTTAATAACTAAAGGCCTCACTCTGGGCTGATATTGATGCATTTCAGATTTGATAATTAATTAGCTATATATGTATTCTACTAGATGATCAGTTAGCCAACGTTTCTCCTTACTTGTTTTAAAACAAATCATAGGACTCTCTGTCAAACACCTTGCTAAAATCCAGACACAGCATGTCTATGCCATTCCTCTGATCAGTAAGGCATGTGCTCTCGTGATAGTTCTCAGAAGAAAAAATAAACAAACAAGGCGTGTGCATGCATGCACATATAAGGGGAAATGGCTTGGTGAGTCCACAGAGGCTACTTGTAACCACCATGGTTACTTCCAAGAGTTCATGCTCTCCAAGAATCTAATCTCGAATTTTGTTAAGTGACACCAGACTTTCTGGTTTGTGGCATCCATAATCCAATTTCCATCCCTTATTGAAGGTGAGGGTAAACAATTGTACCAGTCTCTGCTCTTTTGGCTCTTCTCCAATTCGTTGTGATACTTCAAAGTTTAATAACAGTGATACCATGATAATCACCATAAGAATCCTCAGTGCCCTGGAATATAACTAACCTGAACTTGGACCTCATTTTTGTGACATATCACAAGAGTAATTCTCTAAGCTTTCATTGGTCTCGTCAGGTGCTTGTCCATAATACAGAATAGATATTACTCTGAGAAGTGATAACTTAGCAGAATAGGGACTATGAAAAAAATATCTAGATCAACTTATTAAACAAAGAAAAGAAGACCACACTTAAGAAATTATCCAATAAGATCCAGTGCATATGAATAATAATGTAATTTGTATTTTGGATATTAATTAGAACTCTGTTGGAGATACTCTACTTAAAAACTGCTATGTAAAATCACTGTGGTCACTATCAAAGGAAAGCACACACTTAGGAATACAGAATTAACTTCATTATCATTTTACCTTCACTATGTACCAACATTGAGCCCATACAGAATTTGGAAACATTCCTTGTTATGTGTCAAATAAATTTACAGTTGAAAGCTAGGTCTCAAATAGCCTTAGACTTAAAGGACCAAGACCAAACATTTAGTTGGGCCAGTTAACACAAAACTGCACCACATAGAAGAGCTAGTTCAAGACAAAAGAGCTCAGCTCAGTTCTTTGTTCTCATTGGATTTTGTTAGAGTCCTAATGACATGGGCAAAGAAAACTCAGATATATTGGTCATCAGCTTTAAAGAAACCACTTCTCATTCACTAGTACTGGAACATGAGCCTTTAGCTATCACTTCAATAATGTTACCACCAAGCCATTCACATTCTCCCATTTGGTCTCCATTCTGACCCACAGTTCATTTTAGGAGGTGGCTGATAGGGACTGGAGGGCATGCTGTGACTTCCTTGTGTATTATAGATATTTAGTACCTTCATTGACCACTCAAATTATGAAATGGCTCCCATGGGATTAAACCTTTAATGTTAGCTTTAAGGGCATCTAAGATTTTTGTTATTTTTGTAGTTGGACCCCTTTAACTGAAATCTTACTTAGAAGACCAATATGTAAAGAAGATTTTTAAAAACGGAGCTGCTCTGGTTAAAACAGGAATGGGGGACTTAGAACAACCTCCACAGCACCTCTCCCACATTCCCTATGGAACACAATCTGAATACACTGCCCCAAACAACTGAGCTATCTGGCACATAAGCCCACTGACTAATATGATACTAATTTTGTCATTCTGCAAGGAGGAAGGAGGCATGAAATAAATTATTATAGGATGTCCAGGAAGGTGGAGGAGTTGAGATCCAGGGGATGAGAGTGAAAGGATGACTGACCCTGAATGAGAACAGGAGTCTGAGTCAGACTCTGTGAGTGGGTGCAAGGCCATGAGCAACAGGTTTTGCTGATTCTGCTTTCCTTTGGTTCAGTGATCCCAGCAGAGACCTCCCCACCCGGTACAACTGCCCACTGAGGCAGTTGGGTACTAAGGTATACTTGTTAGGACCAAACCTAGTTAATATTCAAAATAAGTGATAAATAATTAGCAAGTTCATTGTTCCTGCTGTGCGGCCTTTTGTTCCAAAGATGAACTTCTTAAGTATGGGCTTCTGCCATGATTTGGAGTACTTTTGTATAAGAAAATGTGTTTGTGTATTTGCAAGCATGTTTGCATCATGTAAGATCCTTTGGAAGCAAAGCAAATGGCACGATAGAATATTAACCAATTCATTTCCCAGTTCCAGTGTTGTCATTTACCGGTAGTATGACTTTGGATAAGTCATCTCCCTCTCTTGGCTTTTAACTTCCTCCATAAAATCAAAGGGTTAGACCCTATGATCCTACACTGATGTAATTCTGCCCTTTAGCACAGACACTGGCTATTACTGAATGTGAAAAGCGCCTTAAATGAAATCTAAATTCAGAAATAAGTTGAGGACAGCAAAGGTTACATCCTTTGAATTGACTGATCAATTAGTAAAGTACATATACTGAGGGTCTACTTTGTATATGCTACTGTGTTAGGTGCCATGGGATACAAAGAATTAAATATGTAATCACACACTTAGGGAGCTTACAGTCTAGGAGCAAGATACATATTCATAAATATATTTAAGTTAATTTCTGAAATCATATTTGAATACACACATACACATACATACACCAATATATACTTCATATAGCAAATGTTTGTAACTGCAAACATTTTAGGGAGCAAGTATTTGTACCTGTTTATTGAAAAATATGGTGTTGTATTTGGCCAGTGGGTAAATGTAAATAGAACAGGAGACCCTATGAATTTCACAAATAATTTATAAATATATTTCTAAACTTCATAAACCTGGTAGTCTACACTGTTTGACAGAATTCTCTTTCCATAGGTAGAACTTGTTTTGCCATTGCTAACACTTCCAACTAAAAATATGCTATGAAAGGATATTTCCCTCCATTGCTCAATCAAGATAACCACAACACTAATACCAACAACATTTTGGCTCGCCATTTCTGACTCATTTTCCATTTTTGAGCAATTTAATTTAATATGCAAGAACTAAAATACATGACCTAATTTAAGTACCTTTAATCCTGTGTATTCTAAATATAGCAAATAGTTCATTTTCAAGAAATTTAATATGAAATTCTTGGGAATTCTTCTTGGTGCAGTGTTATTAAACTGTATATAGTAATTAAGATATTAAAAACACATGCTCCCCAAAGCCACCAGACATTGTAATTATTTTTCAGGCTATTAGGCAAAATGACAGAAGAATTTTTAATGATGGATCTGTTTTGGAGTATATCAGCTAATTCCCTTTCACTTCATGAAATAATGTTAGCTCCACAGAGTCTAAGTCTGGTATTTAAAGACTAACTCACATTGTCCTTTGGTGACTCAGAAGTCATTCACTGGCTCTTGTTAACATGCCACTGTAGGTACTCTGTACTTCACACACACACACACACACACACACACACACACACACACACACACACATTCTGGCTCCATATGGAAATAAAATGGCAATTTTTAGAGTTCTGCCATGTTACTTGTATGTGAACAAGATAGACACTGGGACATAATTCCATTTGGGAAGGTCTTTTATTTAAAATTGACTTTCAAAAGGTTTCTCTTCTTATTTAGAAATTTTAGATCAATATTGGTTTTTCTAGCAACCATTGCACTAGGCCAGTGTTTTACAACTCTCATTGGTGTTACTGTGAGAAGACTATGAAAACAAGTTTTCTATTATGACTGGGAATCGTTTTAAACATTTTTTTTTTTTTAAATCATGTGCTAAGGAATGTCCTGAGTGCTCCTTTGGCACTTAACAGCTTTACTAATTAACTTACTAAACATTTTAACTTTCTATCTCAAAAGTTAGTGTCTTCATTGTACTAGAGTCTGCCAGGCATCTTAAAAATACTTTTCTGGTATTTGCAGAGGGGGATGGAAGTGGAGACATTTCAGTGTCTGTTCTACATTTTTTAATTATCTGTTTTTTCTTTTTTTTTTTTTTTTAAGACGGAGTCTTGCTCTGTCACCCAGGCTGGAGTGCAGTGGCACAGTCTTGGCTCACTGCAACCTCTGCCCCCCAGGTTCAAGTGATTCTCCTGCTTCAGCCTCCTAAGTACCTGGGATTACAGGTGAGTGCCACCATGCCCGTCTAATTTTTGTATTTTTAACAGAGACAGGGTTTCACCATGTTGGTCAGGCTGGTCTCAAACTCCTGACCTGGTGATCCACCCGCCTTGGCCTCCCAAAGTGCTGGGGTTACAGACGTGAGCCACCCTTTAATTATCTTTGACCATTTAACATCATTCTGTGAATTAGGGCTTACTAACAGAAAGTTCTTCTGCTATTTATAACTCAAACTCATGCCACAAAGTTCCTGTTTCCACACCATACAATGTGGTGGTTAGTTTTGCAAGAATCTCACCAATTGAAATTTAGTAACCAATGTGCTTAATTTTTCTTTGCCACTGATTTTAGAGCTTCAGCCATAGAAATTACCATATTCAGCAATTGAAAATTATCAGACCACAATTTAAGGAGTTTTTGTTATTTGTATTCTGTACATCTTTTCTATATAGATCTTCCTAATAGGTGTGCCGTGTCTTGGTACAAGTAAAGGCAAGTGCGCAGAGAATGAAATCAGTAGTCTGAATTCTAGGTCTAGCTCTACCACTTACTATATGGAAATCAGTAGACTTCTAATGCCCACAGTTTCTTCATCTGGGAAATGTAAGTATTAATGCCTGTCTTGCTTTACTCTCTGAGTGGTTATGAAGATCACATTATCTAATGGATAGGAAAGAGCTTTGCAAACTGAATTGTGCTATGCGAATATGTGGCAGAATTATTACCATTCATATAGAATCACATGATTAACATTATTCAAAAACAGGTCACCTATCTGGCCCTGGAGGAGGGAAACCTAGGGGTGATAAATGCAAAACTGTTTTTATAGTTTAATGTTTTCATAGCCTAATGAGAACAAGGCAGAACAGAAGAATTGGGTGGGGGAAGGGCAAGTTTAAGTTCCATCTGCCCAGGCTGGAAGACTGGTGGGAACAATCTCTGAAAAGATGAGAGGTTATAAAGTAGAAAGGGGTGACCTGGGAACAGGGTGTTTTAAAAAGAGTGGCAGAGCAGAGAATAAAGTCACAAGACTTGTTCACAAGAGGATGCTGGGTTAAAGCCTGACCTTGAGCCACAAATCATGGAATCACACAGCTGGAAGGAATCTTAAGAGGCCATCTCGTCCACTCCCCCACCATTCAGCAGGACATTTCAACCATCCCAAACAGATGAGACTTTATCTAACTTTGAATGAAAAGCTCTGACACCAAATGGGCAGGTATTGACTGCTCTGGCTTCAACTGTTTGCAACAGGCAGGAAAACAATTTCTGGTATTTCATTTGAACCTGAACTGAAATGAGAAAACAATAAATGGATAGATTTTCCTTGGGAACAATAACTCCTGTGGCAGTTTAGGGACTGCTAAATTAGCACTAACTACATAACTACTCTTGAAGAGAGAGGAAAAGTTAACAACAAAACTAGGTTAGGGAATAAATGGCCTATAGAATCACATGAGTAAGGATGTGTCATGATCATTTTTGGTAATTGTGGAGTCTTCTCTCCATGCAGGAGCCTAGAGCAAAATGACACTAGCAAAAACAAAACTTTGTTGTTGTTTTTAAAGCAATATGGCCTAGCAAATTCCAGGACTGACACTGAAGATGTAAAAGAGTTCAATTCCTCTCCTAACACAAGACAATAAATCCTCATACAAATTAGAAACTGAAAAGGAAATAAAAAGGTCCTCATTTCCGATAGTGGGAATGTTAAAACACATGAACTCTGGCTTGAAAGGAGGAGAGAAGGACATCCCACACCTGTAGGCCTTCCCAGGAAAGGGGCCTGAGCCTGACCCTGAATCCATCCCCTCAAGGTTACATCATGGGGCTGTCAATATGAAAATAATGTTACTTTATTCCCTGAGTGAGTATATTATTTCCAGTGCTATCAACAGTAACCATAACCTGCAAGGAGGCAGCTGAGAATTCCCAGGAAACAAAGCGAAAAGCTATTTTGGGATGTGCTCATAAATGTCCTAGCTATAGTTCATCTGGATGGACACACATGGGGCATACATGCAAAGAAAGAGAGAGATAGACAGAGACAGAGAGAGAGAGAGAGAGAGAAATTATCTCTGTAATAATAGATGTGTATCTTGGAGCATGCTATTGTAGTTTTAATACATGCAGCACTGAGCAAGGGGCTTAGGAAAATAACATCACATTCTCAGATTCACCACTCAATTACATGTGAACTTGAAAAAGTTAACTTGATTCTACCCTCCTATCACCAAAGGTTTAGGCCAATTTAGTCAGGCATTCAGTGAATCCAGAAGTTTGGCAGTGTATAGGAAACATCTGGATGACTGATTGAATTTTCAACTGAAATTACTGGATCTTTTGACAGCATGTCTACACAGCCATTAACGGCTTTCTGCCTCAGTTTCTCTTACTATAAAAAGGATAAACATTATTTATCACTAACCTCCCAAAAAACAGTGAAAATGAGATAAGGTTTAAGAGTAATAATGAGTTATAGGAAAGATTTTGTCACAGTTTTATATCTTATATAATTCCGGTTGGATTTTTTTTTCTAAGCAGTTAGACTTTAGAACATGACATCACTTTGAAATATGGGTAAATGCTGTACAAAGACAACACATTATTATCATCATCATCATCATCATCATAACTTTTTTCTTTATGAATTCCCTAAATCATCTCACTTTCAGATCGAATCATGGCCAAAATATGAATTTTAGTTAAGGACTGAAAAAATGTCTTTTGGCTATATAAAGCAACACAGATGAGAAAAAAAAAATCAATGTGGGTGTTTGGAGGCCAACAAATTTTAACAGCTCAACTGAAACAGGTAAAACTGGTTTACCAATGAGAATTAATTGGTTGCTCAATGGTATTTGTATGGAAACTGAAAATGTTCACACACTTATTCATGGCCAGAGCTATGCAGGAAAAAGGAATTGTCATAGTGACCTTTCTCACTCTATGTACACCTCCCTACCTGTGAGCTGGTTTCAGCTTTTGTGGCTGAAAGTTAAAGGAGAGGAAAAGAAGGAGACAATATGGCAGAGAAAGAGAAAGAATCGTAACAGCACGGTACTGGTACCAAAACAGAGATATAGACCAATGGAACAGAACAGAGGCCTCAGAAGTAACGCCACACACCTATAACCATCTAATCTTTGACAAACCAGACAAAAACAAGCAATGGGGAAATGATTCCCTGTTTAATAAATGGTGTTGGGAAAACTGGCTAGCCATGTGCAGAAAGCAGAAACTGGACCCCTTCCTTACACCTTATACAAAAATCAACTGCAGATGGATTAAAGTTTTAAACATAAGACCTAACACCATAAAAACCCTAGAAGGAAACCTAGGCAATACCATCCAGGACATAGGCATGGGCAAGGACTTCATGACTAAAACACCAAAAGCAATGGCAACAAAAACCGTAATAGACAAATGGGATCTCATTAAACTTAAGAGCTTCTGCACAGCAAAAGAAACAATCATTAGATTGAACCGGTAACCAAGAGAATGGGAAAAAATTTTTGCAAGCTACCCATCAGACAAAGGACTTATATCCAGAATCTACAAAGAGCTAAAACAAATATATAAGAAAAAAACAATCTCATCAAAAAGTGGGCGAAGCATGTGAACAGACACTTTTCAAAAGAAGACATCTATGCGGCCAACAAACATATGAAGAGATGCTCATCATCACTGGTCATTAGAGAAATGCAAATCAAAACCACAATGAGATACCATCTCATACCAGTTAGAATGGCAATCATTAAAAAATCTGGAGAAAGATGCTGGAGAGGATATGGAGAAATAGGAACACTTTTACACTGTTGGTAGGAGTGTAAATTAGTTCAACCATTGTGGAAGACAGTGTGGGGATTCCTCAAGGATCTAGAAACAGAAATACCATTTGACCCAAGAATTCCATTACTAGGTTTATATCCAAAGGATTATAAATCAATCTATTATAAGGACACATGCACACGTATGTTCCTTGCGGTACTGTTACAATGGGAAAGACTTGGAACCAACCCAAATGCCCATCAATGGTAGTTTGGATAAAGAAAATGTGGCACATATACACTATGGAATACTATGCAGCCATAAAAAAGGATGAGTTCATGTCCTTTGCAGGGACATGGATGAATCTGGAAACCATCATTCTCAGCAAACTGACGCAAGAACAGAAAACCAAACACTACATGTTTTCACTCATAAGTGGGTGTTGAACAATGAGAACACATGGACATGGACACAGGGAGGGGAACATCACACACTGGGGTCTGTTGGGGGTTGGAGGGTAGGGGAGGGATAGAAGGAGGTGGGGAGATTGGGGAGGGATAACATTAGGAGAAATACCTAATGCAGGTCACGGGGAGATGGAGGCAGCAAACCACCATGGCATGCGTATACCTATGTAACAATCCTGCAAGATCTGCACATGTATGCCAGAACTTAAAAGTAAAATAAAAAATAAAAATAAAAAATAAAGATCATGTGAAAAATTCTTTAAAAAAAAGAGAAACAAGAGATGCATCAAAGGGATCTACAAACATGCAAAACTCAGGGAGAAGAATTAGACTAGCAGAAAGTACTGAAACTTCTTTCAAACTCAAGTCCTGCCTATAGAGAAAATACTAAACATAATTCTCATAAGTAACTGCCATGTATTAAGTGCCTGTCATGCACATGTAATTACATATATCTATGTATATGTATATTCTGTATATGTATATATACACTGCATATATTATATACATATATATGTATGTAACATATGCATATTATATATATGTATATAATATCGATACACTGGAACTTTTTATACCTTTATCATACTACAGATGGGAGAGCTAAAGCTCAGAAAGGTTAACTGATTTACCTAAGGTTATTTGTCTAGTAAAATCTATAACTGAATTCAGATCCATTTGGACCCAAAGCCCATATTCTTTCTACTGTGCCCAAGGCCTTTGCTGAAAGGGCTTGCTATAAATATTTTTTAGTGACTGCCAGATCATATTGAAGCCCATTTTTGTTGCAGGTTTCCCATTTGCTAGGGTGTGGTCCACGCACAGGTCTTCACCCGATCTTTTTTATGACTGCCTCTCCCTTGCTTGTCTTTACCTACTCAAACCCTACTCATTGCTTATGGCCGAAGATCTTAACACTTGCCCCTGTCTGCAATCTTCCCACTAGCCTAATCATATCCCCCAAAACTGATGAGCAGCACCCCTCTTCAGGCTCTGCATCACAGGCTGCCCTTTATCTTTATTTAACCACTTCCTATGCTTGTGCTTCCTCTCTCAAGGAGGCTGTGAGGACAGAGGACTCGACTTCCTTTGAATACCCACAGTCCCTGGCACCTGGCTGAGTACATAGTAGGTAATCCTTAAAGTCTGTTGACCCAAGGGACCTGTTGACAACATTGCTCATTTAGGATTAGGGGCACAGTGATGGAAACTGAGATTTTGGCCTCACCAGTGTTGGGGTCTAACCAGTTGAGCATAGACACATTTGGTTTGAGATAATTTGTACCACTGTCCCCAAGTGAGGCATATCATGTTCTCAACTCAGTAGTATGCATTTTACATTGTCTGTGCTCTGATACCCTCAGAGACGCATTTTGAAATAATCACACTATATCTAGTGAGGCTTGATAGAACTTAGTAAAGTTATACTTTCACACAAAAAAAGGCTCAGTTAGGTAGACACTGTCATTATCATGTGCTCAGCAGCACTAACAGCTAATGCTGGAGGAGTTTAAATCCAAGCATATTGTCAATACTTTCACAATGCAATTGTAGTGAAAAATATACTACCTTTAAAAAGGCCTTCTAAGTATTTTTTAAGAACCACAAAAATTTCACTGCTAAAATCTATATTTTAAAAAATCATGCCAATGTCTTTGTACTAAAGCCTCTGTCTTACATAAAGATTTCAGTTTCATTAAGTTCTTCCTAAACTACAAATAGAAGTCAGTTAGGCCAGAGTCCTCCCACCCATGGATCATGGGGCAGGAACACTGTCACTCTGATATATGCCTTTTTGGTGGCATTTTTATTGTGGCCACAAAGCAATCACAAGCAGATGGTACAACTAACGTTTGTGTCTTGTTACTAAACTTCTTATGAGAGGAAAAACTATTTGTACAGGTCAAGGGAATCTGTGGGTGTCTCTGTGCATGGCACTGAGTCAGAAGCTGGCAAGGATGCAGTGAAACTGGACCTCTCATGTCTTGCTGGTGGCAGTGAAAACTGATACATTCTCATTGAAAAGCAATTTGGAGACATGCATTTAAGTTGCTCATATCCTTTCACCCAATAACTTTAGCATTTTAAGAAAATAAGCTAAGATCAGGATAAAGCACCATGTATAAGGAGGTACCTTTTCTATGACGGCAAAAATTTGAAGCAACCTGTATATCCAGCAAAAGCATGCTGATTAATTATGCTAATGATGATGAATACTCAACAGAATATTATGCAGCCATAACAAATGATTAATATAAAGATTTGTGTGGGAGCAGGCCTGGTGGCTCACGCCGGTAGTCCTAGCACTTTGAGGAGCCAAGGCAGGAGGATTGTTTGAGCCTAGGAGTTCGAGACCAGCCTGGGCAACATGGCGAGATCTCATTTCTACAAAAAAATTAAAAGTTAGCCAGGTGTGGTGGTGCATGTCTATAGTACCAGTTACTCGGGAGGCTGAGGCACGGGAATATCTCGAGCCCAGGAGGTCCAGACTGCAGTAAGCCACGATTGCGCCACTGTGCTCCAGCCTGGGCAACAGAGCAAGACCCTGTCTCAAAACAATACAAAACAAAACAAAACAACAATAACAATAACAAAAAGATTTGTGGCAACATGAAAAAGTGTTATCAAGATAGTATTAATTTTCAGAACTACCAATCACTTGTGGATTTCTGATTATGGAAAACGTCTATATGAGTGTGCCCTTCTAGACAAATATTAGAAGAGAACATGTGAAAATGAAAAAGTTGGGATACAGTAGTGGGATTTTTGTGAGAAATGTTTTCCCTCTATTTTCCAAGCTATCCCTCATATTGCAATATTGTCTTTATAATTTAAAAGTGGTGTAAAAAATGAAGGCCAGAAGTCCTTTTAAACAGAAAGACTATTGGAAGAAAAATGAATAATAGCTTCCTCTCTAAAAGCCCAAGAATATAGTTTGAACAGTAGAAGCTCTATCTCTCTCTCTGGTCATTTCTTTTTATTATTATTCTTTTTTTACATTCCACATACCTGGTTAATGTGCTTCAGTTTGTCAATAATTTGGCTGACAACTGGCTCAGGGCCCTTCATTTTCAGCTCATGGAGGTTGAACTGATTTTTCATTCCATTCCTTGCCGCCTTTTGGCTGTATCTGTAAAGGTGAAGGTAAATTACAAAAAGGTTTGTCAAAGAAAGTCCCAAACAAAGGAAAAGCCAACTGTATTTGGCATCAGCAGTCAGGCTGACCACAATCTCATGAGATGACTTCATGGTGCAAAAGTAGACCACTTCACATACTGTCTATTTACAGTAAAGGAATATTCATTCAACAGTCAACAAATATATTCAACATCCTTTTTTTGTTCTACACGTCGGGGATACAACAATGAACAAGACAGACAAGGTCTGGCCCTTATTGTGCTCTCAGTCTAGTGGAGAGTCTAGAAGAACAAGGACCAGTGACAAGGCAGAGTGATTAGACCTGTGCTAGCGGAGGTTCAGGTCATGGACAGTGAAGCACACAGAATGAACCTTCACTCAGTGTGAGCCTTCGACTCATTTGAAAGAGAGTCTTCCATGTGCTTTACCTCTTCCTTCCCTTCTTCCTCCTCCCACCATTTCCTGTAGGCTATGGAGTTGGGTTTCTATTCAGGAGGCCTTCTCAAGTCACTTGCAGCATAAATTACACCTGCCAGCTTCCCTCTGCATTCTCCATGAGAGGAGAGAACACCAGCCTAAGGGAAGATTTTAATGTGCTCCTGCAGGATAAACCACAGCCTTTACTCCAGAAGTGAAGTTTCAAGGTAGATATGGACATCCTCACCATCATAAGAAGGGTAACTATTTAAAGACCTAGGCAATTCTGCTTTCCAGTGTGGGGTTTTGCCAACTTCAATGGGACAGTGATTCACAAATGAGGTGGTTTCTTTATTGCACCCATGGTTCCAGACCTCTACATAGAATTATTCCTCATTTTGCAAAACAAAGCAAACAAGAAACAGATTTCATTTATTCCTTATGCTTTCATCATGTGGAAACGCCAGAGCCCCATTGCCAGAGAGAGAAAAAGGTTTTGAGCTCTTTTTTACTTGCTCCTGATCCTGATAATGAAATGCTTTCTTAAAGAAATGAAAAGATTCCCAGGGCTTTTCTCTCTCTTCATATATTTTTTTCCCAATGATAATAGGATAGCCAGGGTTATAATTGATACCAGTAATTCATATTTTTAATTACAAAATGATAATGTTCATTGTAAACAACTCAAGAAGTACAGAAATAAGGCAGAAAGTAAAAGTTCCCCCATTAATCTGTCTTTCTAAGAGTAGATCATGGTCAACGGTTTGATATACTTGTAGAGGTTTTCACCTACATATGCTAATGGGTAGTTTTAACCAAAATTGGAATGATACTACTGACACTGATTTGCAGCTTTGTATCACTTAAAATATATACTTTGGATTGGGCCTGTAATCCCGGCACTTTGGAAGGCCGACACAGGAGGATTACTTGAGCCCAGGAGTTTGAGACCAGCCTGGGCAATATGGTGAAACCCCATCTCTACAAAAAATATAAAAAATTAGCCAGGCCTGGTGGTGCACACCTTTAGAGGCTGAATTGTTGAGCGCAGGAGGTCAAGGCTGCAGTGAGCTATGATCACACCACTGCTCTCCAGCCTGGGTGACAGAGTGAGACCCTATCTCAAAACAAAAACTAAAACAAAATGTATCCTTTGGACACATTTTCATGTTAGAAAACATAAAACTGCCTTGTTCTTATTCCTCTGTATGGCTCAATAATTAATTATTTATACAATACTTTACTGATGAACAATAATTTGTAGTACTTTGTTAATATAAACAATGCTGCAGAGAACATCCTTGTATACTGATTTTCATGCATTTGCATTTATATCTATAAAGGATAAATTCTTAGATTTGAGTCAGTTTGTATTTCTAATCCCAAATTATGAAGTACAAATAATAATTAACACTACCATATTTTTGCATAGCACTTTATAAAGCAGTTTCATATCACTCAGCTCATTTGAGCTTCTCAACCACACCGTGAAGTTGAGAGGTAGATAGGGCATTATCTCTTCATTACTGAAAACTTCACAACTTCAGAGAATACTAATCTCATTCTGTTAATGTCCCCATCCGTGATACAACGTATCTGTCAACATTAAGGACATACTTTGAAAATCATGCATGGTAACAGAGGAGGTCAGGAAATCTAGTTCTGACATTCATAACTAAAAGTCATCCTCTGAGAAGGAAAATATTTTGTAGCAAAGATGCTGAAGAGCACATTTGATTGCATTTCTTCTAAAATGGTAGCTTAACACATTCAGATTATTTAACTTTAAAAGTTAATTAGTGAATACACAGATCACCAATCATCACATAACAATTGACTTTGGGGGCTGTTTTAAAGAAACATAAAGGAACATTCTTTATCTGGTGGGAATCAGCTCACTACTAGCCTCCTCTTTTATGTTCATATAATGCCGTCCGTTTAAATGTCATCCACCTTCTGATGATACTACCAACTCCATCTTCTCTTCTTTAACTCCTACTGATGCCTGGAGCAGAGACCTTATTTGCAGATAAAGAAGTAAGGCTCATTATAAATCTTCTGAAGTGAACTTCAGGAATGTCTCCCTAGAGACATATCCTTGGTCTTTTTCATATCAAAGTTTGCCAGCCACTTTTATGTCCACTCCTATAAAACAAGCGTCTTCCTGAAGCTTCTTATCCTCACTGGAATAGTGTGAAGACATCTGCCAACTTAGTGATTTTGCCCCATACTCCGGCTTCCAAAACCATTATAAACATTAAATCAAATTAGTCCCACAGCTGATCCTTTGTGGTCCTACTGTAATATTTTCTCCCATTCAGAAAAGCGCCCCTTTAGCTATGTATTTTTAAAAATTTCTTATCTCACAGCCATGGATAAAGACCTAGGGCTAAACACTGCTCCTCGATCCCACAGTGACTCCATTTTAAAAAGACAGCTTTGGGTTTCAAAGCTTGCCAAACTTTCTGAAAGTTGAAATAACATCTCCTGTTCTGCTCTATCCATGTGCTATTTAAATCCCCAAAGGACTCCAGCCAAATTAAGCATGGTTTCTGGTTACAGGAGTGTTGGGAATAGCTGCCCTGTGGCTTAGACCTAAAACTTGCCATTATTGCATCTACTTCACAAGGCGGTAACCAAAAGTCCTGGTCCAACTGATGCCTATAGTTGCTAAAGTTTAGTGCCACTAGTTAAAAACTCTGTGTTCTTACACCATCCTTTAGGTATGTTGATACCTCTCCCCCAACTCTCAGTATCTTTTTCTGTTTCTCATGTCTCTATCCTTTGTGCCTTAGCCAGATAAAATATTGAACCAACTTTTAAAAGTAATGAATGTTAGAGTGAAATACTATGAACACATTAATAGGGCAAAGTAGATCTGTATGTGTTGATATGGAATCAAGTCTGAGATACATTATAACAGACACAAATAGCATCTGCAGTGAAAATGGGTCTAGATGTACATGTTCAAATATGTTATACACCCTATACGTGTTCAAATATGCCCAGAAAAATTTTAGATGGATACATAAGAAAATAAGAGCAGTCACTTTCAGTGAGTGAGCATAGGGAGACGCAGTGAAATCTTGTTTTTTAAAATATACTTCTATCATTTAAAATATTTTTACCATGACGATTTTTAACCTTTATAATAGTTAAATATATAATGAATGAGATTTTATATGGCAGTTAATTAAAATGTTTTTCCACCTTTCCTGAGGTAGACTTGATAAAAGTTAAATACATGTACGCTTCCATTGTGATGTTTTGATATAAGTACACATTGTGAAATGATTATCCCAAACCAGCTAATTAACCTATTCATCACCTCACATAGTTATCCTTATTTTTGTGGTAAGAACATTTAAGAACTACTCTCTTAGTGAATTTCAAATATACAATACAGTATTCTTAAGTATAGTCACCATATTATACATTATATTCCCAGGCATTAATTGTTTTTAAGGTAAACAAGAACAAAACAAAAGAAAAACAAAAAGTGGGGCCACTCAGATGCACATCTCAAGGCCTCTGGGAAATTCTTCCTGTTAATAAGAGTTATGTTGGCCATCACCAATGTCCTTCCTTAAAGGTGCTTTCTTATCACCAAACACATATTTGGGGCAATGTTGACAATGTCACCCTTGAGTTCCTGCAAACCTTAGGTGGTTGACATCAGGTCACCAACTCAACTTTGTTAAGTTAAATATAGCCCATATTGACTGAGTGTGGTGGCTCATGCCCATAATCCCAGCACTTTGGGAGGCCAAGGTGGACAGATCGTTTGAGTCCAGGAGTTCGAGACCCACCTGGGCAACATGGAGTTCAAGGCCCGTCTCTAGAAAAGACACAAAAGTGAGCCAAGCATGGTGGCGTGTGCATGTAGTCCCAGTCCCAGCTACCCAGGAGGCTCACGTGGGAGGAGCACTTAAGCGTGGGAGGTGGGGGTTGCAGTGACCCGAGATTGTACCACAGCACTCCAGCCTGGATGACAGAGTGAAACCCTGTCTCAAAAAAAAAATTTATATATATATATATATATATCTCATATATTTTCTGCTCTTCAATGAGGTAACTTCAACCTGCCTATTTCAAAAAGACAGATATCAGTGAGGATGTGAACATGAATGTAAATGACCAGTTGTACCCTTCGTCAAACCAGAGGCAAGGAAGTTATACGAATTCTCACTACCTTTCAGTGTAGATGCCTGAAGTCCTCACCTGATGAGAACTGAGGGCTTTCCTGAACCACCTGAGTCATGCTGACCTCACTGCCCTCGAGTTGAAGTGTATTGTGGGCACTGCCTGAGTTGCTAGTGCTCCTTTTACGTACATTCCATTTGCCACCCCATGTACTCTGTGAGGTCTTTGAAGGCAGAGGCTTGGTTAGTTGTTGTTGTTTTTTTCTTATTAATCACCCAAAGCACCTCATGGTATTTATACTAACTGTCCATTACTGAGTGCTTTCTCTGTGCCAGATACTGTTCAAAGCACTGAAGAAAAACAAAACATGCACTTAATCCTCCTGACTACCTTATTGGCAGACCGTTTTTGCTGCTAATGAGGCACAGAGAAGGTAAGTCACTTGCCTAAAGTCACACAGCTTGTCTGCAGCAGAGCTGGAGTGTGAACTTTGAGATTCCATCTCCAGCTGTGTGGGTTCTTAACCACTATGCTGGTCTTATTTCCTTAGAGAGAAACGATGTTGACTAAATATCTGACATTTCCTCATCAACCTGGTCCACTGCTCCCCTGTAGGAAACAATGGTTGAGTCGCCTGTAATGGTCTACAACAGCTGTCGGCCTATTCAGCAAGATTCCTGGACTTGCCCTTTAAGAGCCCTTGAACAGAGCCCTGACCCGGCAGTATGGCTATTTAATAGCCATACTTTGGGAGGTGAGGGTGGGCAGGCCAACACTATTCAGTGACATACGTGTATTCTTGGGGGATAAGGTGTTGAAGTTAGAGAAATAAATAATCTGGCCGAGCACCGTGGCTCACGCCTGTAATCCCAGCATTTTGGGAGGCTGAGGGGGGCAGATCACGAGGTCAGGAGATTGAGACTATCCTGGCCAAATGGTGCAATCCTGTCTCCACTAAAAAAAAAAAAAAAGAAAAAAAAAATTAGCTGAGCGTGGTGGTGCGCGCCTGTAGTCCCAGCTACTCAGGAGGGTGAAGCAGAAGAATCACTTGAACCCAGGAAGCGGAGATTGCAGTGGGCTGAAATAGTGCCACTGCACTGTAGCCTGGAGACAGAGCCAGACACCAGCTTAAAAAGAAAAAGAGAGAGAGAGAGAGAGAAATAAATAATCCACCACCACCACCACCATCCATGCCACTAGACACATACCAAAGACTATTTGAAGATTTCAAATGCCTAAGGACAATAGGAAAACAAATGCAGGATAACGTTGTCTTCATGCATCCCTGCCTTTGTCACCTTGGCTATAGCAAGACAACATGTGTGATGTGCCCCTGGAGAATTTCACATAGCAGGGGTGGTCTGAGCTTCAATCCCAGAGGGAAGTCAGTCAGTGAAGGGTGCCTCGCAGCTTCACGTTAATTCATTAATTCAGCATTTCATTTCCTCAGGCTAGCTGTGTGCCACTGGTGCACGTGGTTTGTGACAGGCCTTGAATGAGGATGAGCCAGCGTTGCCCCAATTCTTCTTATCCACAGACTGCCCAAAGGCTGTCAGGAATGGGGACACTGTTGGCCATGGGGGATTGTAAAGATGGGTTAGCTACTTAGTAATACTCATCTGTAATTAAATTAATTAATCCTCCTCTGCAAAACGCTGATTCTCTCCTGAAGCTTTGACATGGTTCTGGTAACGAATACCAGCAAGTGGAGGAGGAAAAATAAACTGAGAGAGTTCAATAAACTGCAATCTCCTACCTCCCAAATGTAATGTTTTCTTAACTGGACATGCTATGTAGGATGTTAGAAGTGTTACCTTACATGCGGCGTCTTCTTCCTTATCCAGTTTTGTATCTGTTTAGCACAAAAACGACTGTCATAATACTAAGAAAATCCTATTTGTCATGTGAAAACGGGGGCATGCTTCTGTTCAGGCAGATTGGTTAGGGATTGGGGAGCAGGCAGGGGAGGGGGGAAACCTGTGCAGAAGCCATAAGGAGAAAAGGAACCTCATTAAAACGGGACATCTGTGCATGCTTGTCTTGGGACAGTTGAAGCAAAGAGAGCACTTGTTGAAGAGGAATGGAGTCAAACTGGCGTTAAATGGACCATCTTTTCTTCTCATTTCTGTTTTGGCTGAAGCAGCAATGGTGTAGTGGAAGGAAATCAACCAATTTAAATGTACATCATCTGAAATGGAAGTACGCTCAGAGATCATCTGGTCCAATCCACTCACTGTGTAGATGAAGAATCTAATACCCAGACAGGGACTTTTCTAACAACACCTACGGCAAGTATCACAAGTTCCACATTTAGAATAAACCTCTTTCTTTAAAAGGACCCTCAAACAGATCTTGCTGATTTTTGACACTTGCTAGTACTGATTTAGGACAAGGGAACTGCTAGAATATTCACTTTCCTTCTTCCCTTAGGTATGAGAGTGGTTCCAAGTACTTGAGAGACAATCTCAGAAGGACTAGGTCCCCACCAAAAAAACTTTGATTTCACAAAAGTTTAATATGCTGCCCAGCTATAGATGGTTAAAAATGTTAGATCGCACATTCTCAGTGCGCCATCTTATGGACAAACTTCAGTATTGCATGTAATCCTTTCTGGCCACAATAACCACTGTGGGAAAAACTGAATAATTTAAAAGAGCACAAATAGCTGTAAAGACAAACTAGAAAACAGGGTAGAAAAACCATCCCAGTAAGAGGCCTAAGAAAATGTCCTTTTCTTTGTCCATGATGCCGTGTTAATTCACATAAATACACAGTAAAATAAAGCAGAGGTGAAAAGAGCTGAGATTTGTAAATGTGCTTAATAAAGACAGTAACAATTAGCTTCTTCTTTATTTGTGCACATATCTAAATAAAAATGTTTCTCTTCCCTGGCTGTCTGAGGATGGATGGCCATCATGAATGACACAGTAACTACCCGAACTAGAAAGTTCATGACCAACCAACTACTTCAGAGGAAACAAGTGGTCATTGATGGCTTTCACCCTGGGAAGGCAACAGTGCCTAAGACAGAAATTCAGGAAAAACCAGCCAAAATGTACACGACCACACCGGATGTCATCTTCGTATTTGGATTTAGAACTCATTGTGGTGGTGGCAAGACTGGCTTTGGGATGATTGATGATTCCCTGGATTATACAAAGAAAAAAGAACCCAAACGTAGACTTGCAAGACATGGCCTGCACGGGAATAAAAAGACCTCAAGAAAGCAAAGAAAAGAATGCAAGAACCGAATGAAGGAAGTCAGGGGGACTGCAAGGGCCAATGATGGTGCGGGCAAAAAGCCGAAGGGGTGAAGGTGCTGCAACGATGTTATCTGTGACCGCTGTGGATTTTTCATGAGAAGATTTATAAACTGAAAACTTTCATGTGAAAAAAATGTCTTTCATAATTGTCTGCATAGCAGTACTACTTCAGAGCCAATGTGAAGCTGGGAGAGTGCTAGAAACAGATATGTCCACTTTACTCCAAGAAGTACCTGTGTTCTCCAACAACAGACTTTTGAAAATACAAATAGATTTTAGTAGAAAGGAAGCAAAAATCTAGGAAAGCAACCCAGGGATGTAAATCCATTGCTATTTCAGTTAGCAGCCATTTGCTATCTGAGGGAATAACTGCATTACAATCCGTTTTCAGTGCAGTCTCCAACCTTACTTTGAGGAGGGACTAAAAGATTTGTCTTGGTGTATAATCAAGAAGTCACTTAAAGCCAGAGAAGCAAAGAATATTTTACAGATGGTGAGGAAAGAGTGAGAAGTTAGTATCACACACTACAAGGAGAAGAGTCCATGGCTGTGGGGAATAGTTCCCCAGCAGAAAGGGGAAGGGAATGAGAAAATGGCTGAGATTAGGTCACCTGAATGTTAGTCTGAAGAAACTGACTTTGCAGAAAAGGCTAGAGATAAGGAGAGAGAAAAGTAAATAAGCACAGCAAAAGTAATTCTTGTCAGAATTGCAGGCTAGGCAGAGCCCGAAGTGTAAGCAAGCTGGTGAGAACTAAGCATGGCGGTCAGAACACGAGGCCAGAGCAGTGTCTCTCTGATGGCTGTTTTAGAGGGGAACATACAAATGAGGAGAGGACTCCAACTGTGTTTAAAAACAGAGAAAGAAAAAGGTGCAATTCAAAGCTCAATAATCGGGGCGTGGGGAATAACAGAACAAGGAGTGTGGTCGAGACTTCTTACTCAATCACCCCAAATTCATTTATCAAGGCCTTCTAGTCCAGAAAACTAGAAACAGACATTTTCTTGTCCTACTCAAGTTAAACCATAAAGACACGATCTTCACCTGTTTTTAAGTTAGATTTTAATTGATGAAAATATCAGGGTTAGAAAGGACCTTCAAAGTCATTCAGCCCAATGTTCTCCTCCTACAGAGGGGCCAACTGAGGCCCAGAGGCCACACAACAGCAACTGAAGTTATTTTTGGCATCACTACCAGTGAGACAGGAATGAAGCTGTAACTTCCCCCAAACAGGAGCAAAGAACAAGGTGGCAAGGAACTAGTCACGTACCTCAACATAAGGGCACTGCATGAAGGTAACTGACGTTCAAAATAATGATCGATAATTGTTTTAAGAGATGAAATTCACTTTGGCAGTCATACTTACTGAGGCAGCAAGTATAGAATACATTTTGGAGAGGCAGTGTCATGTGGTGGAAAGAGCAGTGGCCTTGGAGTCAGAGGCATGGGTTCAAAGTTGGTATCCCCCGTGCTGCGTGACATTTGACAAATAATTAAACCTTGAAGAAGTTGAGTCTCCTCATCTATAAAATAGGAATAATGCCACCTGTACTGTTTGGAGAATTATTTGATAAAATGAACGCTAGCAAATTGAGATAACATTTGCTTGAAACAATGCCAGGTGCATAGAAAGTTCTATATGAGGGCTGCTGTTATTTTTATCACGTGAAAGCACCAAACACGGCATCTGAAATCCAGTAGATGCTCAATAAATGTTATTTGAAAAGAATCCCCTGCTAGGCACGGTGGCTCATTCCTGTAATCCCAGCACTATGGGAGGCAGAGGTGGGCGGATTGCTTGAGCCCTGGAGTTGGAGAGCAGCCTAACATAGGGGGACCTCGTCTCTACAAAACGTAAAAACAAATTAGCCAGGCATGCTAGCACATGCCTGTGATCCCAGCTACTTGGGGGGTTGAGGCAAGAGGAACACTTGAGCCCAGGAGGTTGAGGCTGCAGTTAGATATGATGGTGCCGCTGTACTCCAGCCTGGGTGACAGAAGGAGACCCAGTCTCTAAAAAGTAATAATAATAAAAACCCAGCTTCCTGAGAGAGAAGAAATAAACCTTGCAGTGAATAGCCAAGGGAAGCTTCAAATCCCTTCATCCCCACACTGAGAACTTAAGACACTGAAGAGTCTCAGTTCTCTTTAGTTTGCTCCTCAGTAAAGTATGGGTCAAGGCAGGAGTAGGAATGGTTTACCGTCAGGGAAAATGGGCAAGGGAAAAAGCATTGGAACTTTCTTTGCCATTACGATTGAGCAATGACATGTGAATGGCTGGCACTGAGCATTTAAGCCTAGCTGAGAGGAAATTTTAGCAAAGGTGCCCTCCCAAACCTTCCGGGAGACAGGGCATCTGAGGGGGAAATGATCAGAAAGGGCTTCAAATGGTTCCGAACTAATTTTAGTTAATGGAAGAAGTAATCATTCACCTGTGGCCCAGGACCGCCCTCCAAGTTTCCCGAATGACCAGCTTTGGGTGTCAGGAGCCTGTTCCCCTCCCTCCTTCTCCCATAGTTAATATTCCTCCTCTCGGTGATAGAAAATATTCTGCTTCCACTTTGGATAACTGTCACAAGTAATGAATTAGATGACTCTTGAAAACACGCCCACATGCTTTTTCAAATCTCTCTGTTGAGAATGCTGCTTTCTTTTGTCTTGGGGTCCCTTCAGGGCTCACAACAAATATCCATTCTTTAATGTGGTGATCTTCAAAATGAAGGATCGGACTCTCAAAGTCCACCTGGACAATTGCTCTTAACTGACTCCAGACACATGTGGGAGGCAAGTCTGAAACAGGGAAGAGTGCGCCTGGTGAATTTTGCTCGTGTGTGGCGTTTCTAGAGTATGTAGTCAACAGAGGAAACAGCCCTCAGTGTTGTTTTGAATGTCTGGCTGAACTGTGGTTAAAGAATTGCCAAAGATCAGACTCAAAGAACAAGCTGTTTTCATGCTCCTGATATACCTTAAAAGACAGCTCAACATTCCCGCCACTGTGTGCTGTCAGGTCGTCTGGCCTTAGCCATGATCACTTGCAGGTCTCAAATCTTCAACCTGCAGAATCCGCCCTACCCAGGTCCCAAGCCAGTAGGGACAAGGGCAGGAAGGTGTTAGTTTAACTGACTCACCTGTCAGGCCCCGGGCTCTGGAATTAGTCTTGTTCCTCCAAGCCAGTATTTCATGTTTTTTTTTTTGAGTAAGTGTTCAGGTATGATTTCCTCTTGCCAGCTGTGTTTTCCTGGGCTAAACTCTGTCCTGGGGCTCTTGTCTGTATTCACTTCTAGGCCCACTGTCTTACCCAGTACCTGACACCCAGTACACAGTCAGTAAATGTCTACTGAACTGACCTGAGATAAAAGGCCTCAACCAATGCTCAGTTTGTGTGGTGGAGACTCGAAGCTACTATGCCTAACCCTTGTCAACCTGTTGCCCCTGGGGGCTTTCCCCCAAATCTGCGGCCACTGATTGAGGACCAGCGTTACACTGAGCCCTTCAAGGTAAACTTGTCAATGTGTCCCACTTGCCAGATCACACCACTTTAGAAACCAGTGGCTACCTAGAGAATAGAAGAGCTCCTTTTCTATACTCCACTGAATGCCATCATCTATTCGACACTTACCTATTAAGCATCTACATAGCCCTGTCCTGAGCCACAGAACTTTAGTACTTGGAGGTCCTGAATTTTCCAATGTTCTGGCTCACTAATTCCAGTCTGGACTTCGTGGACCAGAATTTAGTTTCCGCCTTGGCAAATCTGGTCTTCACAAAGGGAAACATCCAACTGATGATGTGTTGGATTCCCACTGCACTCCGACGATTGAGTGTGTGTGGTCATATTGCTTCATGTGCCAGCTATAGCCACACCATCCTACATCACAAAATCCAGAGTGCCGGCGAAGAGGGCTGACGTGGTTATGGGAAGGAGAAGGGACCAAGAATAAGGTAGCTAAGTGTTAGATTTGTCCAAGAACACTGGGTAGTCTTGTCTGCAGAGAGTAGAACTGCTCCTTCTGTAGTCTTCTCTATTTTTTTTTAATTGAGGTAGAGTTTTGCTCTTGGTACCAGGGCTGGAGTGCAGTGGCACGATTCCAGTTCACCACCACCTACGCCTCCCAGGTTCAAGCGATTCTCCTGCCTCAGCCTCCCGAGTAGCTGGGATTACAGGCATACTTTCTGTATTCTTAGCAGAGACAGGGTTTTTCCATGTTGGCCAGGCTGGTCTTGAACTCCTGACCTCAGGTGATCCGACTGCCTCGGCCTCCCAAAGTGCTGGGATTACAGGCGTAAGCCACTGCACCCAGCCTCCTGTAGTCTTCTCTTAAGTCATGTCCAGAGATGTAGAACCAAGGCTGTGGCACGAGCCCCAAAGCAGCAGAAAGAAACACACTCAGCAAGCCTTTGCCTTGTGGAAGTGCGTGGCCATGCTGGGCATAGGCGGAGACACTGGCACAGGGGGAGAGAGCCTATCTCTGCCAGTGTCCGCATGTCAGGACAGCCCTGTCTTCAGCAGGTTCAAGCTTTGCCCTGCTGTTCTCAAGTTGCCAGCAATAACATAACACGAAAGAATAACAAAGGGGGAGAAAAGGTGAACTGAAGTATAAACTACCCCTACTCCAACTGCCCTGGTAGCTGCAGGTGCCCTCCGCTGCTCGACTCTTTGCACCTGCTCTCCTGCTGGAACAAGTGGCCTATTGTGTGAGGCTGTACACGTGGAGGTGCTAAGCAAACAAGAAATGACTCTCCTGATCATAAAGTATATGGGATTCCAGGAAAACTTTACTAAGCCAAATAAAAGTGATTGTAAAGCACTTGGTAAAATATAAACTGCTACATAAATACTTAATAAAAGCTCACAGCCATGCACACAAGGACAACTAGGTCAAAGTTTACCCAAGCTCTCTAGCCTGGGGGGTCTTGGAAAGACTGGAAATTGTCTCTCTCCCTCTGTTTTTTTAGTCACTTTGTATTCCTTTGCTCTTACGTGCCCTTCAGCTCTTGGCATTCTCCTGATGTCTCTCTCCTGTCACTGATACATCTCTGTGGTTAGGGGGCCTCTAATTTTCATTCTGGACAGTTGTGTCACATATTGGGAGCAATGGACATTGAATTCCATTTTTTTTTTTTTCCTGCTCAGAAGCCCCATTGGAGTTATGCAGTGCTATGGAGGAAACATTTTCTTTAAGGTTTAATTATGTGAGTTTCACCCCAAACTCTCCAACATTACAAATCGAGAACAACTCTGACATCTCAAATAGCCAGCCTACCTGCTCTCCTGTAGCTCCAATAATACCTGGAGGAGTAAAATGAGGAGCTCGCTGCTGCCCTCATGAGAATGATTATACCCTGGGGCTTCTTTTGAATCACTTTCACTTTGGTCTACTTGGGAAGGCATCAAATTCAAAGTCATTAAGGTGTCTTGATAGTATTCCCTTTCCTTCCTCATTCTCACCCCTGACAAATATCTTTGTTATAGGATCTCATAGCCTGTTAGAGGTGGAAAGTGCTTTAGAGGTCATTTTGTCAAATTCCATTATTTTATAAGTAAAAGAAAAAACAGAAGTGCAGTGACTTGTCCAAGGTCACGCGACAAGTTCACAGTAGAGCTATGACTCAGGCTGGACTGTCAGCCTAGGGCAAAAGGTTTGTTTGTTTGTTTTGCATGGACTTCAAAGCCCCACAGTGGATGCACAGGCAATGGCTTTATTATGAGGCATGTGCGTAGAGGAGATTAAATGGAGAGCTAGCCTCAGAGGCAGGTGAACGCCATTTTTTAGCAAGGGGCTGAACTATCTCTAAGAAGAACGCCTTCTTCCAGGGGATGCTGCCTTACAGCCTTGAGAGCACATGAGAGCAGAGAAGCATGGTAAGAGGGGCAGGAAAGGTACTGCTACTTTCATGGACCAAGACTGGGCAGGAAACAAGGACAGGGCATCGCAGTAAGGCCAGAGAAAAGCTGGACACAACACTCATTCCAGGTCTGCTGCATGAGAGATTAAAGCAAGCTGAGGTCAGGATTTCCACCAAGAATAGAAAGAAGGTGAGAGGGCTTTAAACTGCAGGAGAGAAGGCAGGCATTTGACATGCAGGACAGTGTTGTGGGTAAGGGATGGACTGGATCAGTTTGAAGCCCATCTTGCTGTGTCCTTTGATAATTTACTCAATGTCATCAGTAGAATCAGTAAAATGTGGGTAATAATATTGTCCACTTTGGAAGGCTGTTGTTGAGAATTAGTCAATGCATACAAACTGCCTTACACATTGTGGGGCACTTGGGAAGCTCCATAGAATGGTTAGTTATTACTATTAATAGCCACTCTACTGTCTCAGTCCTGCTTTCCGAAGTCCCACTGTACCCTTAGACAGGACTTGAGGGAGCAAAGGGAAGAGAGCAGTGATCAAAATGCATCAGGGAGGAAAAGGTAAGAGGAGTTAAAAAGTGAAAGCAGATAAACCAATGGATGGGTGAGCTGTATCCCAGCTCTGCTCGACCCCTCCAATGCAAACCCCCATGACTGCATCTCTGCACTATATTTAGAAGCAGCAAGAGTCATGGGTACCAACAGGTAACCAACCACCCCAGTTTGCTGGGACTGAGGGGTTTCCTAGGACTTGGGACCTTCTGTGATAAACCTGGGAAGTCCTAGGCAACCTGGAAAAAGTTGATCACTGTAGGGGTCAGAGGGTGTTTGCTGTTGGAGATTATTATTTGTTATAACCAGAGAGCACAGCACTGCTGCTAGATGCTATCCACTGGGGTTTGAAAAAGCTGGGTTATCCAGA
>NW_016107773.1:131919-141313 GCF_001604975.1 Cebus imitator
TTAAATAGATAAGTTTCTCCAGGGAAACATCAGTCAATTTGAGGAGGATGGTCTTTAGCAAGACAGCCATACAGCAATAGCCTCATTATCAATGATTCGTATTTGTATGCTTTGATTCTCTGATACATGCTGTCTTTCTGCAAGTTCAATTCCCAGCATTGTTATTATATGTGCTTGAAAGTAATAAAACTGCATTTACTTTAAAATGATCTGTCACTCAGACTTTTCATTAATTTAAACTGATGCTACCAATCGCTCAAAGTATTTCCTTATCCAGGGCCAATTGGATTATTCATCACCATGGGCTGACTTGTTTAAAAATAAAATTCGTGGGGATAGGTGGATTTGCTTAGAAATATTTTAAAGTAATATTCCTGGAGAGATGTATAGGGAGAGATACTCAGGAAGCCGCTAATGGATCCATGTTTGTAAAGAGAGCCCAGTAATGCTGTATTGATTACCCAGTGTTCCATTTATTCAGGGTAAAACTTCCCGCCTAAATCTGATCTATTCTTCTACACTAACATCTAGTAAATGGAGGGTAATTCATAACTTTCAAAAACATTTCATATGCATTGTCTTATTGGAGCCTCACAGCAACTCTTTGAGGTAGGCAGGGGAGGCATTAATTTCACAGAAGGAGAAAACAAAATAGAGTTTAAGTAATCTGCCTAATGGTACAATGATACCATGGGAAGCTAGGCCTAGTACTCAGGTCTGTTACCCACAACTATGTTTGTTGGTTCATCCAATGATTTCAACAAACATGTATACAGAGTTTGCTCTACAGCAGGTACAGCTAAGCCATGAGGTTCTATAGATGGAAGACACAGTTCTATTTTTTTTTTGAGATGGGGTCTTACTCTATCACCCAGGTTAGAGTGCAGTGGTGCCATCATAGCTCACGGTAGCCTCGACCTCTTAGGTTCAAGCGATCTTCTCGCCTCAGCCTCCCAAGTAGTTGGAACTACAGGCACCTGCCACCACGCCCAGCTCATTTTTTGTATTTTTGGTAGAGATGTGGTGTTGCCATGTTGCCCAGGCTGGTCTCAAACTCCTGAGCTCAGGCGATCCACCCACCTCAGCCTCCCAAAGGGCTGGGATTACAGGCATGAGCCACCATGCCCAGCCTACCGTGCTAGTCACTAAGGAGCTACTAGAAGATTAGAGACAGACATGTAAAAGCTCTCAATAGAGTGTCACTGGGGACATGCTGGAGAGAAGCTGAGATGGCAGCAAGCCTTAACCCAGAAAAAGGCATGGACAGAAGGATTTAGGGTCCTCAGAAGAGATGATGTTAAGGATAAATAGGGGTAAGCTAGGCAATGGCTCTTTCTCTAGCCCATTCTAACATGGCCCTTGTCTTAGTGCTCCCTAATAGTATTTGGAAATTAGCTTTTCATCATGAGCTCTTACACAGTGCAATCCTCTATGCATCCCTCCAACTCCAAACTACTGTATCCCTATCCCAGGTAGGAACACCTTACTCTGGCTCCTGCTGAACAGGGACTCATCCCAGCTCTAGGCCCGAAGCTGTGCCTAGAAGCAAAGAGAACAATGACAAAATGGGCCAACAAGTGGCTCAAACCAAGGAGAAGTTCATTTGGGGAGTTTTTAAGATCCATTGGACCATGTGGATCACTAAGATCTGAAGGGGCAAAAAAGAGGAAACTCCTGTGACACTGGAGTTACAAATTAAAACAAATTTCCTTTCACAGGGAAATGAAACTACATCAGAAAGGAGACAAACACACAGATCAAAGCCATACTCATGTAAAAGAATAAAATTCATTGGCTTGAGAAATTGAGAAATCGTAACTGATTTCAATGATCTTTCTCCTTTTCTACAAAGGCTAACTCAAGGGTGACAGAAAGGAATTTAGAGCACTGAGCAACTAGGTTTGACCGGCAACTAGACTCATCACGGCTTTTAATGTAATTTAGGAAGAGTGCCCAAGTTAATCTCTATTAAGCAGTCCTAGGAGAAATGGTTTAAAATGTCTTTGCTGTGAAACAAGATGCTGAAGGTAAGAAGGCCAGCCTAGAGCATACCCTTAGATGCAAACAACTCTCACTTGATCCCCAATGGACTCAAATGCGCACCATTTGTACCAACCAGGACCAAAGATCGGGATTTTGATGTTTTTGCAGAAGGGAGAGGAAATAACATAAAAATAAGAGGAGGTAGGTGAGGCTGCTCCTGAAAAGTTAAGAATGGGTAATTGAAGGGAGCTAGTATCAGGCCTAGCTCCATCTATCTCCCAGTAAAGACCTTCAGGGCTGTTTTTATAGGTTTTTTGAATAACAGCAGTAATAGCTACCATTTGGGAGAGCCTGTGTTCCAGGCATGATACTCCACACTTCACAATCTCTTGGAATCTTTTCAGCAGTCTGTTAAGGAAGAAACTATTAACTCCATTTTACATATGAGGAAGCTGAGGATCAGAGAAGAGAAGGAGCTAATAGGTTATAGAGCAGGCATTCAAGCGCAGGCTTTGCTGACTCTAGGTTGTAAGTTTAAACACTGCCTTAGGTTGCCACATAACTCTGTGTGCTTATTTTAATCCCCCAACTGTTTGGCTACATTTCTCTCAGTAAAAAAGTCATCAGAGAAACTTAAACAAGATTTTGTACTTGCTGAAGTATAGGAAGAAAGGGCAAAAAATAGGAGAGCTAAATTTCTTTCAAAGAAGTCACCAAGAGCTTCTACCCTAGGGAAAGAACTGTGCTAGCAGCAGCAAAGAAAGTGGCACCTGCAAGCCATTTCCTGTGGCCTGTGGAACAGAAAAACCACGACCACAATCCAATGATCACAGCCACAACAACGACAACTGCCAGAGGTGTTCTAAGAGCAGGGTCACTAGCAGGAAGCTCCCAAGAAACAGGCTTCCCTAACATACTTTTCGCTGTGCTTCACACTCCAAGTCCCAAGAGTCCATTTTCTCTGATGTCCAGTGATTGACTATCAGAAACAAACTTTCTGAGTCAGAGAAATTGGACAAAAATGTTTCAAGGAGGTGATACTGCTTGTGGAGGTCAGAGGCAATGGTACTGATAATACTAAAAGAAGCTTACCAGGGAAATGTCAGAAAACTTATCACATTCAGCAGCCTTGTTTCAATCAGTGTTCAACTTACATGCTCTCTGTGAAGTGGATATGAAGTTATGACAGATTTCAAATTTGTATAAATCTACCAGAATGTATGCAGCCCAAATGTTGTTGCATTAATTATGCCGACGTCACTCAAAACACTTCTTGCTGGGCGTGGTGATACATGCCCATAATCTCAGGTACCTAGGAGCCTGAGGCAGGAGGATCGCTTAAGCCCAGGAGTTCCAGACCAGCCTGAGCAACACAGTAAGACCCAGTATCTACAAAAAAATTCCTGGAACTCCTCTTCGGAAACCCCGTTTAAAGCCAATATAAGTGTCAGAAGAAGTAAACAGCACTATTATTTCATGCTCTCACTCCAAATGTACCCCAAATGGTAAGAGCCTGCTTGATCAGCCACCTCATTTAGTAGTTTGGTTCCCCAAAACTCACAGATTTCCCAAAAACATCCAGTTTAACTTTATGGGAAGAAACACGGCCCACACCTCTTCACCCTTACTCTGGATGTTTACATGGTCTGCTCAACCATGGTATAATGGCAATGACAACATCAACACCTGGCTATCAATTATTTAAGTGCCGATGTGCCAAAACTTATCTTCACAACGCCCTGTAGGGTAGGTATCATTACTCCCATCTTACAAATAATGTAACAGAATTTCATATTAAATGACCTGCCGAAAGCACACAGTTGGTGTCTGAACCAGGATTAAAATATCCATCTAGGGCCAGGCTCAGTGGCTCACACCTGTAATCCCAGCACTTTGGGAAGTTGAGGTAGACAGATCACTTGAGGTCAGGAGTTCGAGACCAGCCTGGCCAACACAACGAACTCCTGTCTCTACTAAAAATACAAAAATTAGCTGGGAGTGGTGGCACATGCCTATAATCCCAGCTCTTTGTGAGGCTGAGGCAGGAGAACCACTTGAATACAGAGGTGGAGGTTGTGGTGAGCCAAGATCGTGTCGCTGCACTCCAGCCTGGGTGACAGAGCTAGACTCCAACTAAAAAAATCCATTTGGATCATTCTAAAGATTGTACTCTTCCCAATATGTATTAATCACCTGGTGTATGTTTCCTAATGTTTCAAGGTCTTCTCACTGAAGACCTCAGCCTGAACCACCAATGATCAACTGACAGAATCAACAACCTGCAGATGGCAGGGATCAGCCATAAACCCACGAGGCTTTTTCCAAAAAGGAGGTAGAAAAATTATCTGGAAGACTGGCAGTATCAGTGGAGTCCATCTGCCACTTACCAAGGCATTACCTTTGAAGGAAGCAAGAATACTTAAGGGGCAGAGAAGCTCTAGTATGTTAATTTACTCATTTCTTAAAAGCAAATATGTTTCTTTCTGGTTCCATCTCCTAAGCCTTCCAGGCTAAAATAGAAGATTTCTGATTCATGGAGCAGTAATGGTAAAAGGAGACAGGTCTTATCCAACCGTCACAATCACATTTCCAAGAAGACATTAGGAGGTGATGTTTATTTGTTGAGGGTGTGGATATGCTGGGACCTCCCTTGGAGGCCCCCAAATGCCCTTCATATCATAAAATGATCCAACTGCGCTCAACAGAGCTGGCATTGTATACTAATAGGACACAATTTGCTTAAAGTAATAAGCTATCCAGTATTCAACCAGTCATCTATAGACATATCAATGTTGAGCCATGAAAATGTTTCTTCCTGCTACTTAAGACATGACAGTCAACCAAGTCTAACCGATCCTGAATGGGGCACACTGTATTAAGCCATTCGTCAGCAGGATAAGCTGTGTTTTTCTCACTCAATTCTGAAGGTAAAGCTACTGTGTATGACACCATAATCTTAAGGGATAAATGTTAATGTATTGCCACAAGAATATGTCCTGATAAATAGCTGTCACTAAAGACTACTTCTAAGATGAATTGCTGATGAAAAATATGCCAATCTAAGCTCATAGCAAGATTATTACATGGGGGTACTCTCCAAACTGATCTGTTCTGGCTTATCAGGATTTAAAATAATGCTTAGCTACCATAAATATTTCATGCTATACCAAATTAAGTCACTTTCTACATAATCCAATTCTCCTTCAAAGGCTTTCCAAGAGCAATCTTGACTTATCTAAGGCAAGATAGAATATATAAACTGCCATTCTAGCAAAGCATCATTATACTTCAGTACGTTCATTCTTGGGCACACACTCAGGCTAACATAGCAGTTCCCCAAACTGGAAAGAATGAAGTGTCATGTTTCTGCTCCCGGGAAAACTAAAGTAGAAATGAAATCCAAAAGTGTCTGTGGGGGACCAAGACCTGTGGAGACAGATAGTGATAAATCAAACAATGAAGCCCTATTTGTCTCCCTCTCCCTCCCACCAGCCTTTCATAAGCAGAGCTTCTTGCCGTATAGGGGGCAAAGGAAGAACTAGTCATGAGAAGAGAGAGCTGGGAGGCTGAAGACTATACCTCAGTTTCTAACCCTCAAAACATCATGACAGTAACTGAGAAGAGCTACTGAGTCTCACCTTCAGCCTGACTTTAGTCTGACTTGTGCCTCAATCAATGGACTTTAGGACCTGACTCAATGCTACTGAATATTATTTCTATTGTCCATTGTTTACGTTTTTCTATACCGTCTTCCTCTTGGCTCTGTATTTATCTTCTTTGTGTCCCCATTGCTGTTTGCATTGGCTATCCTATATTTGAAATTGTATGGATACCGCCCTTTGGAGAAAAGCCACCCTATAAATTTTTTAAAAATCCAAAAAACAAATAATAAACAACCTATTTTAGCATGAAAGCATGGGAGTGAGTATAGCAATTGCTGCATACCACTAGCCTGTTCTGATGTGATTAGAATGAGATGTGCATGTTTTACATGTATGGCTGAGTGTATATGCACTTTGGCATATAGGTTTTTACTTAATCTCTTTACTACCAGACTGAAGATTGTGAAGGTCTTTCCTTGTCGCTATGTAAACCAGTGAAAGACTTTCCTGTGCTAGAAATTTTTAGGTACAACGTACATTACTTGGGTGATAGATGCACTAAAATCTCAGAATTCACCACTATATAATTGATCCATGTAATAAAAACCAACTTGTAATCCAAAAGCTATAGAAATAAAAAATTAAAGAAAAAGAGGCTGGGTGTGGTGGCTCATGCCTGTAATCCCAGCACTTTGGGAGGCCAAGGCAGGTGGATCATGAAGTCAGGAGTTTGAGACTAGCCTGACCAACATGGTGAAACCCTGTCTATACTAAAAATACAAAAATTAGCCTGGTGTGGTGGCACTCACCTGTAATCCCAGCTACTCATGAGGCTGAGGCAGGAGAATCACTTGAACCTGGGAGGCAGAGGTTGCAGTGAGCTGAGATCGCGCCACTGCACTCCAGCCTAGGCAACAGAGTGAGACTCCATCTCAAAAAGAAAAGAAAGAACTGTGCCCCCAACCAAACTCCTCAAAACATACTGTGTTCTTAAAATAATTGCATTATGAAAGCAGAATCAACTATTCTCCCTTGCCTTTCCTGGATTAAGGCATAGGGGAAAAAACAAGCTATTTTGGTCATCTAATTTTTTTGTATGATTTTGCATGTCAGGAATTGGGTGTTCATGGTTCTCTCATTCACTTCAACTTGCTGACATGCCACAGTTTATCCTTCTAACCCAGCAGAAAGGAGAGAAAAATGTTTCCTTACTGTACCTTTCTGAAACATCCAGAAGGTTTTGAGACAATGAACAAAGCTCTGAGAAATAACAAAATTGCTTTGCATATTCCCACTTCTGCCTTCTCAATTAAGCAGAGAAATTCTGAAAAGGCATTAGAAACATTGGAAGACTTGTCTGGTCAGTGTAAGAGAATTCTGAGAGAGAGACAGAGAGAGAGAGAGAGAGAGTGAGTTGGTATAATTTCTCACGTGAAATGAGAGGTAAAATTGTATAAGATAAAGAGGAGGCAGATTCACAGCAATTTGCCCCTGCAGATCTTAGGGAGTTTATTTAGTAATGCCAGCTGCCCCATATGAGAGTCTCAGAGACATCATGGGAAAATTAAAGATGAATATGCATTCATAACATAGTTTTTTTTAAGAGATGGGGTCTTGCTGTGTGTCCAGGCTGGACTGAAACTCCTGGGCTCAAACAGTCCTCCTGCCTTAGCCTTCTGAGTAGCTGGGACAACAAGCACGTGTCACCATGACCAGCTCCCATTCATAATGAACAGAAGTGGCTATGTAGAAACTGTCAGCCAGAAGATAACAGCACTATCCTGGAGCTGACTTCTGGAGCCAGTCCAATCTGACCCAGCAACATGACAAAGGGGTAGCATGAGCAGCTCCAGCTGAATCACAAAGGGAACTAAGGCAACATGCCACAAAGTAAAGTACAAGTAGTTGTCTATGCAGAGTTGGTAAGCCTCAAAGTCACTAGGGAAATATAAACCCCTATGGGAGGTGTGTTAATTGTAGGAGAGGTCAGCTGACTACAAACAGAAGGCTGAGACAAAGACTCGGGGGAGAATCATTACAAAGGATTAGAGAGATGAGGTCTGGTGATAGGCTAGCATTTAGTTGGTGCTCAAGGATGATGGGGACGGGAGGCCTATAGGTTTGACTGACCTGTCTTCAAGGATAAAGGTGAGCTAAGCTGAATGCAGAGGTACTGAGAGAGACCTGACAGAGAAGTAGTTGCTTGGAGTTTATATAAAAATGGATAAAAACTGATGAATGGATAAACAAAATATGCTATATACATGCAATGAAATATTATTTGGCCATAAAATGATAAAGTACTGATACCTGCTATAACTTATATAAACCTCAAGAACATAATGCTAAGTGAATGATTCCATTTACATGAAACTCCTAGAATAAGTAAATCTGTTGTGGCAGAAAGCAGACTGTTGCTTGCCAGGGGCTGGGGTAAACGGGAAATGGGGTGTGTCTATTAATGTACAAAAAGGTTTCCTTTTGGAGTGATGAAATGTCTTGGAACTAGAGAGACACGGTGGTTGTACAACACTGTGAATGGACTAAATGCCACTGAATTGTACACCTTAAAATGGTTAATTCTGTCATGCAAATTTTACCTCAAGAAAAGACACACATACTCGCACACTTGCACCTGCACACACACACACAATACATGTGGATGGGGCCTCTGTTTTGATTCCTCTGAGAGGAGCTCTCCCTGGACTGCTGGGGAAGAGACAGGTTGATTTTCTTTCCTCATCCTTCTCATTAGGTTGTGAACTCCTTAGCAGGGGCAGGAGTTGGATTCTACTTATCAAGGTATGCCCTATTATATAGTAAGTGCTCAATCTGTGTGGAGTGAGCCTGAATTATCAAATATTAAATGTAAAATAAACAGGATTTTCTTCTCTCAAACTAGGGGTTTTTGAACATGTATAGTTTAAACAGTTTTTCTGTTACACTAATTTAAACAAGTGTCAAACTCTGTTTACTAATTTATAGATTCTAATTTATACAAACTAAAACGAATTTATAGTTTCTCTGTTATACTAATTTATAAAGTATCAAACTATCCAGAAGATGAATGAAAATTCAGTCAATTGTCCAGATATTCGGCCCAGCAAAAAAGGGTGATTGAAAATGGATTTACAAAAATGTTCACTCTTCATTTGGGTGTTATCAGGGCAAAGCCGACATTTACCCATTATTAAGCCCAGTGTTAACTCAGCAATTTGGGTTCCTTTATCTTTCTCTTGGTCCCAAGGACTCTCTAATTGAAATTCTCTGTAGTTTGACAAAGAAAGAAGCTGGAGGATCTTTCTGCCTTTGGCAATTGTAGGAAATGTTTACCTGTAGGATACGTGGGTGGCTCATATGAAAGATGATACCTCCCGTGGGCCCAGTTTGCTAATTTGATGGTTTCTCAGCTAAGCCCCGGTAGACAAAACAATATTTATCTCAAGCCCAAATGGGTGGTGATTGTGGGAAGGTGAGGAGGATGAATGACAGGCTTATGTGGTACTCCCTAAGATTGGATAGGTGAAACATTCTCTTCATATTTCAATTGATTGCATTCATAAGAGATAAAAGTTGAAAGGATGAAAAATATGACCTTATTTAGAGAGACAATGAATTGTTTAATTCTTTAAAAGTTGAGTGATCTATACATCCATAGTGGCTACAAACAGCTCTAATATTTCCCTCGACATCAATATTTTCTTTTTGATCAAGTGTCTCCACTGACAAGTCTCATTTCCTATCAGGATCCTTGATTTTCATAATTTTCCTTTTCTTTTTCTTTCTCTCTCTCTTTTTTTTTTTTTTTT
>NW_016107773.1:144528-184024 GCF_001604975.1 Cebus imitator
AAAAAAAAAAAAAGAAAAAAAAAACTCAGTAAAATCTTTCAGTAAAATTGCTCAGTGAAATGGTATTCCTCTTTCCCTCCCTTTTCTTCCTTTCTGTATCTTCATTTGTAAAATGGGGGAAAATAACAGTATTCATTTCATAGGATTGTTATAAAGATAAATAATACAGACAAAGCACTTAGCATGACACTTAATACCCAATTAACTTTCAATAAATGATAGGTATTAAGATGAATGCGATTTCTTAAAATCAAATAAATAAGGGCCCAAATGATGAGGAGATGGAAGAATAAAAAAAAAAATTTTATTAATACTTTAAACTCTGTAAAATGGCCTTCAGACATAGTCTCTGTGTACTTCAAACTTTGCAGCTTCTAGGAAGGCTATAAATTATAGACATCATCTGGAATATCATAGATGTTTTATCTGTTTTTCTTGGAGAGTCTCACTCTGTCACCCAGGCTGGAATACAGTGCTGCCATCTCAGCTCACTGCAACCTCCACCTCCCAGGTTCAAATGATCCTTCTGCCTCAGCCTCCCAAGTAGCTGGGACTACAGACATGTGCCATCATGCCTGGCTAATTTTTGAATTTTTAGTAGAGATGGGGTTTCACCGTATTGGTCAGGCTGGTCTCGAACTCCTGACCTCAGGTGATCTGCCCACCTCAGCTTCTCAAAGTGCTGGGATTACAGGCATGAGCCACCATACCCAGCCTCATAGATGTTTTTTCTAGAATTTTTCTTGTGAAAGTAATGGAGACAGAGAGAAATCATAATTAACCTTTAAATAAACATACAATGATTCCTCAAATATTGCTATATGTAACTTTCAAAAAAGATCACCTCTCCACGAGTTCTTGTCCATTCCAGCAAAGGGTGTCGTTTTCCGCCACAGGGCTATGGCTGCAGATATAGCCAGGTAAAGCACTATAGAAGCTGATGAAAGATTTCAACTTCTGAATTAGTTCCCTAAAAGAAAAACAAAACATCTGCGCATAAGAGGCAAGTAAACCCAGTATGAGAAAAGTTTAATTTCCTTATCAGCATGACAGAAAGGCTATGCCAGGCTGATTAGAACAATAAATGATTTTTAAAGACATTCTTGGCTAGAAGGCCACAGTTTAGTTCTTCTTTAAAAAAAATCAGTAAAACGATATTAGCAAAAAGTTGCCTGCCATATAAGGTGCTGTTCCTATCAGAAGGATGATTTAATTTCAACATCCATTTTCTAACACGTTCCGCTTCCATTTTGTTGTTGTTGTTCAGAATGCTGTTACCTACATTTCCAAAGGTGCTGATTACAGGGCACACTGGAGCCCTACATATCTTTTGGTTTCTGAATGTAATTGGGTGCATTGATTGTAATTATAATGCTATTACTCTAGAGATGGCCCGTTTCCATGTAGGCTCTGGCTAATGGTTGCAGGTCAGAATTGCAGGGTGCTCAGAACAGTATAAGCTTGACGAAATTCTCCTGGCAATACAGTCAGAGCAACTCACATCTGCCAGAAGAGGGAGGTTTCTTTGTTCTTTGTATATTGTGGCTCCTGTGAGGGAGAGGGAGCGGAGTGGGGGGTGATTCTAGTATATTATATTATTTATTTGCTTTTGTTTTTGGGCTACACATGATAAGACGTGTGTGTGTGTGTGTGTGTGCATGTGTGTGTGAAAGAAAGAGAGAGACAGTGCAAGAGAGAATATATTATATCTGCAATTATATGCAAACACACACATAAATACCAGAATAATTTCAGGTCTATTATCTATTTTGAGATGTACATGGATATACAAAGTAATATGCCTTAGACTGGAAAGAAGTGGATATCTTTAAAAAGAAATGATAAAATATCTATATAATAGATGTGCAGTGTAAGCAAACAAAAATAAAACATATTTTCTTTTCTTTTCTTTTTTTTTTTTTTTGAGATGGAGTTTGACTCTTATTTCCCAGATTGGAGTGCAGTCGCGCAATCTCAGTTCACTGCCACCTCCGCCTCCCGGGTTCAAGTAATTTTCCTGCCTGAGCCTCCCGTGTAGCTGGAATTACAGGCATGTGCCTGGCTAATTTTTTATATTTTTAGTAGAGATGGGGTTTTTCCATGTTGGTGAGGCTGGTCTCGAACTCTGCACCTCAAGTGATCTGCCTGCCTTGGACTCCTAAAGTGCTGGGATTACAGGCATGAGCCACCATGCCCGGCCACTAAAACACAGTTTATTTTCTAAAGCAATGCTACTGATAGAAAATTAAAGTATCCTTCACTTCCAAATATACCTTATGTCTATGCAAAGTTTTGGAGACTCTATTCAGGGAATTTTCTGGCAGTGGAGTAATTATTCAATACTGTCCCCAGACTAAGAATGGACTGGCCTGATATACAGACCTCTATAGGAACCAGAGGCCTGGATATCATTTGGACACTGGTGGAAGTCCTTAGCCCAGAAATGCCTTCTAGGAGTTGTTCTCAGATCTGGCCAAATGAGGAAGACTGGTGAAAATATCCTCTTGTACTTAATCCCCTTCTTATTATTATTATTGCTGTGGTTTAAGATGGTTTGCCCTTACCAAAACTCATGTAGAGGCATGGTCCCAAGGTGGCAGTGTTGGGAGGTTGTGCCTTTAAGAGGTGAAAATGGATTTATGCTTGCCTTGCAAGACTGGGTTCGTTCTCCAGGGAATGCATTGTTCCCAGGAGAGCAGGTTGTTACAAAGTAAGATTGCCTCTCATATTTGTTCTTTTCACTTGTGCTCAGGTCCCTTTCCTTTCCTCCACCATGTTTTCACACAGTATGAGGCCTTCACTTAAAAGCTACCAGATGAGGCCACTCAATCTTGAACTTCCCAGCCTGATAAATAAACCTATTTTCTTTATCAATTACCCAGTCTCAGGAATTCTGTTACAGCAACATAAAACAAACTAGGACAATTAACATAAAACTATTCATTTCAACTAATGATTTAAGTGGTAGGGGAGGGAGAGAGAGGGCTGTTAGCACAGGTTCACAAAGGCTTGGGCCACAGCAAAGTCAACGTGATGGACAGAACAACTCAAGTAAGGTTATTGGGACATAGACAACTTCTGATACCCCACAAGTTGCTTGCTGTTATGCCTGTACCCCCCACCTCACAGCCTACCCCTGGTGTCTGAGTACCATCAATCTCCAAAGAGAAGAGGCTCAACACAGAACTCTGAAAATAAAAGTCATCGTTATAGTCTCTAATAGAGGAAAAAGATGGGTTCAATTAACAGCTAATAGGAGAGATGCTCATTTTACAAGGTAATAATACAGTTCTCAAAAGTGGAAGCTGAAAGAGTAAAGGCTGAGTCTGAGTAATTCCCCCTGCCCATTCCATAAGGAAATGGACTATGGCCATTAGTCTGTGGTAAACAAGGGCCCTCTCTTAAGGAAAGAATTTCCCTTAGGCCTCCCCCTACCTCCAAATTCCCTCTCACTAACATAGCACATGGCAAGAAAAATTGAACCCATGGTAACACCTTCTAATTTGATTTCCATAGAAGTTAAAAAAAAAAAAAACACCCTGAACTTCTCCCAACCCTTGCAGTTTTCTTGGTGGATCATAAAGATCAATGACAATTTGAAGGACATCCAGATGAGGTTTGATCTAACTGTCAAGGGTATGAGGGGCTGCAATAAACATAAGACCTCTCATTTTAGTATAGAAAGATATTACCTGGAAGGGTCAACACAAAAGTCTCAGAAAACCACAAAGAATGTGAACATATTAGTCTATTCTCACACTGCTATGAAGAAATACCTGAGACTGGATAATTTATAAAGAAAAGAGGTTTAATTGACTCATAGCTCTGCATGGCTGGGGAGGCCTCAGGAAACACACAATCATGGCAGAAGGGGAAGCAAGCATGTCCTTCTTCACATGGCGGCAGGAAGGAGAAAAATAAGTGCCCAGCAAAGGGGGAAGCCCCTTAGGTAACCATCAGACCTTGTGAAAGCTAACTATCATGAGACCAGGATGGGGAAACCACCCCCATGATTCAATTATCTCCACCTGGTCCCTCCCATGACATATGGAGATTATGGGAACTAAATTCAAGATAAGATTTGAGTGGTGACACAGCCAAACCGTATCAGTGAATAGTATGAACACGGTCTGGGTTATCATGTTCTAGAACTCAGGAAATCTCTTTGAAAGTTGAACAAGGTAACTTGGAAAAATAAAAGGTTATCCTACTTTATTAACTTCACAGGGCATGTGGGATAGACATAGAAAGAGACTGTGTTTTAAAAACTTACTTTTGAATTAGTTATTTTGAATTTAGAACACAGTTTTATTTTGCAACCATGTTAGAATGATTCGGTTCTCAGAACAGCCCCTTCAAACCTGTTGTGAGTAGTAGCTAAAAGCACTGATTATGGACTCTGACTCAGCTGAGTTTCAAATGTCAGCTATGCCCTCACTTACTGAGCAGTGAAATCTTAGGCAAATTCTAAACTTCTCTGACCTTTAGTTTCCTTATTTGTAAAATGAAGATAATTATGGTACCTATCCTGCAGGGTTACTGTGATGATTAAATGAGAAAATGCATGTAAAGTATTTAGCATAGTACCTGCAGAATTAAGCACAGAGTAATCACTCTACAATGTTAGTCATTGTCAATATTACTATTATCATGAATCTGTACAATAGAATATATCACTGATACTGTTTGGCTGTGTACCCACCCAAATCTCATCTTGAATTGTAGCTCCCATAATTCCCATGTGTTATGGGAGGGATCTAGTTGGAGATAACTGAATCATGAAGGTGGTTTCCCCCATACTGTTCTTGTGGTAGTGAATAAGTCTCACAAGATCTGATGGTTTTATAAGGGGTTTCCCCTTTTGCTTGGCTCTCATTCTCACTTGCCTGCCACCACATAAGATGTGCCTTTTGCCTTCCACCATGATTGTGAGGCCTCCCCAGCCATGTGGAACTGTGAGCCTATTAAACCTCTTTCCTTTATAAATTATCCAGTCTTGGTTATGTCTTTATCAGCAGTGTGAAAATGGACCAATACGGTCACATTTATGAAATACATATATTATATTCCGGATAAATTTATGTATGCCAGATAATTAAAAATTTTTCAAGTTCCACGTAATTTTATGTGCAATGAAATAATTAAAATCCTTTATTTTTTGAGGTGGATATTAATAAGTACAACCATTGTCTCTTTCAACAGATTTTTCCTGGTGTTCTTCTTAAACTAGTTAGCTACTGGGGTGGGTAATCCTTTTGACTAATTTGGTATAGCAAATGTTCAGAATAGGCAAATATATAGAGATATACAGTAGATTAGTGGTTGCTTAAGACTGGGGAGATGAAGGTTGGGGAATGATAGCTAAAGAGTACAGAGTTTTTTCCTGAGGTGATGAAAATGTTCCAAAATCGATTGTGATGATGGTTGTACAACTCTGTGGATATACTACAAACAATTGAATTATACACTTTAAATGGATAGATTGTATGGTATGTGGATTAAATCTCAATAAAGTTGTTACCCCTGCCCCTCAACAGAAAGGGTAGAGAAGAGGTAAGAAATATATTTTAGAGAAAGAGAGGCTTTTCTACTATGGGGAGGGATGCCCCTTGGAAGAATAAAAGGAGACAGGGAGGAGAGTTGGGAAAAGCCAGGTTGGATGCAAATAGAATAAACACATAGGCAAGAGATGAAAAGGGAAATGTGTAAGAGCTGCAGCTTCCGCACTGCAACAGCTGTAAACAGTTCAAATATATTTCTTCCTCCATCTTCTAAAATAAAGTCTTTTGCCTTTCTTTCTCATTGTAAAAGAAATACATGCTCACTACAGAGAATTTAGAAAATAAAGAAAGACAGAAAGGGAAAAAAATTCATTGTCCCACCAGCCACAGATAACTAGTTAATATTCAATATATTTTCTTCTAGATTTTTCTCGAGTAAATTTTTACACTTATTTCTCTAAAACACTTACACTTATTTCTTTCATAGGCTTGTTATCTGAAATCTTTTTCGTTCTTAGTGTATATTATCACCATTAGAGTCCAAGGTAGATTCGAGTAGAACAACCTCAGAATTCAATAAATTCTGGTTCTCAAATAATTCCCAGGCCCTATAGGATGAGACCTGTGGGATGAGGCAGTACCTGCCTTTTGGAGAACAAAGAGTAGGTCTCCAGCACAGCTCGCAAACTAGCCAATATCTTAGAGTCCCAAAGGACAGTGTTATATTGAAGGCCATTCCGTTATCCAAAACCTTCTGTGAGAAAATAAATCTTGGTCTCTAAAAGAAACTGATTCTTGAAAATAAGTGCAAACATATTCTTTTGGAGGCTGGGGAAAAAGACTTTAGAAATTGTTGGAGAGTTAATGAGCTTTTCAAAGGACAGTGACAACAAGGTGATAATGTCCTCTGCCACTACAGCAGCAGAGTGTGAGAGAGCAGTTTACCTCCTACCAAGTTTACCGGGCCTCTCAGAATCTCTCTCGTTCTTTGTCTCTTTCTGCCATTTCTTTCTAAACTTGTTCCAGCGTAGGAATTAAGTGAACTTTAATCTTTTCTTAAATAAAGGTTTATATTCCTCTGCTTATCATTTTAATAGAGGAGCTGAATATTTTTATTTTTCTCTTTAAAGAAAGACACCTGAAACTAAGTGACATGTTAATTACCCATGTATGACTCAGTCCAGATTTTTTTCCTTTGTGCTAGTAGCACATGACAGACAACAAAAGAATCTCCACCTGTGAACTAAGACAGTCTGCTCAACTGAATTGTTCCTAGAGAAAAAAAAAAGGATAGAAAGGTCGAACAATTAGTTGCCTGGGATAGAAAAAACAATTTGATTGAAGGGAATGTTTTTTGATTCTAATTCCACTTTATTCTAATACATACATGTCAAACATACCATTGACATATAAATTGTGAAGCCTACGGCTCTCAATTAGACAAATCCAACATTTGCTTATGGCAGCCTGGTCAGGAAAGAGTCTCATCATAAAGGTTTCCATTCAATGTGTTAAGTGTGGAACTAAAGGATAGAGCCCTTTTGCTTGCATGAGCCATTTTGAAATATGGCAGCTGGGTGCTCAGGATCTTCCCTGGAGGGCTTCCATCATCCTGAAGAGGATCATCCCTCCCCTTCTTTGGTTGCAGGAGAGGGGATTGCCTTTGCTTTCTTGCAATGATTTGCTTGGGCAGGCATCAAAGCAGTACTAATTGGAAATCACTGCAAGTAAAAACAGCCTTTCATCCCTGACTGCAGATCTGGAACTTTTTTTCTTTATTATTAAGGTTCATTTTTTTTCTCTTCACGTAAAGTAATACGAGCTTATTATTTTTAAAAGTTGACAATGCAAAAGAGTACCTAAACTAAAATCACGAAAATTGTAATGGTGTAAGATCATGCCTAATTCTGCTGGAGATAGCCTTTCACAATTTAATCCAAAACTAGAGTTTTCTATCATCCTAAAGACTCACCCGTGCTTTTTCTCACACTGTTCCCTTTTCCCAGAACACCCTCCTTTCCTTCTTCCATCTGCTGAGTTTGTTTGAACTTATCATTCAGGCTCAGCTCAAAAGTTACCTTTTCCAAGAAGTCTTTCTTCACGCTCCCAGGAGAGGGGCTATCTTCCCCATCTGTGACACTGGCACTCTTTTACACATAGCTCTGATTTGGCACTCACCCCCAATGTATGGAAATTATTCATTTGCATGTTTCCCTCCCTAACTAAACTAGGTGTTCCTCCATTCATCAGAGCCTAAACTTACACAGTGCGAAGCATAGAGATGGTATTGACAAATGTTGAAAGAAGTAGAGTCTTATTTAGAGCAGAATGACTTGGACCAGATCCAGAACTCCTTGATTCACTCAGGACATACTTTGTTGTTTTGTTCAGAGGCGGTGGGAGTAGGCATTGATTTTGGACTAGGGGAGCTGAGATCAGCTTTTGTCCTTTTCTTTCTAGTTCATTTACTAGTGTCGCCTAATCCATTGCCCCTTTGGACCAAGTCAGAGGAGAAGGAGAGGAGGGGGAGCACAGGGAGGACAAGGCTGGAATATGTAGATGTAATTTCACAAGGGTGGAGGGACTGTGTTACTTTCTCACAGGTTAGCAGTTGGCCCCAAAGCTTGGTATATATAGATGCAAGATGGACTGTTCAACCATAGATTCCGCATTTGAACAATGGAAAAATATTGTTCATGTACTCTACCAAACAGTATACTGTATAAACACTGCAAGGTAAACAGTATCATAAGGGAAGCAGTGAAGTAGACATTTGGGAGGACAAATAAGGGAGAAGCTGACAACTGAGATGAGCCGGAAGGGGCTGTGAAGATCTGACTTCTTCTATCCTGATTGTACTTGTTGTGCATCTTGTTCTTCACTCACTGTTTTAAATCTGATGACAGATATTTTCAATACTTATCCCTTAAAGGAACGCTAAGTCCCATGCATAGACCACCAGTTGAGTATAAAATCACCTTGAAATTGAACTAAGCTGTTTCTAAGATTAGTTGTGTGTTGCAAACTACCCAGTTGGGGGCAGACAAAACAAACAGATGACTTCTGAATGCTACCAAAAGAATCCTGCATTTCATTGTGTGTTGTTATTTTAATAAGGCAAAGGGCTTTTCAACTCCTAATCAGATTCAGACAGCTTGTTCACAATCTCCGCAGACTGAATACTACAATAGGGTTCCTTTGCAATTATCATATTTTTAACCACAGAGGACAGAGCTTGGGTATGGGCATGAGGAGTGGTAGAGGCACATATATTTTTCTGGACAGTGTGAAATGCTGTGCAGAATATACTGAGAGATTTATAGAGGTACTAACACTGCCAAAACAAACCCTCTTAATAACATCAGATTGCAGGGCGCAGTACATTTACCAAGAGATCATCTTAATTCCCACTTCTCTCTCCCTAAGAGGGTTTACAGTGCCTATTTGAGGGAGTTAAATAAAATCAGATACTCTCCAGTTGTTTTGTTTTCTTCTTCTGCCGGAGAATTCACAAAGAAAGTTTCCATCTTAGATTCTAATGCTTCAGTTTCAATAAAAGTGAGAAACATTGTTGGGCGGGCTCAGGCTCCCAACACCCAAAGAAGTTCTGCCTGACCATCATTTACTCAACTTTACAGGCTTTGTCAATTTTTTTTTACTATCCTTTCTTTTCCTTGGAGGTTAACTACAAGTTCAAAAATGAATCTAGGCCACGTGCGGTGGGTGGCTCACAAGAATGGCTTTAACCTGGGAGGCATAGGTCACAGTGAGCTGAGATCATGCCACTGCACTCCAGCCTGGGTAACAGAGTGAGACTCAGTCTCAAATATATATATATGAATATAAACAAAGTACCAAATCCGGTGCCCAGCCAAAACTTCATTTATCAATTTCTTCTTTCCCTGGAGGAATCAACACACACACAGCTGTCCCCGGTAAGATGAAAGGGAATGAGTCTCCCAGAGCCCAAGACAGAAGTCATAGCAACAGGGGAAACTTCCTACTTATAAATGTGTCTAGGTTGGCAGAGTAATTTCAAAATGGGACTGAGTGGGTGCATTAATTCTGAAAAAGCTCCACATGTGATTTGGCTACAAATTCATATACCACTTCCTCCATGAAGCCTCAAGGGTCTGTCTTTCCTTGGAGACTGCCTCTGTACTCTGGAATTGTTTTGCTTTAGCCCTTACAAAGCTGTTTTGGAATTATGTGTATTTAAGTCTATTTCCCCATTAAACTGAGCTGGAGAGCATAGATTGTGTCTTTTTATTTTCAGTGCCCAGTATGAATTTTGGTACTTAACGAGTGTTTACTAAATTTTTGCTGAACTGAATAAGGATACATCCCACCCACACACACATACAGAGTAAGTCCTCAGTTAATGCCACTGATAGGTTCTTGGAAACTGAAACTTAAAGTGAAAAAATGTACAGCAGGTCCTCAAATTATGTGGTTTCATTCAACACTTTGTTACAAGGATAACGAGGAAAAATTGGTTTTGTTATATGTTGTTTTGCTTAAAATTGCAGTTTCCAAGAACCTATAGACATAGTTAAGTGAGGATTATCTATCTATCTCTCTATCTCTCTCTCTATCTATCTATCTATCCATCCATCTATCCATCTATCATCTTCCCTTCAGTCAAATATGGAAGGGGTTGCCACTAGTTAAAGGTCAATGCAGATTTTTGGAGCAGGGAGATGCTCCGTCCACTCCACGCATCAACCTGATATTGCGGTACCAGGAATGGTATACTCCCTTGGGGAATACAAAAATAAATAAATAAAATAAAGGTCGATGCCTTAGATGAACTGAAGTTTATTTCTCAGGTAGTTCAGTCCAAGAGTGAATGCAATGGAGAAAAATGGACAAAGGACAAGCAGCTGCAAAAGAGGGCCTTAATAAATGGCCTAAAAGACAAACATTTCCCGAAGAACCCCTATGCTATAGGAAAATGGTTGTCAAACATTTTGATGTTGGGAGCCCTGAAGTAGTTTTAAAATACGTCCACAAACCCCTTAATTCTCCCTTCATAAGGTGGAGCTTAATTTCCTCCCTCTCCTTGAGTGTGGATTAGAATTAGTGGCATGCTGGCTGGGTGCAGTGGCTCACACCTGTAATCCCAGCACTTTGGGAGGCTGAGGCAGCTGGATCACCTGAGGTCAGGAGTTTGAGACTAGCCTAGCCAACATGGTGAAACCCCATCTCTACCAAAAATACAAAAGTTAGCCAGGCGTGGTGGCGCAAGCCTGTAATCACAGCTACTCAGGAGGCTGAGGCAGGAGAATAGCTTGAACCTGGGAGGTGGAAGTTGCAGTGAGCTGAGATCACACCATTGCACTCTAGCCTGGGCGACAAAGTGAGACCTGTCTTAAAAAACAAAATGAAACAGAAAACCACAAAGAATTAGTGGCTCGCTTCTAATAAATCAAATATGCCAAAATTGATGGTGTACCTTCTTCCAACAACCAGAACTAACTTGCTACACTTGCAAGTGAGCCACTTTGGAAGTTGGTCCTCCAGCCTCCATCAACATTTTGAATGACTGCAGCCTCAGGATCCCAGAGAGCTTTCGGTTATATTATATATATCTATTGATATTTACTGTTTTAAAAAATTTTTTTAAATTTAAATTTATTACTAATTTAAACTAGCAATTATAGACTCATTACATGTTAATATAAATATTAATAACATTTCATGAAAACAGTGAGAAAAATGGTATCATTTTTCATTTTTGCAAGCTGTCTCTGCTCTCTGACTTGATAGGGGACAGGTAGATTCTTCTATTGACTTCTCCATTTAATCTGTTGCAACACATTGTTTTGGTTGAAGTATATGAACAATATCCAGCTTTACACAAATATGTAATGAGCAAAAGGAAAACCTCATAGATGCCCTGAAAGTGTTACTGGGACTCCCAGCAGTCCTGAAATCACATTTTAAAACAGCTGTTACAGGGAAACTAGGAATCCATTAGCTTGAAGTCAACAAAAGAGAAACAAATGAGGACTTTCTGAAATGCTTCAGTGGGGGAACTCTTTCAAGTTGCATTACTGGCTTCTTTCATCCTAAACTATATCATAAAATGCTAAGAATTACCACCTCAGAAACATTTATAGGAAAATGAGAGAAATGGAAGAGTTTAGCCCAAATCTGGGATGTTACTTAATTCCTTTCTTCATTTTCTATCTATAGGCCAATCTTACTTAACCCCCTCAAGGTCAATAGGAACAACTCATGTCTAGATATTCTTGAGCCAGTGGCAAGGCTGGCTACATGTGCAGTCTTTTCAGCAATTCTAGAGTTGTGTTGGACTTCTGATACACTTTCTACCCATTTGTTGTTTAAAAAAAAAAAAAAAAAAAAACAGAATGGGGACAGAGGGACTCTGGATTAGGGGAGAAGGGATGAAGAAAATAAGAAACAAACCTGGAATTTTGTCCCTTGACTAATGTTTTAAGAACTAAGAACCGGATCCTTCATTTTATCATTTTTAAAAGAGCGTGTAATGTGTGCAGTGTCTGTGTATGTGTGTGTGTATACACATGAATGTGTCTCACCAGCTTCTCTCTGGTGAATTTGACTCTGACTCACTGTTAATAATGGGAAAAGCTATGAAGCAAGCCACAAAATTGTGAGGCCAGATTGTAAGCAGAAACTATTTTGCTTAATCAATAACAGTTCTTGAATAGGGAAGTCCTTTCCACACATGTTGCTGTACTAGATATTTATGAACAGTATATTTATATTTAAATATGGCTTGGAATATAATACTATATATTTTTTTAAAACACTGACAGATGATAAAATTTAATTAATCAAGCACTCTACTCAGAAGAACTAAATAACATGTATTTAAGAAGTTTCACTCCAGTGGTTTTTTGACCTTAAAATACAATTGCTAATTGTATGCTGGAATAGAGAAAAAAGAAACCTCTCACCTTCTTCGGCTGGATAAGGTTTCCTCATGTTCTACATGAGCAACTTTTAATACTTTCTTGTCAATAAACAGATCTTCAGGATAATAAGCAGATCTATATTGGCGTTGTTGAGAATGGGCACATAACTTGCCAATCTGAAAAAAGAAATGCAATATAATTACATGATACTTGCACAGATACGACAGTAGAAACAAATTCTGAAAGACACTTCAATTTCTTCCCCCAATTTTAAATAGAAGAACAAAGCTATGACTAGAATCAAAAAAGGTGATAAACTTGTAAGGCAAAGAACCATTGGTGGAAAGAAGGCTGAAGAAAGGTGTTAATACATATGAAGAAGTTCACAAAACGGAACTGCAAAATTTAGGAAGAACTGGTGCAGGAGATGGGGGTTGTGTAGCCAGTTAACAGAAGAGCAGCCTCCCAAGCACAGAGTACTACCAGTTTCTGTGAGTATTTTGTTATAAGACCCAAGCTAAGGTACTCTGGAAAAAGTGTGGTTGCTCATCTGGCTTTCCTAAAAATGCCCAAGGGAAGAAGGCAAGTCAACCAATCAGTAGCCAGTGACAGGTGGCTCACACCTGTTATTCCAGCAGTTTGGGAGGCTGAGGCCAGAGGATCACTTGTGGCCAGGAGCTCGAAGCCAGCCTGGGCAACACAGCAAGACTCAGTCTCTACAAAAAGTAAAATATTAGCCAGGCATGGTAGCATACACCCGTAGTCCCAGCTACTCAGGAGGCTGAGGTGGGAGGATCGTTTGAGCCTAGGAGGTCAAGGCTGCAGTGATCCATGATTGTGCCACTGCACTCCAGCCTGGGTGATAGAGGGAGATCCTGTTTCTAATTAATTAATTAGCCAGTATCATCACCTATGAATCATATATCATTAATTAAGCCCAGGATTAAAAGTATTTAAAAAACATAGGTGCTTGAGAGTCTCCCTTTCTTCCTTCCTCCATGTCTCCTTCCTTCCTCCCTTCTTCCGTCCCTTTCTTCCTTCCAGCTTTCCTCATTCATTCATTCAAAAATATTTATTGGATCTCTCTAAAGCTGACTTCTTTTACACTCAATAGCAATACTTTTTTAAAAAATGGCATAATATTTCTTAGCTCCATTGTACTTGTTTCTTTTGTTTAATTATTAGATTTGCTACTTTTTTTGCTTTCAAGCAAAAGCCTAAATGAACTTTCATGTAAAGAAATATGAATGTGAACATTCTTATATATCTCCCCTGTGCCGGACACTATGCCAACTATTATCATACCCATTTTAGAGATGAGGAAATTGAGGCTTAAGGAGTTAAGTGACTTGCATAAGGCAAATAAACAGTGGACTCACTTGTCTGACTTCAAACCCATTTGTCTGACTTCAAAGCTTATGCAACATTGCCTCCCTAGCAGATGATGCTTGACTTCCAATGGCTTACATTCTACATTGTAGAAAAATATAAATAATTACCAATCCTCAAAAACATAGTCACCCAACATAGCCAAGGTGAATATATAAACTGTAACCTCAGGAAAAATATTAGAAATATCTGAGAAGGAGAAGGGTTGTATGTTTGTCACTTTTGTACCTCCACGCTATTCAGACTGGATTTTGTGCACTGTTAGGTGAATTAATTGAAGTGAATTGGAAGAATCTTATATCATCAGGCTCAGATCAGCACTCTACTTATAAGCCATGGACTCTGTGTGGTAATCCCAGCTTCTGGATTTCTCAAGATAGCCCTGACAGCATTTACTAAGTTACCTATTTATACAGCTTTGGAAGGCTTTTCATATAAATAAAGTCTCAAATTAGAAAAAAAATCTAGAATCAGAGTAGCATCACCTTCATTTATAAAAGAGAACATCTATAGTTTTATATTCAGATTAGCTATACTCAATAGTTTACATTAATGGGACTAAAACAAAAGCCAAAGACACTTAAAGACATTCAATTTGGCTTTGGAATGCATGATACTGAATTTTTCAGATGTGCTTATGTAATGCTATTTGACTTGGGCTAATATTAACTTCAAACAAAGTGTGTGCATTCCATGAATATGCCTTAACTAGCAGTCTGGTAGGGTGCTTTTAGGTCAGGGGCTGCCTGGCTGGACTATGGAGTTAAGTTCCAATCATTTTCAAAGCATAGAATGCAGATGCCAAATAACTGAGGGCAGACTATGTATCACCACTTTCTATCGGAAGACATACACGTGTTTACTTTGTGAAAATGCAGGTGAAATTTCATGGAAAAAAACCTTGATGTTTGTTCCATAAATATCTATTATTCTGTGAACATTTATGTGAGAGCTTATTTCACTAAGATCAAAGTATTCTTAACACATTCAGGAACACAGTACACATTGCCTTGACCTACATCTGTTCCCAGTCCAGCACCAAAACCAAATCTTTCACACGTCTTTCACAGTAACTTGTCTACTTGCAACCCACAGCTGTGAAATTTCCCTCCCCATTGCAAGTCAACCCTTTCTATCAATGAATACTAATTGGTCCAAAGCAAGACTTGAAAGTTTTTAGCCCCCTCCCCGTCACTTGCCCAACCTGGAAAGGGGTACAGCTGAGGCAAAAGTAGGAAGGTTAAGAACAAATGATAATGCAGCCAGTCTGCAGTCTGATCTTTCTTCCCAAGCAACCCAGTGTAGCATTATCAAGCCAACTTTCCAAGGCTCTGTGTGGCGGAAGAGGCAAACAATGTTGTCGGGCCAATAACCCCACTCCTCCATCTGAAACGTCCCACATCTTATCAGACAGGCTGTATTTTCTTCCACAAATCTACCATGAAGCAAATTCTTCTCATATACAAAGCGTTTGTCAAATACATTCCCTCCTTTGGGTCCTTCTCCCTACATCTTTCACCTCCACACCATGTGAGCTGTAGGGGAATATTATGAGCTCATTTTGAGAACTGGACACTAAAGGAAAACATAATGTATAAAGTGATGCAGCATTCACATTAAAGAAGTCCTTTCAGCTTCACACTTGCGAAATGTCAGGCTATGCTGGGAGACTTGAGTCTTACTCTTCAGCAGCCCCTACTGAAGAAGCCAGCCTCCCAAGTGGTGTTTTAGAAATGAGTATCCTGCCCAGGAGTTTTAGGCTCTTAAATAAAAAGTGCAATCCAATTTCCTTTTACAGACTAATGTATCTAGTCAAGGATGCTGCCACCGTCAAATTTAGTTAGTTGGAGGGAATTTATTGGATAGGTGAGTGTCTCTATCAAAAGACTGGAATATAAAACCTTTTTGTTTTTCATAGACCATGATTCCTAATGCTGTTTTTATTTATGTGCCAGACCTGTGACAGGGAAAGCAATAGTGCTCTGCAGGGTTACAAGTCCTGAAACATAAGAAGGCAGGGCCTCTGACCATATCCAGGCCAGGAAGACGTTTTAGTAACCTTAGCATCAGTCTTTTCTGCCAGGATCCAGAAGCACCATCCTTGTACCTACATAAGGAAAATGCACTGCTGGGACCCAGCATGGTATAGATCAGGGGTGTCCAATCATTTGGCTACCCTGGGCCACGTTGGAAGAAGAAGAATTGTCTTGGGCCACATATAAAATACACTAACACTAACGATAGTTGATGAGCTAGAAAAAAAATCACCAAAAAATATCATAATTTTTTTTCTTTTTAAGACAGGGTTTCACCATGTTGGTCAGGCTGGTCTTGAACTCCTGACCTGAGGTGATCCACCCGCCTTGGCCTCCAAAGTGCTTGGATTACAGGCGTGAGCCACTACGCCCAGCCTAAAATATCATAATGTTTTAAGAAAGTTTATGAATTTGTGTTGGGCCACATTCAAAGCCATTTGGGCTGCATGCAGCCTGCAGGCTGAAGGTTGGAAAAGCTTGGTCTAGATCATGCAGAGCCCAGTAGGCTGGACAACAGGAGGCCTGGCCTGCCACCCCACTTCCACCTTTCACCCACAGCAGGACTTTATTGTGACCTGGTCCCATAGCTGCACTCTACCTGTAACTCTAGCCCTATACACAGGAGAAAGATAGGATATTTGAAGTGCCATATTGTCTTCTCAGTTTCCTTGGGAAAAAAAAAAAAAAGGTGAAAATTACTTTCTGAGTGGAGCACGCTATTGTAGGGCAGGGAAAGTTTTATTTTCTTGACCTATGGCTGAGACACCTGTAATAAAAGACAGATTAAAAAGAAAAAAACATACAAATATATTTAATATAAGTTTTATGTTTAATATAAGTTTTATGTCACCCAAGATCCTTTAGAAAGGAAGACCCAAAGAAATGCAGAAAGCTATGGATTTTTATGCTAAGTTTGTTAAGGAAATGGAGAGTGGTGAAGTGTGATTGGACAAAGAGGGTATAACTGAATGGTAATAAACTGGGGAAACTTAGCCAGGACAGTTTCTTCAGATTTTTCTGTGTCCCTGTATCTTTGGAGGTAAAGTGTTTCTTTCTTTTGGGTATAGGGTGAGCACCTCTCACATGATGGTCTTATGACATACTTCAGAAAAGAGTCAGTTAGGTTCTATGACCTGCTTCAGGGGAGAAGGGGTGAGGGGAAGGTGAGAGTGAATTTCTTGTTTTTCTGGTTTTCGTAAATGCCAAGGTGCCGTATTTTAGGGTGTTGTGTCCTGAACCCCATCATTACCAAAGATTTTGAAGTCATGCAAAAATTTGGTCTGATACAATTTACTCCTACACCCTATAATGAACATGTTAAGAAATGCAGCTACTCTGTTGGTTAAAATCTAACTGTATTCATTCTCAGGCCCCTATTCACTGTTGGTTTTGGGAATTCTCAAGTGACAAATAAATTCAGACTTGATCTTTCACTCCAGATGGCTAAGCAGGAAAGAGAGCCTATATTGAAAGCTTTTCAACAATACCAAACACTTCACGTTTGTTACACAATAACCTATTCCAACCTAGTCCTTCACAGATAACTCCTACATCCATTCTCCATTCTCTTCACTAAGTCCTACCAACAACCCTTTGAGGTATACAGGGCAGGTATTACTTATTTATGCATTTCTTGAGACAGGGTCTTGCTTTGTTGCCCAGGCTGGAGTGCCGTGGTGTAGTCACAGCTCACTGCAGCCTTGACCTCCCCGGGCTCAGGTAATCCTCCCACTTCAGCCTCCTGAGCAGCTGGAACTATAGGCACACACCACCACTCCTAGCTAATGTAGCTAGACATGGGATCTCACCATGTTGCCCAGACTGGTCTTGAACTCCTGGACTCAAGTGATCTGCCCACCTTGGTCTCCCAAAGCACTGGGATTACACAGAGTGGGTATTATTAGCCCCATTTTAGATATAAGGAAACCGAGGCTCACAAAAATTGAGGAACTTAAAAGCAAGGTCACAATGTTAGTAAACGGTAGAGCTGGAACTTGAATGCTGGTCTGTTTGATTTTAAACCTATGTTTTTGTTTTTAATTTTTCCTATGTCATGGATTTCTGTCACTGGCATAGGCTCTGGGGCTTCCCAGTACTGGGTGTGGCCCAGGTCTGTGGTTATGTGGACAACTTACCACAATTGGAGGATAGTAATAATGAGGAAAAATTCTCCAAACATATTCCAAGAAATGGCTAAAGTTGTTCAACAGAAAACTGACATTCAATTTTCACCTAGGTTTCAGGTAGTATTTCAAGTGGTGGTAAGCCAATAATGGGATGATTTAAACTCTTTTGTCTGACAAGTAAGAGTCAATTAGTAACCATACTAAAGCACTGCATGTCAAGTTCTACAGAAGAGAAGGCCCCCAAGTAGGTCCAGCCTGCCACTTGCTGCCTGCAGGATGTCCCTTGACCCTGGCTCTGGAATTCAGATTGCTGGGTTTGTTACAAAATCTTCTGTAATTCCTACACTAAAAAAAATTCTGATGTCTAACCATCTGATCTTTGGCAAAGTTGACAAAAATAAACAATGGTGAAAGGTCAACCTATTCAATAAATGGTGCTACTGGACCCCTATCTTTCACCATATATAAAAATTAATTCAAGATGGATAGATTAAAGACTTAAACATTAGACCTCAAACTATAAAAATCCTAGAAGAAAACCAAGGAAATACACTTCTTGATATTGCCCGTGGCAAAGCATTTATGCCTAAATCCTCAAAAGCAATTGCAACAAAAACAAAAATTGACAAGTGGAACCTAATTAAACTAAAGAGCTTTTTCACAGCAAGAGAAACTATTAAGGAGTAAACAGACAACCTACAGAATTGGAGAAAATATCTGCAAACTATGCATCTGACAAAGGCCTATTATCTAGAATCTATAAGGAACTTAAATCAACAAGCAAAAAACAAATAGCCCCATTAAAAAGTGGGCAAAGAACATGAACAGACACTTCTTAAAAGAAGACATACAAGTGGTCAATAAAGATATGAAAAAATGCTTGTTGTCACTAATCATTAGAGAAATGCAAATCAACATCACAATGAGATATCATCCCACAGAAGTTAGAATGGCTTTTGTTAAATAGTCTAAAACCAACAGATGCTGGTGAGGATATAGAGAAAAGAGAACATTTACACACTGCTGGTGGGAGTGTAAATTAGTCCTGCCACTATGGAGGGCAGTTTGGAGATTTCTCAAAGAACTAAGAGGTGAACTACCATTCGATTCAACAATACCATTACTGGATATATGGCCAAAGGAAAACAAATCATTCTACCAAAAAGACACTTGCACCCATATGTTCATCACAGCACTATTCACAATAGCAAAAACATGCAATCAACCCAGATGCTTAACAACGGTGGACTAGATGAAGAAAATGTGGTACATATACATCATGGAATACTACTCAGCCATAAACAAGCATGAAATATTGCCCCTTGCAGCAACATGGATGCAGCTGGAAGCTATTTTCCTAAGCAAAGTAATGCCCAAACAGAAAATCAAATACCACATGTTCTCACTTATTAGTGAGAGTTAAATGTTGTATACACATGGACATAAAGATGGGAATCACAGACTCTGGGAACTACAAGAGGGGAGGAGGAGGCAACGGGGCATGGGCTAAAAAACTACCTATTGGGTACTCTGCTCACTACCTGGGTGATGGGACCATCCATACCCCAAACCTCAGCATTATGCAATATCCCATATAACAAACCTGCACATGTACTCCTTGAATCAAAAAAAAAAAGTTATTTGAAACTGTGATGTTTTTGTTTCTGAAACATATTTTTAATATTTTGTAGGTGAATCCTGTCCTTATATAACACCAGTGTAGTTAAAACATCCAAAGGGAGAAAACCCAGATGAATATTCTGGGTTTAACAATGATGAGAGATTCAGCAAGATAATGACCTAGTATGAACTGTGTTACTAAATTTTGATCATTGATAATGATGGCATGAGTGACTTCAGTGGAGAAGTTCTCAAAATCAGAATCATAAGATGTAGAATATATGGAGATTAAGCAAATAGATGCAAAGCATAGGCAGCTATTTTACATAAAGGTTATGCCATGTATCTTATTAAGTATAATTGATAGAATTAATGGTGTGTTAGTAATTTTTGGAGATAATTTTTATGGGGGGGTCAGAGTTTATGCTGCAGTACATTAGCTGTCTTGGTTGACATACTAATTTTTTTCAATTAAATGTTTTAAGACCCAATATATATAAAATAAAATGCATCCCTAAATTGTGGTTTGATGAGATTTGTAAATTTATACACATGTATACACACTATCTCATAATGTATAAAATACTGTCATAATTTTATAGTGACTGACATTTTAATCACTAAAGATGAGATTTGTCTTTTTTAGGATTAGATCGATAACAGAGAGAAAGAATAGAAATATAAATAATAAATATGACTAGATTCAGTATTTATGCATTTGTGTTTCTGGCTTTTTTGCTCAGAATAATTTTTCTTTCAGGAACTCTATGTTGGTGGTTTACCAGCAGTTCTTTTAACTGCTGAGAGAATATACCAAATATGTTTACACATTTGGATAGTCTCCACGTTTTTGCTTTTGTGAATAAAATTGCACTGTTTACTCAAGTCTTGTCATTTCATTTTCAAATACATGTTTTGTAAATACTCCCTCCCAGTATCTGGCTTTTCACTTTTCTTAGTGATGTCTTTTGCACAGAATACTTTAAAAAATTTTTTGATGAACTTGATTTTATCTATTTTTACAGCTTTATGATTGATGCTTTTTTCCATCATAAGAAGCCTTTCTATATGGCAATGTCACATATTTTCTTCTACAACCTTTATAGTTTGTACATTTATGAAGAGGTATTTGACCCATTTTATGTTAATTTTTGTATATTATGTGATGCAAAGATTGACATTTTCACAGCCTAAGTGATGGGCTCATTGGGACCTGAAGCCTCAGTGTCATATAATATACACATGTAAGAAGCCTGCAAGTGCATCCTTTAATCTGTAATAAAAGCTGAAATTATTAAAAAAGAAAATGCCCTTAAATAAAATTTGTACATGACTAGATATTACTTGTTGACTTGACATTTCTACTTCATTTCACAGTGCTTAAATCATATGACCTGCTGGATTTCTACTTTCACAAAGTTAATTACATTTTTAAGCCTAATGCTTTTCCTTTTAAATATTTTCCTTTGGTATTTAAAAATACTGTGTATGCTCTATTTATCTGTCATGAATGCTTCCATTTGTTTATCTGATTAACCTGTCAAACTTTCCAATAGTTATTTAACACTTAAGAAATAATGATTATGTTTTCCAAATATTTATCAGATTGTTTCAGTACCATTTGTTAAGATCATTTCTCATTTAGTTACTTCAATATTTTATTTCTTTAAGTTTAATTGGTCATATTGTGGATCTATTTCTGAACTCTATTCTGTTGATCTGCATGTCTGTGCTTATGCAAATACATCATTCTCTTAATTGAAGTATTATTATAATGTCTCAAATTCAGCTAATAAAAGTTCATCCAACTTAGGAAAAAAAGTGCTTTTCTAAGAAATGTTGCCAAATATGATTTAAATTTAATCTTGGATCACTGATGGATTCATCAGAACCCTGAAGAATTAATACCAAAACTTTCTCTGGGGGTTATGCAATTTAAATATCAACTCTGATCTAGTTGTCTACTTTGGATCAGTATTACCTGTGGCATTTGCTTTGTGGTACCTTGGGGCTGAAGGTGGAGTTGAGTGGGAATTTCATAGGTTTCCAGTTAAAATAAAATGATGAACTTCAGTTCATTCTCTTGAATCATCTCTTATACCACTATACAATTTCGTTTAATTAAATCTTAAAAGTTTAAAAACAAAATATACATTGAAATTATGTGATATACAACATAAACTTTTTAATAGTAGCAACCGTGCCCATTTAACAATTCTACAGGTATAATAAAAATGCTAATATATGTTAATGTTTAGTCTGTGGTTAATGTTTTGTCTTGTTAATTTCCCCAGGGCTTTTATTACTGATTTAAATCTGCCACACTACTCAACTGATTGCACTGCTTCCACAAACTGCATGGAGGTAGCTCAAATGAATACTGATTAACAGAATTGAACAAACATTTGGCTAAGCAAACCATTCTTATTATATGCTTGTAATCATTACATACATTTTCTTACAATGAGATGGGCATGGCAGGCATTTCTCTCTCATTTTTCCTACAGAAAATATGCATGTGAGCATTAAATTAATTTATAACCTTGTACTTCAGGAAGAACATCATTATTCATTAACTACTGATTGATCTGATATAAAGCACAGAGGATAATGAACAGACCTGGTGACAATGTAAGTGTTTTTTTTTCCTCACCTTTCTAACATTTTGCTGTGACTCATTATTAATTGCTTGACCATTAAGATAAAAGCTAACTAATAATCTGTAATGTATTATGAATCAAGCTATTTTAAGAAATCAAGTGCTATTATTTGAACATTTCATACAAGTCAGCTCTTGAAGTAAACTGGAATCCAAAAAAGGAACAAATGTCCTACAGATCAGCCTGCTGCTAAATTGAACTACATCGCGGTATTATCGTGAAAGGAAGGCACAACTTGGAGTCAGGGTACCTGGGGCCAAGTGTCAGTTCATCCTACTACCATTTCAATAACTCTAGACAAGTCATTTATTTCCTTGAATCTCAGCCTCCTCATATACAAAACGGAGATCATTAAAATGCCTGCTGGATCTGGCTGTAATGTGAAGATCAAATGAAACAATGGTTGAAAGTGTAATGTCTCCCCCAACCAGATAGAAATTTGACTCCTTCTTAAGTGGGGACTACTTCCTGCTGCAGCCTGTTTTGTATGTCATAATCCTGGCTCAGCTGGTCAGGAACATGGGTAGCTATATGTCCCTGAAAGGGAACCACGTGGAATTTGCCCATGGCTGGCAGTCACGCAATCTGGTTCAGTCCACTCTGGGATAGCCTCTTCTGTTCTTCTAATCCCGAATTACCAATAGGTGGTACATGATTTTGGCTGTTTACCTTGGGTCTCGTACCCACATGTTGGTGTCTGAGGGGCTGAATGCTGTAGGGATGGGAGACAGGTTTTAAATGCTCCTTCTGTAGAAGAGACTTATATTTTGCTAATTTATATCTGCCACAAATGGAGTCTCAGCTAAAAGCAGAATCTTACACGTGTGCCTAACACTTCTTATGCATTACCAATTCTTTCGCAGCACCAGGAGTCCATGACATTATTATTTAATCACAGAAGACCAATAATGTCAGAGTTAAAAGAGAACTTTGTGTAGTAAATCAACTCATTACTGAATTCAAATACCACTCCCCCAAATCTACGCATCTCCTTGTGTCCTTTTTCCCAATGAAAAGGAATTACCACCTACTCAATTGCTCAAGCCAGAAGAAACCAAAGAATTTCTGGTGATTTCTCCTTCCCTCTAACTTCTCTACATCCAGACACGAAGTCTTGTTATTGTCTTGTATAAACAACTTTTCAATTTGTGAACTTTTCTCTATCTTTAGGTCTAGGATTCCATCAACTGTCTCTTAGAGCAGTGCTTCTCAAACTTTAATGTGTATACCAATAACCTGAAAATCTTATTCCCAAAGTTTCATCTTCAATAGACCTGGGGGCAAAGTCTGAGATGATTAGCAAGGCCCTGGCATAGTGGTTCTCAAAGCGTGGTCCTAAAACAAGCACCATCAATACCATCTGGGCACTTGTTAGAAATACACGTTTTGGGGCCAGACTTAGACCTACTGAATCAGAAATCCTGTGAACAGAGCCCAGCTTTTAACAAGCCCTCCAGGGGGTTCTGATGAGCACAAGTTGGAGAACCACTGCCACACAGACCATCCCTACAGCTTCTTAATTGGTCTCCAAAGCTCCAGGTTTGACCTCCTCCAATCCATTTCTTGCAGTTCTCTGAGACCTCTTCGAAGGTCCTAAAGGGCACACCTATTTTCATAATAATACTAAGACTTTATCTGTCCTTTTTACTCTTATTCTGTCAAAAGTATACAGAGGAAATTTCAAGAGGCAATATGATGCAAAGTGATATCACTGTTCTGAAATATGTATTTGTGTATTCTAGAATGTTCTAAAGGAGCAAGTACAAATACATGCATTTTCAGAGTTTAACTTATGCTCAGAACTTAGTGTTCTTACTGGTTATTTAGGTTATGCATAACAAAATCTTTGTAACCTTCTTATATAAATTGTTATTTGGAAATCTAGAAGTTGTGTATCTATGTGAAAATATATGAAGTGAATATATTTTGTAGTCTTATTTTGCAATAACACTTTAAAATATTTTTAATATAAATTTTAAAATTTATCTATAACTTATTGTAGATATTATATGATAAGATAAAATTTATTTGCAACATGCTTTTCTGATATTTAAGAATGAATGATTGGCTTTGAAAAAGGAGAATAGAAGACTTACTTCACCAACCCACAGTGGCAATGTCTATGTATAAAACTGATAAAGAGGTGTCAAAACAACTTATCAGACAGTTCTGGCTCATAGAAGAGAGGGCTCTACTCTGTACATTACAATTGTAATTAAGAAACAAAAATACGATAAAAGCTGTCTTTTCCTTGACCTTAAAGACATGCATAATTTATCTTATTTTTCTGATGCAGAAGAACATTTTGGAATAGGATATTAGAGTGTAAGTTAAATTGTAGAGTCATCTTGATGTTAATTATTTGGAGTTTAAAGGAAATGAAATTAAACATTTAAAGTAAATGTTATGAGCTCTTTAAAAGTCAAAAGTGTTTGTTCTGGCTTTTCCAAATAGAAATTAAAAAGGCACTGAAACATGCTATAGGGTAAGTTATTGCATTACATTAGCTGTAGAAGTACATGAAATAGTGGAAAAACTAATAAATCCCCATAAAGGCCACCACAGTGACTCACGCTTGTAATCCCAACACTTTGGGAGGCGGAGGCGGGTGGATCACTTGAAATCAGGAGTTCGAAACCAGCCTGGCCAACATGGTGAAACCCATCTCTACTAAAAATACACACACACACACACACACACACACACACACAAAAGCCAGGTGTGGTGGCAGGCACCTGTAATCTCAGCTACTTCTTACTCAAATTCAAGTATTTTGTAGGCATTTCCTTGGAAATGAACAAAGCAAGACTGTTACTTCAAGGAAAAAAACTGGCAGTGTTCATAGTCAATGATAGAATTTGTACTTTCACACAAAAATTAGAATTTGGGAAAACTTGTTATCTTCCACTATGAAACTTGACAGCTTCCCAATACTTAAAGGCTTTTCTGATGAGAACAGTGCTGACAATAATGAATATGAGTTTTGATGTTATATAATGAAGTCTGTTAATATTTGGAAAATCTTCACAACTCAGAAAGCCAAAATTTTTCAAATGGCCAAGTCATCATCATAATGCAAAAATCACACAATGACTAATAATTCACCCAAAATGTAAGATAGATTTTAACATAACAAGAAATGAAAGTCAAGTGATATCTTTGCAGCTTTATTGAAACTAACCTTTAAGAAACTATAACTTGTCAACTTCTTGTGTAGTATCAGAGAAAATATCCCTAATTATCAAAAGAGGGTATTCAACTATATATATTTGTGAGACCAAATTTTCCTCAGTCAAACAAGGTTCAGAGCAGAAGATACGAGAATCCAGTTGTCTACTATTAAGTAAAAAATTAAAGAGATTTGTAAAACCGTAAAACAATGCCATTCTTCCCACTAAAGTATTTTGTTTTGGAAAGCATATCTTGAAAAAATATATATGAGTGTCTGATTACTTTATTATTAACTTCAAATGAATTATTAAGTAAATGCTTTTCTTTTTTTTTTTTTGGGGGGGGGGACGGAGTTTCGCTCTCGTTACCCAGGCTGGAGTGCAATGGCACGATCTCGGCTTACCGCAACCTCCGCCTCCTGGGTTCAGGCAATTCTCCTGCCTCAGCCTCCTGAGTAGCTGGGACTACAGGCACGCGCCACCATGCCCAGCTAATTTTTTGTATTTTTAGTAGAGACGGGGTTTCACCATGTTGACCAGGATGGTCTTGATTTCTTGACCTCGTGATCCACCCGCCTCGGCCTCCCAAAGTGCTGGGATTACAGGCTTGAGCCACCGCGCCCGACCAGTAAATGCTTTTAATATCCCCAGTTTTCATGTCTAATGCAGCAAATAACAATAGATATAACTCCATTAACATCTCTTTGGGGTCCTGTAAAGCTTTTAAGAATGTAAAGGGGTCCTGATACCATAATCTCTGCTCTACACTAACATCCAAAATAATCTGAAAATAATAATTTATAAATAAATTATAAATTAAATTATTTATAAATAAATATAAATAAAATGGCATTTATGAATAATAACATATTAATTCATCACCTACTATGTGCTGGACAATGTTTTAAGTGCTCCTCCATAAAAGCAATGAGAAAATTGGCAAAAACATTTAGAACCAACTTCTTTGGAGCTCTGGAATTTAATGAAAGTGTTTACAGCAATCCAAGAAGCATTCATTCAAGAAAATAGCTCAATGTTGGTAAGAAGAGTAAGTGTTATGGCATTTTAACTTCCCTATTCTCATCCCTCCTCTCCAGCTCTGAAGTACTTTTGAAAACTAACAGCTCACTTTCAGGGTGAAATCTAGCATCCTGGCAGCGACTGGAGGGAGCAGAATAGGGTTTTTGATGGTTAATATTGAGCGTCAACTTGACTGGATTGAAGGATGCAAAGTATTGTTCTTGGGTGTGTCTGTGACGGTGTTGCCAAAGGAGATTAACATTTCAGTCAGTGGACTGGGAGAGGCAGACACAACCTCAATCTGGGTGGGCACCATCTAATCCGCTGCCAGCATGACCAGAATAAAGCAGGCAGAAGAACGTGGAAGGACTAGACTAGCTGAGTCTTCTGGGCTTCATCTTTCTCCTGTGCTGGATGCTTCCTACCCTTGAACATCAGACTCCAAGTTCTTCAGCTTTTGGACTCAAACTTAAAACTAGTGGTTTGCCAGGGGCTCTTGGGTCTTCAGCCACAGACTGAAGGCTGCACTGTCAGCTTCCCTAATTTTGAGGTTTTGGGACTCGGACTGGCTTCCTTGCTCCTCAGCTTGCAGATGGCCTATTGTGGGACTTCACTTGCGATTGTGTGAGTCAATACTCCTTAACAAACTCCTTTTAATATATATATATATATATATCCTATTAGTTCTGTCCCTCTAGAGAGTCTTGATTAATACAAGTTGGAGGTCTTTCAAAGCTATACTCTCAGTAAACGGTAATTTGACCTGTTTGATGGTTACCTAAAATACCCCATTTGCAAGGCTGTTTTTATTTGAACTGATATTGAGCTCACTTGTGCAAAATTCTTTTCCCTGGGGACATTTGTGGAACTCAATTAGAGGTAATTATTTAACTTTGTAGCTGCCTGAAGCAAGAAGAAAACAGTTGGAGCAAATAATAGGCTAACCAAAAAATTTAAAGGAAAATCTGGGGAACATGTCCGTAAGGGCTATAAAAGCTACATATTCCTTGGAATCTAGTAGGTTACACTCAAGCATAGAGCTGTGTTCATGCCCAAGGCTATACTCATACTCAAGAAAGATATGAGAAGGCCCTATTCCCTCACCTTTGACTGACCTTGAGGTTCTGTGCAAGCAGGAACTGAAGGCTAAGGCAGGGTTTTCGACTGCTAGGCTGAATGTTAAAGGTGTACCCAGCATACACAAAGAGCACTTTAGCAAAGACTGAGAGACTTACTGGTTCTAGAAAGTTAAGGAAAACACTGTTTAATCATTAACTCACTACCACTAAGCTAACTGAATGAACTTCAGTGGCTATACATAAAGAATACAGATTTTATAGAATTGGTTCAGAAAAGTTACAAAGAAATAAGAACTATAACACAATAATAACAAAATATACCACCACAATAACAAAAAACAATAACAAAGCCCTGAGGAAAGTGGAAGAACCTGATTTCCTGAGATATTACATTATATTCTTTAAATATCTCGTTTTTGGCAAAAAAAAAAAAAAATTACAAGAGATGTAAAGAAATAAGAAAGCATGGCCCATCTACAGGGAAAAAAATCAATCAACGGACACTATCTCTCAGGAAGCCCAGATATGGGCTTTATTAGACAAAAGCTTCAAATTAGCCATTTTAAGTATGTTCAAACACTTAAATAAAACAATGCCTAAAGAACTAAAAGATAGTAGGAGAATGATGCCTTGATAGGCAAAAAGATAGAAATTACTTTTTTAAAGAAGAACCAACTAGAAATTCTGGAATTGAAAATTATGATAACTGAAATTAAAAGTTCATTAATAGGGCTTAGCAGGAAATTTGAGTATGCAAAAGAAAAAATAATCACATTTGAAGATAGATCAATTGATCTATCTGAGGAAGACAAAGAAAAAAGAATGAAGAAGAATGAGTAGCACCTCAGAATCCTATGGAACACTAGTAAGTGTACCAACATACATATATTGGAAGTTTCAGAAAGAGAAGAGAGGAAGAAAAAGGCAGAAAGAGTGCTTGAAGAAATAATGACTAAAAATTTCCCAGATTTGATGGAAAACATTAATCCACACATACAAGCAACTCAGTGAATTCCAAGTAGACACATAATAATCAAACTATAAAAAGACAAAGAATCTTGAAAGCAGCAAGAAAGAAGTAATTCATTGCATTCAAAGGGCCCTCAATAAGATTAACAGTTGCTTTTTTTCCTGTTTAATTTTTTCACTCTGTCACCCAGGTTGGAAGGCAGTGGCACAATCTCAGCTCACTGTAACCTCTGTCTCCTGGGTTCACGTGATTCTTGTGCCTCAGCCTAGGGAGTAGCTGGAATTGCAGCCATGCACCACCACGCCCCGCTAATTTTTGTGTTTTTGGTAGAAACAGGGTGATCACCATGTTGACCAGGCTGCTGTCGAACTCCTGGCATCAAGTGATCCGCCTGCCTCATCCTCCCAAAATGCTGTGATTACAGGCAAGAGCTACCACACCTGACTATAGTTGCTTTCTCTTCAGAAAGTAGAAACACAAGAAGGCAATGGGCTGATAAATTCGAAGCGCTGAAAGGAAAAAACTGTCACCCAATAATTCCATGATCATCAGAAGTATCCATGAAAAATGAAAGTGAAATTAAGGCATTCCCAGATAAAGAAAAATTGAGAGAGCTTATCACCAGCAAATATACACCACAGGGAACACTAGAAAGAGTCCTTCAGTATGCATCCTGTAACTTAAATCGCATAAAGAAATAAGGTTGAGGTGGAAGGATTGCCTGATCCCAGGAGGTGGAAGTTGCAGTGAGCCATGATTGTGCCACTACCCTCCAGCCTGGGCAACAGAGTGAGACCCTGTCTCTAGAAAACAAACAAACAAAAAAGACAAAACATTACAAAGTTTACTATATAGGTTAATATGGAAAACAGTATATTTTTGGTTATAACTCTTTTTTCTACCTATCTGATTTAAAACACAACTACATAAGCAATAATTATAAATCTGTGATTGGAATACAATGTTTGTAAATGTAATTTATATAATAGTAACAGCATGTGAAGGGGTTAGGGAATTAAGCTTTATAGAAAAAAAAGGATTTACATGCTATTAAAATCAAGTTGGTATTAATCCAAATTAGATTGTTATAAAATGTTAGTTGTAATTTCCAGGGCAACCACTAAGAAAATATCTTTAGCTCATGCCTGTAATCCCAGCACTTTGGGAGGCTGAAGTGGGTGAATCACAAGATCAGGAGTTCGAGACCAGCCTGACCAATATGGTGAAAGCCTGTCTCTATAAAAAATACAAAAATTATCCAGGCATGGTGGTGGGCACCTGTAGTCCCAGCTACTCGGGAGGCTGAGGTAGGAGACTTGCTTGAACCTGGGAGGTGGAGGTTGCAGTGTGCCAAGATCATGCCACTGCCCTCCAGCCTAGGTGACAGAGCAAAAACTCTGTCTCACAGAAGAAGGCAATACTGGACAAATCGACAAAAAAGTAAAGCATAAGTCATTTAGAAATCAAGTAGAAAATGACAGATATAAATCCTACCTTATTTCATTACTTATTCATTATTAATTACTTGTTTAATTACATTAAATACAAATGGATTGAACACTACAATCAGAAGGAAGGGATAGGCAAAATAGATTTAAAACAACATGGTGCAAGTCTATGCTTTCTACAAGAGACACACTTTAGATTCAACGACACAAATATGTTGAAAGTAAAGGATAGAAAAAGATATATCAACTATAATCAATAGACATCTAAAGTGGCTGTACTAATATTGGGGATAATACCAGACTTCGAGACAAAAATTGTTACTAGAGACAAAGAAAGACATTTTATAATGATAAATGTGTCAATCTATCAGGAAGATAGAATAATAATAAACATATATGTATATGCGTCCAAAATACATGAAGTAAAACTACCAGAATTGAAAGGAGAGACAGATCATATGACAACAATATTTGGAGTTTTCAGTTCCTCACTTTCCATAATGGATAGTTCAAACAAGTAGCAGAATATAAAGGAAATGGAAGACTTGAACAACACTATAAACCAGCTAGATCAAACAGACATCTATAGAACACTCCACACAACAGCAGTAAAACATAATTCTCTACTGCACATGGAACATTCTTCTGTACAGGGTCCATGTTAGGCTATAAAACAAGTCTCAATAAATTTAAAATGTTTGAAATCATACAAGTACATTGTCTGACCACAATGGAATAAAATTAGAAAACAATAACAGAAGGAAATTTGGGAAATTCACAAATATGTGGAAATTAAACATACACACTCCTAAATAACCAATAGGCCAAAGATGAAATGAAAGGGAAATTAGAAAACACTATGAGACGAATGAAAATGAAAACATAACTTAACAAAAGTTATCATATGTAGAGAAGGGAGCACTTAGAAATTTATAGTTGTAAATGCCTATATTAAAGAGGACTTTAAACAAAAATAAGTAAATTGGATCTAATTAAACTAAAAAGCTTCTGCACAGCAAAAGAAATAATCAGCAGAATAAATAGACAGCCCACAGACTGGCAGAAAATTTTCACAAACTATACATTTAACAAAAGACTAACATCCAGAATCTACAAGGAACACAAACAAATCACAAAGAAAAAATAAATAGTCCGATCCAAAGGTGGGCAAGGGACACGCATGAATAGACAATTCGCAAAAGAAGATAAACAAATGGTCAACAAACATATGGAAAAATACTCAACATTAGTATCAGAGAAATGCAAATTAAAACCACAATGAGAAACCACCTTACTCCTGCAAGAATGGCCATAATTTAAAAATCAAAAAATAATAGATGTTGATATGTATGTGGTGAAAAAGGAACACTTCTACACTGTTGGTGGGAGTGTTAACTAGTACAGCAACTATGGAAAACAGTATGTTTTCCTTAAAGAACTAAAGTTCCTTAAAGAACTAAAAGTAGAACTACCATTGGATCCAGCAATCCCACTACTGGGTATCTACCGAATATATAAGAAGACATTTGCACATATAAGTTTATAGCAGCACAATTTGCAATTGTAAAAATATGGAACCAACCTAAATGCCTGATATGGTTTGGCTGTATCCCCACCAAAACCTTATCTTGAATTTGCACACGTGTGGGAGAGCCCCGGTGGGAGGTAATTGAATCATGGGGGCAAGACTTTTCCATGCTGTTCTCGTGATAGTGAATAAGTCTCATGAGATCTGACGGTTTTATAAAGAGGAGTTCTTCTGCACAAGTTTTCTCTCTTTACCTGCTGCCATCCCTGTAAGAGGTAACTTGCTCCTCCTTGCCTTTGGCCATGATTGTGAGGCTTCCACAGCCACATGGAACTGTAAGTCCATTGAACCCCTTTCTTTTGCAAATTGCCCAGTCTTGGGTATGTCTTTATCAGCAGTATTAAAACAAATTAATATGATGCCCATCAACCAACAAGTGGATAAAGAAAATATTGTATATATACAACATGGAATACTACTCAGACATGTAAAGAAGAAAAATAATGACATTTCTAGGAAGCTGGATGGAACTAAAGACCATTATTCTAAGTGAAATTAACTCAGGAAAGGAAAACCAAACATCATATATTCTCACTTATAAGTGGGAGCTAAGCTATGAGGATGCAAAGGCATAAGAATAATATAACGGACTTTGGGGACTCAGGGGGAAAGGTGGGAGGGGAGTGAGAAACAAAGGACTACACATTGGGTACAGCGTACACTGCTCAGGTGATGTGTGCACCAAAATCTAAAACGTCACCATTAAAGAACTTCTCCATGTAACCAAAAGCCACCTGATCCCCCAAACTATTGAAATAAAAATTTCTTTAAAAATAATAAGAAGGAAGATCCCAAATCAATAACTTAAGCTTCCACCTTAAGAAACTACAAAAAGAACAGCAAAGAAAACCCCCAAACCAAGCAGACAGAAATATAAAGTCTAAAATGGAAATAACTGAAATAGAGAATAGAAAAACATTAGTGAAAATGAATAAAAATAAAAGCTGGTTCTGTGAAAAGATTTTAAAAAACTGATAAACCTTTAGCTAGATTGATAAAGAAATATAAGAAGAGACCCAAATTACTAAAATCAGGAATGAGAGAGAGAGGACACTACTAGTAACCTCATAGAAATAAAATAAGGATCATAAGAGAATACTATGAACAACTTTACACAAAAAAAGTAGATAACTTTGATGAAATGGGCAAATTCCTAGAAAGACTCAAGAAGAAATAGGAAATGAATAGACCCATAAACAAAGAGACTGAATTTATAATTTTAAAATCCCAGGCCCAGAGGCTTCACTGGTGAGTTCTGCCAAACTTTTAAAAAATTAGCACCAATCCTTCATAAACTCTTCTCAAAAATAGAAAAGATAGACCACTTCCCAACCTATTATCTGAGGCCAGTATTACCCTTACAGCAAAATTAGACAAAGACATCATAAGAAAACTGCAGACAATATCATTTATGAAGATAGACTAAAAAATCCTCAACAGAATACTAGCAAGCCTATTCCAGTCACATATCCGTGAATTTGGACCCCTACTTCACACCATAAATAAAAATTAAATAAAAATGGATAAAGACCTAAATTTAAGTGCTAAATCTAGAAAACTCTTAAAGAAAAATTGTGTACATTTTTGTAACCCTGGATTTGACAATGTTCTCTTAGATATGACACTGAAAGCACAAATAACCAAAGCAAAAAATAGATGAAATGGACTTCATAAAAATTAAAGCACTTTGGGGCTTCAAAGGACACTATTAAGAAAAGGAAAATACAACCCATATTATGAGAGATAATGTTCTCAAATCATATATCTAATAAAGATCTAATACTCTAAATATAAAAATAACTCTCATACCTCAATAATAAAATATTATTATACATATGGATACAGTCTAATAGGCCCCTTTATAGTCTGTAACTTATCTGATACTGACTAATATGCACCTGTACTCCATTTTTCAAAGTTTGTTACTATTCACATGTCTGTTCCTATTTATTATATGCAATTAAGACTTGAATATTATTTAAGATTTTTTTTCTTGGAATGTATAGCATATAAAACCAGGATTGACTATCATGGAACATTACATACCACCCTATCACAGAACCCCAAATTACATACAACAATGTCACTGTCTTTCCAGTTTACGAGGTTCAGAGTACAGGATACCACCACATAGCAAAGTATGTTAGAAGAGGCCAACTTTGGATCTTATTTTCTCACTGTCATTCTCATTACAGGCTAAAGGAGTACTGTATGAGTTAATAGAAAAAAATATTAAAGTGCAATACATGTTGTTTTCATATTTCATTTCTCACGCAAATAGTACAAAACACTATATTTAACCAGGCATCATTTCTAAAATTGTACAGGAAGCTTTGTACCTGGTAGGCAGCAGTGCTGTTGCAAAATTACTCTGATCATAACTTCAGCCAAATGAGTTAGCCACAGTCCATCTAAATTAAGATACATCTCTGATCAACACCTTGGGGTCTCTGCTGATTGCCCTGCACTGTAAGCAGACCTCTGCTGATTGGTTTTAGCAAAAGCTGTAATCAGAATGGCTCAGAAATACTTCTGAGATGAATTTTGAAAAGGTATATGATTGAAAGGAGAGGAAAAGAATCAGATGAATTGAGAAGAGTGTGACCCCCGAACAGAAACAGCACAGAGACTCATCTTGCACATTTCCCTCTGTGACAGCAGAATTGCACATTGCTATCATCCCAGGCCTTCCTGTCTACAGATGTTATTTTCACTTTCTTCCAATTGCTTCTTTTGATCAGTTCCTAAAATGTCAGTCATGGTTTCTTACACTCAGAATTGACTTCTCTCTTTGCCCATTCTATTAATGAGGTGATACTATTTTGGCAGCTTGTGATTTTCCCCCTAGTATTTGCACAACTTCAGCAGCCCAATAAAACTTTGTGCATCGTCTAAAACTGGCTTTCCCCTGTGCCTTCCATGTGTCTAGACTCACAGACACATGGACATCAGAGCTGGCAGGGACTGTGTGACAAGTTAGGACAATTCTCCCTTCTACAGGTAGAGAACGGAGGCCCAGAAAAGGGAAGGGACTTGCACATGGCCAGCTTCTGGGATTCTACTTCAGTTGAATTTCACTTTCAGCAGAGTTCAGAGACTTCCCCAAACAAAATGTATTTTAAACACAAACACAAATGGTAGAATGAGTTTCTGTTTTGTATTATCTGTGCTCCTCACCCGATATGGTTCGGATGTTTGCCCCCTCCAAATCTCATGTTGAAATATGATCTCCCATATTGAAGGTAGAGCCAGGTAGGAGGTGTTTGGGTCATGAGGGCAGATCCTTTATGAATGTCTTGGTGCCCTCCTTGAGGTAATGAGTGAGTTCTTGTTCTGAGTTCACCCAAGATGTGGTTGTTTAAAAGAGTGTGTCACCCTCTCTCTCTCTCTCTTGCTCCCTCTCTTGCAATGTGGCATCTCCTGCTCTCTCTTTACCTTCTGTCAGGAGTGGAAGTTTCCTGAGGCCCTCATCAGAAGCAGATGCTGGTGCCGTGCTTCTTGTGCAGTCTGCAGAACGGTGAGCCAATTAAATCTCTTTTCTTTATAAATTATTCAGCCTCAGGTATTCCTTTATAGCAATGTAAGTGGCCTAACACATTCCCTTTACCATTAGTATGAATAATCAAGAGATAGCTATTTTATTGCTGTGCAGGCTATTCAGGAACTGAGGGCACCCCAGACTACTTTCGTGAAATATGTATAGTAGATATTCTCATAACTAACAGTTAGGCTGGGCAAAGCCCTTTATTCTTTACAAAGCACTTGTCCACATTACATTATCACATGGAGGTTTATAACCAGCCCTGTGAGGCAAGATATCATGCCTATTTTTATCAACTGAGGTTCCAAGAGGTTAAGTGATTGCCCAAGGCCACACAACTAGTAATGGACAAAATAGGGCCCTGAAACCAGGATCTACAACTTCAAAGCCTAATGTGTTTGCTCAGTCTTTACTTGAGAAAACCCTTTGGGAATAACTGAGGATCAAAGATTCAACGAGCTGAAGGTTAATTACTTAAGAAGCTAAGGACTTCAGGAAGATGGAAATAATAATTAATAGAAAGAGAAACAGACGTGACCAAGTGTTTTCTCTATTCCTACCTTAAGAATGAATGGTCTCAAGTGGTACCTACATTATAAGAATCTCCAGTTATACATGGGGGCTAAAGAGTAGGGTCTATTTTTTTTATGCTGAAGAATAATGAAGACTTTGCTTGAAATGTATCTTAGGAGCTCCCAATTTGAAATTTAAAAGCCACTATTCTTTCTGGGACACTGAATTTGGGATGTGAATATCAAACTCTAAAGTGCTAACCTGCTACTGAGATTGCATGCCATTAGTAAGGTCCCTTCTCTTCTCTGGGTCCCAGTTCCCTCAACTATAGAATGAAAGGGATTGAACTAAATAATCACTCTCAACTCTGGCATCTTATAATTCTGTGGATTTTAAGAGCAGGACTAGGGCAAGGAATGGGAAGTAATTTCCCTTTGAAAACAGAGGATGTCAAGAACTAAAACAGATTTACAAGAAAAAAACAAACAAGCCCATTCAAAAGTGGGCAAAGGATATGAACAGACACTTTACAAAAGAAAACATATATGAGGCCAACAAACATATGAAAAAATGCTCATCATCACTGGTCATCAGAGAAATGCAAATCAAAACTACATTGAGATACCATCTCACACCAGTTAGAATGGCGATCATTAAAAAATCTGGAGACAACAGATGCTAGAGAGGATGTGGAGAAATAGGAACACTTTTACACTGTTGGTGGGTAAATTAGTTCAACCATTGTGGAAGACAGTGTGGCAATTCCTCAAGGACCTAGAAATAGAAATTCCATTTGACCCAGCAATCCCATTACTGGGTATATATCCAAAGGATTATAAATTGTTCTATTATAAGGACACATGCACGCAAATGTTCAGTGCAGCATTGTTTACAATAGCAAGGACTTGGAACCAACCCAAATGCCCATCGATGATAGACTGGACAGGGAAAATGTGGCACATATACACCATGGAATACTATGCAGCCATAAAAAACGATGAGTTCACGTCCTTTGTAAGGACATGGATAAACCTGGAAACCATCATTTTCCGCAAACTGACACAAAAACAGAAAATAAAACACCACATGTTCTCACTCATAGGTGGGTGTTGAACAATGAGAACACATGGACAGAGGGAGGGGAGCATCACACACTGGGGTCTGTGGTAGGGAACTAGGGGAGGGACAGCGGGGGGTGGGGAGTTGGGGAGGGATAACATGGGGAGAAATGCCAGATATAGGTGATGGGGAGGAAGGCAGCAAACCACATTGCCATGTGTGTATCTATGCAACAAACTTACATATTCTTCACATGTACCCCAAAACCAAAAATGCAATAAAAATAAAAAGAAAATAGAGGATGTCTCCTTTTCCCATCATCCTGCCATTTTGTTCCTGAAGACTTTGCTGTAGCCATAATAAAGTTGAGTAAGACTTGGACAAGAGCTTTTTTCTTTGTGCCACAATCTTTTCACAGTCTTCATAATTGAGCATAGTAATGAGACAAATAAAAAAATGAAGAAATAGAAGTTTGGAGGCCATAGGTGGGGATCCTGATAAGTATTATCAGATCAGAAAGGCTGCAGTCTGTTAGGACAGCACATTACCTCAGGTAGTTGGGGTCCAGAGCAGATTTGAGGAACAAGCAACAGAGAGTCTTCCATTGATTTCAGATGCCCTTTTATGATGCCCAGAATATTGTAAATAGAAACAATCTCAGTTCTGCTACTGACTCAATGTGGACAAATCACATTGCACAAGAGAAGTCTCAAAGCAAGTTGATTCCAAGAAGGAAAGGTGCTTTCAGCAAAAATTCGGGTCAGGTACAATGGCTCATGCCTATAATCCCAGCACTTTGGGGAGGCCAAGGTAGGAGGATCACTTGAGCCCAAGAGTTCGAGACCAGCCTCGGCAACATGGGGAGACCCCGTCTCTATTATAATAAAAAAAGAAAAAAATTACTATTGTAACATCAGATTCTTCCCATGTGGGGAATGCCTGAACAATATCAGTGATTCCTATTAGAAAATATTGGTAGACACAATTATGCTGGTTCTACAGTTTGCATGGCAGCTTCACAATTCTGTTTGGACTAGGGACAACTGAAACATATTATTCCACTTGAAGAAAATCAAATTACTTCATTTTAGAGTTAACTTACAGGGAGTGAGAATAGAGCCTCAAAGACATAGGTCTAGAAGAGGGCAAGTGTGATAAAGAAATGAGTTAAGGTGAATACGACCAAACAAGGGAGGAAAAGCAACACTTGGCTACACAAAACTGGTGTTAATAATTCTTCCAGCTCTTACAAGGAATCAGCCTTCAGTGTATTATCAAGAGGAAGAGAGACAAAATGAGATTCTCACCTATAACTAGGGCATGGGTACTACTATTGGTAACACTGCCATGGAGAACAGGCAGCTCACACACTGAAAGTCCAATAGAGTCACTGAGGAAAGACAAGATGATGATTAGTTTCTTTTGTGTTGACTTTCCTTTAGCAACTTTTGATGAACTGACAAATCAGCAGGCCTCTTGCTAGCATCATGAAATCACATATATCTAGATTCAAAGAGGGGGAATGAAACCAGACACGTGAATGCTCTATCTGCTCAGTTTTATTAAAAACTCTTTGCTTGTTGCTAAGAAATATCACAAAGAATTGCTTTTCTAATAAAGGCAATATCTTCATTCTCTGTTTGCTTATCTAGGTTTCTGTAATATACAAAACAGTATCTGCCTCATGTCTTGCCATCCTGCCAGAGCTAATAACATACATGGCTCAGAAACTGTTTTGATCCAAACATTGGCAGCTCGGTAACAAAAGAACCTAGCATTCAGGTTACAACTCCTCTGCGAAAGGCTGCTGGGTAGGGCTCCCTTAGGACATTGTCTCAAATATCAACTGTAAGACAGGGAATCCAGATTAATAAGTCATCATAAATATTGAAAAAGCAAATAATGATAATAAAGACACAGGAAGTAGCAATGACTACATGAAGTTAGTATTCAGCTGTCTGGATTACTCCGTAAAAATACTTCTTGCACTAATGTCTAAAGAGCACACCAGCCTGTTAGGAATCCCCTGGAGTCTTTTTGCTGTCCCCTAATTATTCACTTCCCTAATCACTCATCTACCCAATGTTCCAACTCTCCCAACCTCTTCTCACGGGGTCCCTCTCAGCAGGCAGTCACTCTTGTATCACTCCACCTTCCTACTCTTGATCCCATATGGTCAAATATTCTTTCTCCTATTGTTCCCACCTGCTTCCAAGTTCATAAATCTTTCTGTTGGCTCTCATTTCTCCAAAAAAGCCAAGTGGCCTTGTACACTGGCCACTGCAAAAGCTGGAGCACCCATGTGCTCTTCCTATCAGGAAACTCCCTCCAGGCCTAGATTTCCTACTTTCTGATTTGCTCCTCTCTGCATAATGACTTCATGACTGACACGTGTATGTTCCTTGTATTTGCTCCTAGGTTACAGACTGAGGAACATGGGCTAGGAAGCAAGATGCTTGACTTGAATCCCTGAAATATGGATATCTGTTTCCACGTCTCTTGCTTCTTCTCAAAGGGAAGGGCAATATTTCACTCCTCTAAGCCTCAGTTTCCTCATCTGTAAAATGAGGAAAATAAGAAGTTCTACTTTATGTGGTTGTGATGAGGGTTAAATGAATGAATATATGTGAAGTGTCTAGCACAAAGCTTGGTACATGAAAGGCACTTAATAAGCAGCAGTTCCCTTTTCCCCCATCTTTACTACATGCCAATCTTCTCACACCATCTTTTAAAATTTTTTAAAGTGATACATGGGCTGGGTGAGGTGGCTCACACCTGTAATCCTAGCACTTTGGGATGCCGAGGTGGGGGGATCACTTGAGGTCAGGAGTTCAAAACCAGCTTGGCCAACATGGTGAAACCCTGTCTCTACTA
>NW_016107773.1:184569-187176 GCF_001604975.1 Cebus imitator
AAAGGGCATTTTTTTTGTTCTGAATTTGTCTCCAATCAGGGGAAAGAGCATGAGAAATAGTTAAAGGAAAGGCATTTGTCATTTCAATGAAAATCTCTGAAAAGCAAATACTTATTACTTCAATCTAGATGAAGCCTTGGCCTTTTGATTAAAAACGTGAAACTGACATATGGTGCCTCCCCATGCCCAAGGAAACAAGCCTTCTAGTTTCCATTTATTTCCTTCGGAAAGTTTTATTGAGTTTCCACTTTAAATCCTGCAACCTAACATAAAGGCAAGGGAAAGGTGCAAGGCTGGCTTCAGTTCTCCCCACCATGCCAGTGACCTATGTGTCAATGAAGACCCTTTTGGCTTCACTTCTCAGATCAGCTAAAGATCTGCTTCTGGAGACAAAACACCCTGTAGCAGGTTTTCCCTTAAAAGGACATTGCAATCTGCTCTTACTAGTACATTTTTCCTGAAGAAAATGAGAAGGAGAAGGAGAAAGGAGGAGGAGGGAAGGAAAAAAGGAGTGAGGGAAAGAAGGATAAGATGAAGGAGGAAAATTTAGATAGGAAATAGTTACCTTCTAGGATATATTATTCTCAAATATGAGCCAGAAGTCATCATATGAATCTCTGCTGTCACAAAGGGTTGATTTAGAACACCCTATACTCAACATGTTTACCCAACTCTATTCTGGCTAAATTAAAGTACACCAATCCAGCCTAGTGGCCTCTCAGCACTGTACCCACACAGGTCATTTGGCTTAGTATCTCCTTTAGCAATGTTCTCTACAAAGATTGGCTATGGTTGACTTTTGTGGCTGTGAATCCAATTTGAGATAACAAGTACATTTTACTGCAGAAGCTAGCAATTAGCTATTTGTATGCAATTTATGATTAAACATAACCTGAGTCTCGAAGGGCAATATGCTAAAAAGCTGTGTATTATCTTTTTCACCAGTGATTTCACAAAGGCTTTTTTTAAAAATTAACCACTCATAAAAGTTAAGTAGAAAAATATTGATGATGTTCAGGTCTCTTAATTAGTTCTACATCTCCCTAATAGTCTAAAAGCAAAGGTACACTTTTACCAAAAACAATTTCTTTAGAAACAGAACCATTTTTTTTTTTTTTTTTTGCTCCTAAACCTTTTATTTTCTTTTCTGGAACTAGTCCAGGCCCTCCCAGACTTATAAGCTCCTATGTCCGAATCTCCCATATATGCAAGTGGCTGGTCCAGTGCGGGAGGCCTGACTTCTCCAGCCACCATATTACCCTCTTGCTGCCAGAGCCATCTTTAGTGGGGCTTCAGGGAAGGCAGAATAATAGCATCATTGCCCCCAGGGTCAATGTTAGGTCTCAGGATCTGGGTGGTTTGGTACTGTGCAGAACACGTATGCAAATGGCTATCAAATGAGTTCTGGACTGGAGCAAAAAGAACCCTCTTCCTTCCATTATTCCTCAGTCTCCACCCAAGCCCTAAGTTTCCTTTGTTCCTTGCCAGCAGTCATCTATTTCTCACAGAATCTTCCCTCACCCTTTCAGTGGTTAGAAGAGCTTTCATTCAGCGGGAATTCCTCTAGGACAAGTTCCCTGTCCTACTCAGACTGGATTAAATAATATTCCCTTAATCTGTGCTATCATAATGCCTGTGCATAGGCTGATCTCTGTTTCTGTAACTATCTCTCACTAGACTATGAACTCCCTCTCTTGACGGCAGGTACTGGCTTTTTCATCTCTTTATCCATATTACACATTTAGTGCAGATATCAAAAGTACTCAACAAATACATATTGAGTATATTGATGAAACTGTGACCTTGGTAATATTGGCTACTGCTACTTAGCTAAGCATTTGCTACTGGGGAGAAACCTTATCAAATGAAGTCAGTTCTCTAAAATTAACCAGGTAACAAAAGAATCTTCATACACATTGTCAAACATTTAAATGTAACATTCAAAGATTCTTTTCTACCCATATTTCTAAGCATTAGTTTAATTAACACTTACACTTTGAAAGTCCTAGAAGTAATCAGAATCATTAGTGTCAGTCTGACAAAGGTATAAAGAAAGTTTCTGTAATATAGACCAAACTGCTTTCACAAGATTGTCTGGAAATAAATAGCTCACTGTGAAATTTATGACTTGCTTTATATATTAATCAATGGTACAGTGGTGCTCTAACAAGGTTAAAAGTGTTCTCTGATTTCCATTATAAAGATAATTTCAATCAAGCAGCCTAATAGTCTAATAGCGGTAGGTCATTCTATAATTTAATTGTACTAATGACCCTGGCATGCATGCAAACAACAGAATAAAACAGGCTGAGAGCCTAAACCTAGAAAAGATGCTTTATTAAAAAATACAATGATTTGCATCTTACATTTTCAATGACCTTTATAGTACTCATCTGCAAATGAAATAGAATCATTCCTCATGGTCCAACAGATACCTTTTGTTCCTGCCCATCCATTTCATGTAAATTATATATGTTGACCTTTAATTGGCTATAACTGAAGCATAGTTTGAGCTTAGCCCAGAGTTGGTATTTTCCAAACGTACTTTGTAGAGTTTTTATCTCCGCCCTAAGCATTTATTCTTGGAATTTTGAAGATTCACCCAGT
>NW_016107773.1:189567-192069 GCF_001604975.1 Cebus imitator
AGTGCAGCGGCACAATCATGGCTCACTGAGGCCTCAACCTCCTAACCTCAAGTGATCCTCCCACTTCAGCCTCATGAATAGCTAGGACCACAGGTGCACAACACAACACCTGGCTAATTTTTGTATTTCTGTAGAGACAGGGTTTCACGATGTTGCTCAGGTCAGTCTCAACCTGAGTATACTACTAAGCCATTAAAAGGAATGAAATAATATCTTTTGCAGCAACTTGGATGGAGCAGGAGGCCATTATTCTAAGTGAAGTAATACAGGAGTAGAAAACCAAAAACCATATGTTCTCCCCTATAAGTGTGGTGTGAGTGAGATAAGCTATGAGTATATACAAAGGCATGCAGAGTGATATAACGGACTTTAGAGACTCAAAAGGGGGAGGGTGAAAGGGGGGCCAGAGATAAAAAAGAAAACTACACATGAGGCACAATGCACTAGTGATTCATGGACTAAAATCTCAAAATTCATCACTATATATTTCATCCATGTAACAGAAAACTACTTGCACCCCAAAAGCCATTGAAATAAAAATTTTTAAAAATCTAAATTGTTGCCTTAAGACACTAGAAAGAGGAAAAGCACATTAAACATAAATCAAGCAGAAGGAAGGAAATAGCAAATTAGAGTGGAAAGAAGCGAAATCTAGAATAGAAAAACAATAGAGAAAAGCTGACAAAATCAAAAGTTGGTTCTATGAAAAGATCAACAGGCTTGATAAACCTTTAGCTACACTAACTAAGAAAAAAAGAGAAAATACTCAAATTACTATAATCAGGAATGAAAGAGGGGGACATTACTACAGGCCTTATATACATAAAAAGAATTGTAAGAGAATACTTTAAAAACTGTATACCAACAAATTAGATAGCAGATATGAAATGGACAAATTCCAAAATGATTATTAAAAATTATCAAAACTGACTTAAGAAATAAAAAATCAGAATAAACCTATAACAAAGAGTTTGAATTAGTAATTTTAAAACTTTCTACAAAGAAAAGCAAAGCATCAGATGACCTTACTGGCAAATTCTACAAAACATTTAAAGAACAGTTAATACCGATCTTTCTGAAACTCTTCTAAACAGAAAAGACAGAATACATCGCAAGTCATTCCATGAAGCCAGTATTACCCTGATACCAAAAGCAGATAAAGATCACAAGAAAACTACAGACCAATACTTCTTATTAAGACAAATATAAAAATCTTCAACCTCCTAACAAATTGAATCCAGTAAAATATAAAAAGCATCATATACCATGACCAGGTGAGATTTATCTCAGAAATGCAAGGTTGGTTTAACATCTGGTAATCAATGTAGTATATCATATCAATAGAATAAAGGATACATCTGCATGATTATCTCATCAGTTTCTAAAGAGGAATTTAATAAAATCCAACATGTTTTGATAATAAAAACAATCAACAAACAAAAGAACTTCCTCAACTTGAAAAAGAGCATTTATATATATAAAAAAAGTCACAGCTAATACTATATTTAATGGGAAAAGACTGAGGCTTTTCACTTAAGATCAAGAAAAATGGGATGTCCATTCTTGCTAGTTCTGCTTGAAGTTGTACTGGAGGTTCAAGTCAGGGCAACGAGAAAAGGAAAGGAAAGAAGAAAAAGAAGAGAGAGGGAAGGAAGGAAGGAAGGGAGAGAGGGAGGGAGGGAGGAGAAAGAAAAGGCCTACAGATCAGAAAGGTAGAAATGAAACTGTATACACATCTGTATTTGCAGATAATGTTATCTTGTGTATAGAAAAACACCAAAGACTGACAATCTCTCTCTCTCTCTCTCTCTCTCTCTCTCTCTCTCTCTCTCTCTCTCACACACACACACACACACACACACACTATTAAAACTAATAATTTCAGCAATGTTAGTGGGTACAAGATCAGTATACAAAAATCAATTTATGTACTCTAGCAATGAATAACCCAAAATGAAATTAAGAAAACAATTCCATTTACAGTAACTTGAAGATGATAATATTTAGAAATAAATTTAGCAAAAGAAGTGCAAGGCTTTTATATTGAAAACTACAAAACACCATTGAAATAAATTAAAGATCTAAATAAGTAAAAAGACATTCATATATTGGAAGACTTAATGTCAAGATGGCAATAGCTCCTAAATAACCTATAAATTTAACACAAATGCTATCAAAATTTCAGCTGACTTCTTTGCATAAATTGGCAAGTTGCTCATAAGATTCATATGGAATTGCAAGGGACTGCAAATAGCCAAAACAATCTGAAAAGAAGAGCAAAATTGCAGGACTCACACTTTCCATTTTCAAAACTTGCTACAAAGTATTCAAAGCAGCATGGCACTGGCATAATGACAGACAGAGAGATCAATGAAATAGATACGGGTGCGGTGGCTCATGCCTGTAATCCCAGCACTTTGGGAGGCCGAGGCGGGTGGATCACAAGGTCAAGAGATCGAGACCATCCTGGTCAACATGGTGAAACCCCGTCTCTACTAAAAA
>NW_016107773.1:192079-218501 GCF_001604975.1 Cebus imitator
CTGCAGTGAGCCGAGATCGCGCCATTGCACTCCAGCCTGGGTAACGAGAGCGAAACTCTGTCTCAAAAAAAAAAAAAAAAAAAAAAAAAAAAAAATAGAAATAAAAAAAAAAAAAAAAAAAAAAAAAAAAATAGAAATAGAAGTGAGAGTCAGAAAAAACCTACATACATTTATGGTCAATTGAATTTTGATGATGGTGCCAGGACAATTCACTGGGGAAAGGTTAGTCTTTTCAACAAATGGAACTGGGACAAAAGGATATCCACATGCAGAAGAATGAAGTTGTACCACTACCTCATACCATATACAAAAATTAACTCAAATGAATCATAGACCTACATGTAAGGGGAAAATCTGTAAAATTCTTAGAAGAAATCATAGATGTAAATCTTTATGCCCTTGGATTAGGCAATTATTTCTTAGATATGACACATAAAAACATATAAATTGAACTTCATTGAAATTATAATTTTTGAGTTTAAAAGACATTATCAGGAAAGTGAAAAGGCATCCCAGAGTATAGGAGAAAATAATTATAGACTGGGCCCGGTGGCTCATGCCTGTAATCCCAACACTTTGGGAGGCCAAGGCAGGTGGATGGCTTGAGCCCATGAGTTTCAAGACCAGCCTGGGCAACATGGCGAAACCTCATCTCTATAAAAAATACAAAAATTAGACTGCTGTGGTGGTACGTGCCTGTAGTCCCAGCTACTTTGGAGGCTGAGACGGGAGGATTACTTGAACCCAGGAGGTTGAAGCTGCAGTGAGATGTGATCACACCACTGCATTCTAGCCTGCATGACAGAGTGAGACCCTGTTTCAAAAAAAGAAAAGTAAATCATACATGTGATAAGGGTCTAGTATCCAGAATACGTAAATAATTCTTACAATTGAATAATGAAATGATAAATAGCCCGGTTTAAAAACTAAGGTTTCAGTAGAACTTTTACCAGAAAAAAACATCTGGCCAATAAGCACATGAAAATCATTCAATATCATTAACTATAAGGGAAATTCAAATTAAAACCACAATGAGATACCATTTAAAATTCACTATGATGGGCTGTAACAAAAAAAGATAGATAATAATAATTGCTGGTGTGGATGTGGAGAAATCAGAATCCTCACATTGTTGGTGGGAAAGAAAAATGGCTCTGCTTCATTGGAAAACAGTTTGGTAGTTCTTCAAAAGGTAAATACAGAGTTACCATATGACCCACAATTCTACTGCTAGGCAAATTCTCAAGAGAGATGAAACATCCACACAAAGATTTGTGCACAAATGTTTATAGCAACACTATTCATAATAACCAAGAAGTGGAAAAAACCCCAAATGTCCATCAATTGATAATAGACAAACAAAATGTGGTGTATACATACAATGGAATATTATTCATCCATAAAAAGTAATGTAGTGATCCATGCTACAATGTGAATGAACCTTGAAAACATTGTGCTAACTGAAAGGCAGATGCAAAAGGCCATATATTTCATGACTCCATTTATGTGAAATGTTCAGAACTAATCTTTAGAGACAGAAAGCAGATTAGTGTTCTACAGGTGTGGGGGTTGGGGAGATGGGGAGTAATAGGGGAGTAATAGCTAACTGGTACTGAGTTCCTTTTGAGGTGACACAAATCTTCTAATACTGATTGTGGTAATGGTTGCACAACTCCATGAATATACTAAAAAACCAATGAATTGCACATTTGAAATACTTGAACTGATGGATTGTATTCTATGTAAATTATATCTCAATAAAGCTGTTTAAAAAAACAAGTAGTGAGGTATAATTTACCACTAATGCAATGGGAATGATGTTTTGGACTTGAAATTAAATTAATATAAAAGTAAAAGACATTCCAGGCAAAGAAATACTATTAAAACTAAAAAGAGATGAACTATCTAGCTACAAAAAGACATGGAGGCAACTTAAAAGCATATTACTAAGTAAAAGAAGCCAATGTGAAAATTGTATAATTCCAACTATGTGACATTCTGGAAAAAGACAATAAAGAGGTTGGTGGTTATCAGAGATTAGTGGAGAGAGAGGGATGAACAGGTGGAGCACAGAACATTTTTATAACAGTGAAGCAATTCTGCATGATACTAGAATGATAGATACATGCCATTATACATTTGTCAAAGCCCAAAGAATGTACCATACCAAGAGTGAAACCTAATGTAAATGACAGGCTTTGGGTGATAATGGTGTGTCAACAGAGGTCCATCCATTGTAACAAATGTACCACTCTGGTGAGGGTTGTTGCTGGTGAGGGAGGCTGTGTGTGTGGAGGAGGTAGGGGGTATATAGGAACGCTGTAATTTCTGCTCAATTTTGCTATGAACCTAAAGCGCTGTGAAAAATAAATTCTATTAGCAAACAAACAAAAAAGAAGCCCCCAAAATAAATAAAAGAGTACTCTTTCTTACACTTCTAATTTTGTAAGTGGAGATTCACATTCTCTATGCTCTCAAAGGTTCCTCACTCTCCCAAGGATGAACTCCACACCCCTTTAGCTTAATTTCTTGATTTAAGAGAAAAAATAAATACCTATTATGTGTAAGATGATGTATACTAGGGGATGAAGGGAGAATAGTAGTTTTACATACTAAAACTGCTGTTATATTTAAGAAAATGGCAAAGATGTCATAGTTGAGACATAATGTTTTTCTATATTTTTAAAATCTAGAATTTGTGACATTTGTATTGTGCCAGCATGAGTGGGCAAATGATTATATTAAGTAAATACTGCAGAAGACATATATCTGGAAAAAATCATTTCCAAAATGATCTGATTCACTTTTTGTTTTTTTGAGACAGGGTCTCGCTCTGTTGCCCAGGCTGGAGTGCAGTGGCGCGATCACAGTTCACTGCAGTCCCGACCTCCCAGGCTCAAGCAATCCTCCCATCTCTGGCTCCCAAGTAGCTGGGACCACAGACATGCACCACCACACCGGCTAATCTTTGTTGTTGTTGTTGTTTTTCGTAGAGACAAGGTCTCACTATGTTGCTGCTGGTCTTGAACTCCTGGGCTCAAGGGATCCTCCCGCCTCGGCCTCTTAAAGTGCCGGAATTACAGGTGTGAGCCATTGCACCAGGCCTGTCATTCACCCTTCATCTTCCTTGTACTCCATTTAAACTCCCTTCACTCCGCCGCCATTGCTTTCTCCCTTTCCTTCCATCAAAGCAGCCGTGATAACCCAAATCCCAAGAATCAGAAAGGTAGCTGTAATTCATTATAAAAGAGGAAAGATTCTGAGTAGGCAGGATAGATAAGAACAGAAAAGAAAATTTAGGGATCCAATAAAAGGAAAATATGTAAAACAAGGGGATATCATTAAATTATCCCAAAGATTTGTAATAGACATCTGTTAATTTTTATACCAAACCTAAATTTAATCATCATTTAACAGTGGTACCCAGCAAAAGCAATTTAGCATTATACTGCACAATTCACACTCCAAAACAAAGGAGCCATAAACACAGCTTGAGCCTTCCCTCTACTCCCAGCGATTTCAGCACTAAATCTGAGCAAAAGAAGATGAATGCTAAAAATCCCCATAGGGAATCCAGATATATCACACTGCCCTTTATTCATGAGTCTTCTGTGAAGACCACTGTGCGTAGTTACAAAACTTGTGTGTTCAACTTGGTCTGCTTGACTGTGAATCAATCTACCTGAACATCTGGGGAAAGGATTGATTCTCCTGGTTATTAGTGGCAAGGTTGGACAAATAGAAGAAGAGGACTCCTGCCATATGGGCTAAATAAACTCGTTCAGAGACACAGCAATTTCTGAATGCAACGACTAGCAGGAACTTCAATAGGAAAGGATGAAATTGTTCTATTTATCATCATTAGTTACTGTCATTACTCTCTTACTGTGCCTAATTTATAGATTAAACTTTATCATAGGTATGTATGAATAGGGAAAAGAGCCACAGTACATATAGGGTTTGGAAACATCTGTGGTTTCAGCCATCCACTGGGGGTCATATCTCTCTGCAGATACGGGGTTATTAGTATATTTGTGTTGTCAGCTCCTGACACAGGGTCTTCGTCACTGGAGTGGGGTAAATATTTATCGATGGTGCTACTAATGACAGTACCCCAAAAATGAGTGCCTCCATGTGAGAGAAGGCCTAGGAAAAAAAGGCTATATTGCCTCACAGCAGGTGAAATAGATCATGTTACATGTCAGATTTTTACAGTACTGCCATATGCTAGGCATTGTTGTAAATTTTCATAGTAGTTCTGTGAGGCTGGTATTTTTATCCTCATTCTATAGTTGAAGCAACCAAGGCTCAGAGTTTATATAACATGCCAAGGTCACTAAGATAAAGAACGGCTGAATAGAAATTCACATTCTGGCCAGATAGAGTGGCTCACGCCTGTAATCTCAACACTTTAGGAGGCTGAAGTGGGAGGATCACTTGAGCCCAGAAGTTCAAGACCAGCATGGACAACACAGTGAGACACTGCCTCTACTAAAAAAGAAATACAAAAATTAGCCAGGTGTGGTGGTGCACACCTGTAGTTCCAGCTATGGGGTGGGGCAGGGGGTGAGGTGGGAGGATCACTTGGGCCCAGGAAGAAAAGGATGCAGCGAGCTGAGACAGCACCACTGCACTCCAGCCTGGACAACAGAGTGAGACTTTGTCTCAATAAATTTAAAAAAAAGAGAGAGAGAAATTGTAAGTCCTGAAGCCTATGTTCTTTTCACTGCATCACACACCTTTTCTTCCTCTGCTCCTTGCAATGTCAGGCTGATCCATTCCTGTGCAGGGCATTGACTCAGCTTTCCATCTAGAAAACTTTGCTCTTAAAAATCTCTATGGTACCATTAAAAATGAATTTTTGTTGTAATTTATTATTCCTGGTATCTCATGGAGTTTTCAGTCAATGCGAACCAGAGTTGAGACAATTCTGAATGGGGCCTTTCAGAGCACAGCAGTTTGAGTTATGCATTAATGGTTTTTAAATCAATGTATTACAGATTCAGGAGAAACGATAGGGGAGGAAACAGACTTTAAAACTTGATAAACACAGATGTGTGAGAGAAATGTTTTCGCCAGTGTATATTCTTTCACTCTCTGTGATCTGGGGATTGTTAACATCCTTTTCAGACTGATGGAAATCTAACACAGATTCTATAGCTTCTCTCTGTCAAGTCTGATTATACCAATTTGTCACAATTATTGCTTTATTTTTAATCAAAGTAGGGACACTAGTTTAGTTCCCTGCTTTTTTGTCTAGGATACTTTAGGTTTAGAAAACTTGTGAAGAAACCATTCAAAGATGATTTAAAGTGTTCACAATTTTTTAAAAAAATATGCTAGCAGGTTGCTACAGTCAAGAAACTCATTGATTTTGCATTAAGAATTGGTTAAGAGGAATGAGCAGTTGAGTAAATCATAAACTTAGTTAACAGGGAACCCCTTTCATGTTTGGAAAGAGGTCATTACTTTAAAGGGTTTAAAGCAGAATAAGAAAATCACAGAGCTTGACATTTCACCATTCTTTGCATTTCTGATCTGAAAGAGATAAAATGTAGAAGTCCTATATCTTTTAAAGTATTTTTTCAAAAAGCTCATCAAGAATGAATTTTCTTTTTTTAGGAAAAAGAAAAAAGGTAAATGAAATAGGCCCTGATTCTGGGGGAGTTCTGAGCTCCAAACAAATTTAGAAAATTTTAATTAGCTCATTTAACCTTAATCACATCACTAGAGGCCTCATCTCTGAATAAATGCGGGGCCCTGATCCAATAGGATTAGTGTCTTCACAAGAAGCGATACCAGAGAGCTTATGCTCTCTGTCTCTCTCTCTGTCCCCTTCTTTCCCTACGGGGTCCACATGCATCAAGGGAAAAATCATGTTAAGACATAATGAGATGGCAGCCATCTGCAAGCCAAGCAGAAAGCCCTTACCAGAGACTGAATCTGCCAGAACCTTGATCTTGGACTTTTAACCCCCAGATCTGTGAGAAAATTAACTGTTAAGCCAAAAAAAAAAAAAAAAAAAAAAAAAAAAAAAAAAAAAAAAAAAACTGTAAAGCCAAAAAAAAAAAAAAAAAAGAAAAGAAAAGTAAACTTTAATTAGTATTAATTAATGCAAATATGAGGAAAAGCAGAGAAGAAAAGCTAAGCCCATTGCAAGTTTCCATGCAATTCTCAAGGCCACATGTAGAAAACAGGATGAATAGTAACTGAAAGAGTAGGCAAGAATGAAAGACACTTGGTAACTTCTGGCTCCCCATACTGCCTCATTCCAGACAACTGAGTCAGCTTATAACCATCTGTGGACAAGGCCAGGCAACGCCCATGTATTCCAAGACTGGGTCTGACCCTGGGCAAGAGATGAATCTCAAAAGTTGCTGCAGTAGAGAGCAACTAGCTGAAGCTGCCTTGTTGCTGGCACCTGCTTCCAAGTCTCTCTGCCTGAGTTCTTTAACTAGGAAAATGGTAATAATGATAATCCCCTTCTCATTAGTATTGTAAACATTAAATGAGTTGATCCATGTTAAGAGCTTAGAATTGTGTGAGGAACATAGCAAGTGCTTAATAAATAATCACTCTCGTCACCATCATGATCATCTTCTTCATTGTATAGATTAAGGAACAGACACTAAGATGTTGCTTTTCGCAGGCCACGTGCCAGTGACAGCAGAAGGCAGAGCTCCTATATCAAAATTCTGAATGAATGTTCTTTATATCTTACAATGTATAGCAGGTAATTTCATAAGGTCCCACATACACTTAAATATTTCTCCCTACAACTGCATCACAGTGCCTGAGATCTACTTTTTTGATAATCCTTTTTAAGAGTTTTCTAGCGATCAATAATTTTGTTAATGAAATTTGCTTGTCATGAGAGGGAATGCATTATAGAACTGGTAGAAACAGAAACGGGTTTCCTGTGATAACTAAACCATAATCACACATCATTACTCTGAATAAAGTGCAAGGTTTGAATGAACAGAACAGAGCAAGGTACAAATTTGAAGCAGAAGGAAAAGGGATGGGGTTAGTATAGGCATTGGCCAGAGGTCGGAGACAGGCAGCTGGGACAGAAGGTCAAAAGCTTTCCAAAAGAGTTTAGAGGAATTCCTTTGCAAACACTATGCTCTTAGGTTTCATCCATGAAACCAAGCCTGTAACTCAGATCTGATCATTCATTATTTTCTGGAAGCATAAAAGAAACCCATACCCAGAACTCAGTAATGTGTATCTGCTGCTGAGATGATTTCTATGCCAAATCAGTCTCCTTCAGCTCTACTACATGAGATTTAATGATAAAAAATAATTAACAGCATAGGTTTGAGTTTGAAAAAGAAGGGTCCATCTATTAACTATATGAAAATACCAAGAATGACTTTAAAAAATCATGTACTGTGTATAAAATTTTTTCCTTTGAAAAAAAGATAGGACCTTAACTTTGAGCAGCACTTGGGCTGCATATTTTATGAGGTTTATTTGTACTGCATATCTTTGATGGACTCTATTTGTGGCTGAAAGTACAAACACACTGATTACAATCACTCTTCCCTACATTTAGGAACAAAATTAATTATCTGCAAAAAGCAGAAAGGCTTAGACTCTCAGTCAGTAAATGATAATAGACAGCACCCAAATATAACGGCTCTGCTTCCTACTTTATCTGTTTTAGGCATTCTGAGTGGAATGAAAAGGAAAAAATTAATTCACTTTCTGAATATTCTTCAGAAAGAATTTGAATTGGGTAATAAGGAGGCAGCAACAACTCTCCCTTCACCCCCCGTATGAAATAAGAAAGCAGCCTTGCCAGATTATGTACTTCCCAAAGGGACATTTTAAAAGGACATTAAGAAATCTGTAATATCACCAAAACAAAGGCTATTTGTTTTACCCCATTAACATTCTCCCCAACAAGGAAGGGAAAGGTGTACTGTAAGACCTAGAACAGTGCTCAGCACTCAGCACCCAGAAAATCATGGCTGCTGGTAACGATGAAATTTGTATTTTATCTTCCAAAGGCTGCAACATGCTGAAAGACATCTGCTCAGAATTCCCTTATCTTTGCCTTTTGTAAAATTCTTTACTACAGCAAGTATTAAAATTCCCCCTCTCTTGAGGAAATTACTATATGACACTGCAAGTTCAGTAAAAAATGCTTCTGTGATGTTCAAATATGTTTTCCCTTTTTAAGGTGGGGGCAGGAGGATTGGTCCTTTTTTTCCCTCTTCCTTATAATTTTCTTTTTTTAAAATTATACTTTAAGATCTGGGATACATGTGCAGAACATGCAGGTTTGTTACATAGGTATACATATGCTATGATGGTTTGCTGCACCCATCAACCTGCCATCTACATTAGGTATTTCTCCTAATGCTATCCCTCCCTTAGCCCCCTACCCCCCACCCCCACAACAGGCCCCGGTGTGTGTTGTTCCTCTCCCTGTGTCCATGTGTTCTCATTGTTCAACTCCCACTTATGAGTGAAAACATACGGTGTTTGGTCCTTTTAAGAAACAGTCAAGTTAGAAAGTGTTTTTCTGCCAGATACCTGAGCAAGATAGCAAAATACATAGGCATAAGAGGTCAGTGAGCCAAGGTTACTTGTAGTGCCATTGTGAGTGAATAATGTAGAACTACACTCACCAAGTGGAACCTTATTCCAAGTAGGGGAAATTGAATCACAGGGATATCACAGTGTATATGAATCTATGTTTTGTGCAGCATTTCAGCTTTTCTAATGAAGGGAGCAATTATCCAGGGGCTTTTCTGCCCCCACAAGGTAGGAGGCTACTTTCATTGTACTCTGACTCCCTAGCCACTCGACATCTTTTTAAAAAGGCATGTGATTACTGTAGCCTTGTAGTATAGTTTGAAGTCAGGTAGTGTGATGCCAAAACAGATACATAGACCAGTGGAACAGAACAAAGGCCTCAGAAATAACGCCATACATCTACAACCATCTGATTTTTGACAAACCTGACAAAAACAAGCAATGAGGAAAGGATTCCCTATTTAATAAATGGTGTTGGGAAAACTGGCTAGCCATATGCAGAAAGCTGAAACTGGATCCCTTTTACACTTTATACAAAAATTAACTCAAGATGGATTAAAGACTTAAACAAAAGACCTAAAACCATAAAAACCCTAGAAGAAAACCTAGGCAATACCATTCAGGACATAGGCATGGGCAAAGACTTCATGACTAAAACACCAAAGGCAATGGCAACAAAAGCCAAAATTGACAAATGCGATCTAATTAAACTAAAGAACTTCTGCACCGCAAAAGAAACTATCGTCAGCGTGAACAGGCAACCTACAGAATGGTATAACATTTTTGTAATCTGTCCATCTGACCAACGGCTAATATCAAGAATCTACAAGGAACTTAAACAAATTTACAGGAAAAAAACAACCCCTTCAAAAAGTAGGCAAAGGATATGAACAGACACTTTTCAAAAGAAGACATTTATGTGGCCAACAAACATGCAAAAATGCTCATCATCACTGGTCATTAGAGAAATGCAAGTCAAAACCACAATCAGATACCATCTCACGCCAGTTAGAATGTAATCATTAAAAAGTCAGGAAACAACAGATGCTGGAGAGGATGTGGAGAAATAGGAATGTCTTTACACTGTTGGTGGGAGTGTAAATTAGTTCAACCATTGTGGAAGACAGTGTGGCAATGCCTCAAGGATCTAGAAGCAGAAATACCATTTGACCCAGCAATCTCATTACTGGGTATATACGCAGAGGACTATAAATCATTCTACTATAAAGACATGTGTACACGTATGTTTATTGCAGCACTGTTCACAGTAGCAAAGACTTGGAACCAACCCAAATGCCCATCAATGATAGACTGGACAAGGAAAATGTGGCACATATACCATGGATTACCATGCAGCCATAAAAAAGAATGAGTTAATGTCCTCTGCATGGACATGGATAAAGCTAGAAACCATCGTTCTCAGCAAACTAACACAGGAACAGAAAACTAAACACCACATGTTCTCACTCATAAGTGGGAATTGAACAATAAAACCACATGGACACAGGGAGGGGAATATCACACACTGGGGCCTGTCAGGGGAGGGAGGCTAGAGAAGGGATAGCATTAGAAATGCCTAATGTAGATGACAGTTTGATGGGTGCAGCAAACCACCAGGACATGTGTATACCTATGTAACAAACCTGCACGTTCTGCACATGTATCCAAGAACTTAAAGTATATATATTAAAGGCATTGTGGGCTCCCTCACTGTTGTCTCAGGAGCACAGGGGTACACAGAATATCAGCTCATGGTGAGATCTTTTTGGACTTCTGCCTACTTGGGCAAATATCCCTGGCTTTCTAACCTTTCTGAATATACTCTGAGGATGAATCCATCCTCTCTGTCACTGTTTCAGGTGTGGATAAGTATCTGCTTACTACTCTGTGGTTATCACAATGCTTCACCCTAGAAGTGCAATAAAAGAGAAAACTTAATTCAGCCAAGTCACTTAGCAACACAAAACTCCCAATCCTATAGCCTGAACAGAGCAGGAAAGAAATGACAGCTTAGAGACAGAAAGAGAGCAATGGAGTAGCTGGAGGCCCAGAGTAGCAGAGATTACTGCTAACGAGAAGCAACGAACAGGTGCCCCTTTGAAACTTTCGTTTTAAAGTATTCTCTGAAGAGCTGAGAAAACTACCACTGTTCTCAGTATTTGGATGCGGCTTCTGCTACCCTCCAACAGGTGGCACACAGGCCTGCTTTTTGGCCAGTCAGTCAGGGTTGAGCTAATTGTCTTTTACTAACTTGTAATTTCCTTGCCAGATCCTCCAAAAGCATTGAGAACTTGAAAGATTCTTGCAGCCATCCAAGGGTGGGGGACCATGTGTTGGAAGACAATTCGCCATGGATCTCTTGTGTTTGGCATGCCTCAGGAACAGACAAACTGACTGCCCTTTGTTCCAGATTATCCTTTTTAAGCATCTTTGTATAGGGAACAGCCTTGGAAGATAGAAATGTTATTTCCCTTTAGAGTAAAGAGCAGCTGGGCTTACCATCTACTATAAAGATTTGAGTTCCCTAAGTTTAAAGTTTCTCTCCTATAATGCAATTCACTAAGTGTACAGGAGTCATTCAGTTCCCTTTGCTTTACCTTGTGGGATTTGGGACTCAGGGATCTGGCACAAATGCTAATACTCTGGCTGCTGCTATTGCTGTAAGCAATAAACTGTCCTTCGCCTCTGACACAGGATTCTTACACCATTAACTAACATTGATGACACTGCAGCAGGCTAACTTGTTTGCTTGAAATCAGGGTAAAAATCTCAGACCTTTCACAGCTCTTGAGGATGTGTTCCTGCCACATCAGTCCACTGACCACAGAAAGGATGTAAATTTTCTCTCTAAAAATTCAGAACATATAAGCAACTGGCAATCATGCCAAGGCAAAGGTAAGCAATTCTAGATGTATGAAGAACCCATCTAATTTCTTAATATGACCTATAATGTATATATAATTTCAGGTTGAAACATTAAAAAAAAGCTCCCCTTATGTAACCACTTTTTGAAACTTACCATGAAGTAAACATTTATTGCCTAAAACATGGTACCAATTTTTTCATTTGTATTCTTGCAATAAATAGGTAATCTGTGTTTTAAAACTGTCACTGAAGCTATTTTGATTGTGAATGAAAAAATGATGGCAGCCTGTAAACAGTTTTTGTCTTTCCGGAAATAAACTTCATGGAAGTAAAGTTGCTTACCATAGTTTTAGATGCTGACCTGCAGACACTAATTAGGTAGTAAGCCATTTGCTTGTTTTTATCACTTTCAAATTATTTGGTACTGAAAACAGCTTGTATGAATTCAGACATGGTATCTCTATCGGAGACTGAAAAATGAAAGTCCAAAGTGATAGCATAAGGAGAAAAACACTGACATTCTGACACCTGAGAAATAACCTCAGCCTTCAAAAGCGGAGAGGAAGGTAAGGCTAATCTTGGAAATTCTTATGAGTTACAGTCACTCACACAGACAGCAAAATATAAGAGTTTGATGGAATTAATTATTATTGAGGATCAACAGAGAATCTTCCCCAGAGCTTCCCAGCACACAAAAATAAATACTGACTTCTTCAGAAACCCTAGCAAAGGAAATGGATGTATTTGGAAATGTTAGGTTCTCAGTAGGCAATGTTACTATTATTAAAAACTAAGGACACTCCATACTGGAGATCTGATGTTCTTTTAATGTCCAGAATCAAAGGCAGATGCATTAAAAACTATCTGTTGGTCCAATCAGCAGATTTCCAATTTTGCAAGTGGAAGAGAACCTCTTTCTCACTACCCGGCACTGCTCACGTAGATAGATTCTAGACCAAGTCATCTGACTGTGTGACTGGATCTTCCATCAACTACACATTCTTTCTTCTCCTTGAAACTACTTTGTTCCTTTAAGTGTTATGAAGATGAAAAATCTCATACCTTTTAGTATTTCATTGGGAAATACTAGAGCAAAAGTCTCCAAGGAGGGAGAATGAATTTAAAAACTGTGCAGCTGGAAAAGCAGTAGGGAGTAATACAGGATATGAAATAATATAATAAAAACCTACTTCGTGTTTGGGGAATAAAGATTCTGCTGAAGAGAATGAAACTATTTGAGAGAGCAATATAGACTCATGGTTAAAAGCATGAGCTTTGGAATCAGACAGATTCAGCTTTGAATACTAGTTCTGCCACCTACTAGCCAAGTGACCCCTGAGAGCAACACAACAGAGCCATGTGCATCCTTCCAGCTACTCCTTCTGATCCCCAGTGGCCATGATAGTGCTTTCACTATTAGATGCTCAATAAATGCTTCCTGCAATGAATCCTATTTCAAGTAGTGCTAAAATGAATATCACAACAAAAAAAGAAAGGGATAAATAATGGTGGTAGAAAAGGTTGCAATTCTACACAATATTCAGGGAAGCATAGAAAAATCCAAGGTAATGAAACTGTGGGAAAGGAAGCACCAACTCTGAGAAATGCTGAGATGAATCAATAAAGAAAGTATGTATGTGCATACAAGTGGAGAAATAAAAGTGAAACAGCCATGTGAAGACACGTGAGCAGTTATTTTGGGGATTAAAGGAAGTAAACAAAATTACAGAAAGTTTTGGGAAAGTTTCTGGGAGAGGGATAAACATCCAACATGCTAATTATTAATCATTTAGTAAATGGATGAATGATACACGAAATGGGCAATGGCTATGCATATAGTCCACACATTGGTATATGGTAACAGCAATCAAAATGGTGTTCAGGATAAAAACAGTCGTATTTTTAAAAGAAGCTGTGGCATTCAGCAGTTTCAGTGTAACAATACTGAAAATATATGTATTGCAAAATGGCACATATTTGTATTTGCTTTAAGGTATAAGACATGGAATTCAATAATGCACTGATAAATTTAACAGTGATACTTTCACCCAAATACTATTAAAGAGCTATCCAATTCTCACTTGGGGCCAAGATATTTATCCTAGTTTGTATAGATATTTATCTCAGTTTGCAAAATGGATCTATTTATAGTCTCATCATTAATACTTTCTTGGACTTTTCAGCACAAATCTTCTCTTTCTCCCTCCCTCCCTCTCCCCTCCACACATACATTCAAACACATACATTTTCACACAATTACTATTTTTATTTACTTCATTTAGACTAACATAACATTAAGAGATTTTGGCACCTAAAAATAAGTTTAAGACAAACTCATTTTTCATTTGGCACTTAGATCACTGTAGTAAGAAAGAGTACTGGACTAGGACTTAGTTAGTACTTGCCATGTTCCTGAAAACCTAACATTGCATTTAATCCCCGTATCTAGACTGCATTTTATAGATGAAGAATTCAGTGTCCTAGCTTTGCCACGAATTGCCTGTGGAACTTAGGCCATTCACTTCCAACCTCTGGGGCTTATTTTCTGTATCTTCCAAACGAGGTGGCTGGATTTGCTCCCAAGGGAGCATCAGAATCAACTGGGACATTTTTTAAATAAAAAATCATCTGGGCACAGTGGCTCATGCCTGTAATCCTAGCACTTGGGGAGGCTGAGGCAGGTGGATTGCTTGACACCAGGAGTTTGAGACCAGCCTGGCCAAAAAAGCGAAATCGTCTCTACCAAAAATACAAAATGTTAGTCAGATGTCATGGCACGAGCCTGTAATCCTAGCTACTCGGAAGGCTGAGGCATGAGAATAGCTTGGGCCTGGGAGGTAGAGGTTGCAGTGAGCCAAGATTGCACCACTGCACTCCAGCCTGGATGACAGAGTGAGACCCTGTCTCAAAAAAAAAAAATCATCTGACCTCTTCACACACCTTTGGAATTAGAATCTCTGCAGGGGTGGACTCCAGGAATGTGTCTAACAAGTAACCCAGGTGATTGTGATGATGAGCCGAGTTTGAGAACAGGATCCTTCACCACCTCCAGTGGTGCTGCCAGTGACAACACCCCAGTATTTGCCTACCCGCCTTCACTTGGTAGTCTGAAGTATTGAGAACTATCCTAAAGTAAACTAAAGCACCAACCAGCCGCACTTAAAATACTGAACAGTTCCACATTCACTTAGAAGACCGAAACAACTTTCATAATCTAGGTGGATGACAGCCACACAAACAACTAGGCAAAGTCTCTGTGTGACAGACCTCATGACATGGCTTAAAGCCAGCTCGAAAGGCTATCCCAACAGAGCTCAGGAAGAGAATATTTTTAAAGAAGTCTCTTACCACAACTGAACCTCAAGCAGGACTGACTGGCAGGGTTTTACATTTTATCACAACAGGAAGGTGAGGGGGCTACTGGAGAATCTCATTAATGCTTTAGTTTTAAACCAGCTTTTGCTTTGGGGCATTCCGTGGGTTTGTTAATGTGAATACAGCTCTGCAGCTCCCACTTCCCCTCGACTTCATAAATGCCCAGTCCCTTTCTGACCTGTACTGAGTATGGGCTGGATCACACCTGGCCAGTGATTTCCCCCACCCCCACCATTTGGTACATATTACTTAGAGTTGGGGATCATAAAACATGAACAAGGAAGAGTTTACATATGTTTTCTGGTTTAGTTCAGGCATTCCCTGGGGATGGCAGACTTCACGCTCTCATAACCAGCTGGGAGCTGGGAGCAATCAGGCCCTTAATGGCTAAAACAGAAAGGGCTTGCATCACTGACCACCTCCTGACAGCCAAAGCCTTTCTTCCTGAATGATAATTACATGAAATGCACTCCCCCTGCACGCATGTGCATGTGCACGTGCAGACACACAGGTGTGTGTATGTACCTAAAACGTAGCAGGTTTGACAGCCAGAAATAGCTATCCAATTTAGATTCACTACGTGTTTGCAAAATCCTAATGGAGCTCTTAGAGTAAAACTCTCGGAGGGTCTAATGGGGGACAGAATGGTATGATGGAAAAAGTATTAGACTGTAGCAGCAAAAGACCCTGGATTCTACTTCTGGGTCCTCCATTAATTCTATAACTTTGGGTAAGCTTCCCTGAACTTTATTTCTTCCTTTGCAAGTCAACGGGATTGGACTAACCAATCTCCCACAGCCCTTTCAACATTCACATCATGGTGAAATGTTCACGATGGTGAAATGTATTCAGTTACATGTTTGTGTATCAACTAGACTGTGACCTTTTCAAGACTTAAGAACTATGTCTTTGGTAGTTTTGAATATCCGGCACCTAGTAAAGTGCCATACACAAAGCAGATGTTTAATAAATGTTTCCTAAATGAAACTTCATGTCTAGTGCCTGATCAAAACAGTGCACTTAATTCTTTACAAGCGCCTCGCCTTATTTTTTCATGTGTTTAAAAGCATCACATGGCCAGGCGCAGTGGCTCATGTCTATAATCCCAGAACTTTGGGAGGCCTAGGTGGGTGGATCACCTGAGGTCAGAAGTTCGAGACCAGCCTGGCCAATGTGGTGAAATTCTGTGTCCATCAAAAATACAAAATTAGTCAGGCATGGTGGCATGTGCCTATAGTCCCAGCTTCTCTGGAGACTGAGGGAGGAGAATCGCTTAGAATTGGGAGGCGGAGGTTGCAGTGAGCCAAGATTGAGCCACTGTACTCCAGCCCAGGTGACAGAGTGAGACTCTGTCTCAAAAATAAATAAGTAAATAAATAAATAAATAAATATACCACAGGAAGATACTTTTTTTCAAGATCAATTGTGTTGCTGTGACATGACCAATATCAGAAGCAACCTTTAAACACCCCTACACCCTGTCTTTAATGTTGTCTCTTTATTTTCCTCTTACTGAAAGCATTTCTATGCCCCTGACATGCTTTCTTTGCTTGTTACACACAGTGGGCCCTCAATCAGTATTAGGTGAATGAGCATATGAATGCATTTACTTTTTCTAGTTTTGTAAAATTTACTTTTGCAGAAGGCCCCAGAATCTGGCCTCAAATTGTGAAGCAGTCAAGGGAATAATTAGCCACTGAAGAACACTGTAATTAGATAGGACATTTTTGTTCGTTTTACTATAAAATATTTTTACAGGAAATGTGTTTTAAATGACTAACATTGTGAATGGGGCAATTACAGCAACTCCATAAGTAGCCATGTTGAGGGCTACATCATTTTTGTCTTCCTTCCTAGTTTAATTCACCAAAGAAACCAATTAAAGTTTAAAGACAAACTGAAATAGCCTAATCCACCCTCCACATTTTGGATAAGCAACAGTTCAGAGGGCACAGCAGTTGCACTGTACAGATGCTAAGGGTGTGGGTCAACTAAGTGAACCAAGTCTGGGTTTGAATCCCAGCTCCTCCAACTTAACTAGCTTTGAGGAAGAAATAAGACTTAGTGTTTGATAGACCAGTAGGGTGACTATAGTGTATAGTAATCTATCATACATTTCTTTCTCTCTCTCTCTTTTGTTTTTTGAGACAGGGTCTCACTCTTTCACCCAGGCTGGGGTACAGTGGCGTGATCATGGCTCACTGCAGCATTGATCTCCCGAACCCAAGTGATCCTCCCACTTCAGTCACCCCAGTAGCATGGCACCATGCCTGGCTATTTTTTGTATTTTTTTTGTAGAAATGGGGTCTTTGTGTTGTCCAGACTGGTCTTGAACTCCCATCCTCAAACGATCCTCCTGCCTCGGCCTCCCAAAGTGTTGGGATTACATGCGTAAGCCACAGCACCCAGCTGTGTATATTTCAAAGTAGCTAGAAAAGAAGAATTTGAATGTTTCTAGCATAAAGACAAATATTTAGGCGATGGATATCCCAATTATATTGATTTGACCTTTACAAATTATATGAATGTATTAAACTACCACATGTCCCTTGAAAATATGTACATCTATTGTGTATCCATAAAAAGTAATTAGCAGAAATAGAATATTTCTAAAACAGAAAAACAAAACAAAACAAAACCCAGCTTCTAAGTTTATTAGGACTGATTTCATGTGTTACTGTGAAATAATAATATGTAAACTGGCCAGCATAGCACTTGAGGTGTAGTGGAAGCTCAACAATAGTAGTGTAATATACTATTGTGCCACCTCCTCCTACAAAGCTGGCAGCATTCAGGAATCAGATATTACCTTAGGGGAACTGACTGGTAGCTCTTGGCTACATGTTCTGCTATACGTTGGATGTTGGTATCTCCCGTGGTTCCATTACTAACAATATCTGACTGAAAACAAGCAAACTACTGCCTCACTCACAGACATTCCCTTCCTCCATCAGGAATTTCATCAGGCTTAGGCTGATATAATCAAGGCTATAAACAAAACCATTGGAGAACATGGATGTTTGCCTTGCTTATGTGCTTGTGAGGTTTAGTTAGTGAACTCTAGCTGGATCTTTTGTGTTTAAAGTCACCACTCAAAATGCTAATATGATATACATGATTGAAAACACCAAGAGGAAATCAGAATCAGAAAAACTGGAGATAACCAAATTAAAGAGAGACCTGGTCAATTTCTGAAGCATGGCTCTTCCACTAACTATAGGTGGGTACTCTTGGGCAAGGAGCAATTTCACTACGCTTCAGTTTCCTCATTTATAAAATGAAGATAAGAGCTCCCACTTCATAGGCTTGTCATCTATTGCATACCAATAATGAGGACTATGATAACTGACAATAATGCTAATAATAGCCAAAATCTATTGAAGATATCACATACCAGACACATGCTAAGTGCTGTATCTAACATCGTTCCCTATGAAGAAGATATTCTTTTTATTTCTATTTCATGAATCAGAAAAATGAACTAATGGAGATAAAATGACTTCCCAACATCCCACAGTAAGGAAGTGGGTGGAGCCAGGTTTTACGATTCCATACTCTGTGATCTTAATATGCTGCCTAACTCTGTGAGGTCATTCAGTCCATTGTCATCCCTTCCCCCCCTTCCAATTTGGTTCTCATTTCTCTCCATCAGCGCCTGCTACCGACCACCTCACCCCAATAAGGCTCAAATCCTCTGAAAACTATAGACTGGTACTCACAGTGGTAGTCAGCTTTCCTGCATTCTTCTGGACATATTGGATGGAATCGTGGATTGTTGAAAAGAGACCAAGCAGTATGTTTTCCATGTCATAGATTCTGTACATGCCATTCACAAGTTCTTCAAGAGACAGAATGTATTCTCTCCAGTACTTGTCAATCTCCACCACACCTGCCATACAGCCTTGCATGACCACATTGCAGTAACCACCACAAGGTTTAACCATCATCAGTCCCTGGCAGTAAGAGCAGTACCACATTCTGGTGAGCATTCGGCCACAGTCCTTACTGAACTTCAGGTGATCGGTTGTGTTGATCACTTCAATTCCAAGATTTAGAGCCTGAAGGAAGATCCTAGTGACTTGCAGTGACTTGGAAACCTGGGTCATAATAAGCTTGGGGAAATTCCCAAATACTTTCAGGTCACGTCTTGCTCCTCGGAGGCACTCATTTATGTCCAAGGCCGAATCAGGCAGGCCTGGGTTCATTAGCTGGGTATAGATGACTGGAAATAGGCTGTCAAACAATTCATTGACCATGTCATCCACATTGATGTCAGAACCCAAAATGTAGAGAGAGACATCTGTGAAAAATTCACCCACAAACTCAAAAGCTTGTGGAGTCAGGCTTGGGTAGTTGTTCTTGAACATGGCATTGGTGTAATTCTTGGCATGGCGGACAACAATTTCAAAGGCCTCTGTAAAAAAAGAGACATAAAAATGTGTACAAATTAAAACATGAAAAACCAGGGTATTGATAAATTTGAGACTTCTCTATTGCTGTGGTGATTAAGGTCCCATTTGCCTTAAATAATTGACTTTTATTCATTTCTGGTATTGCCTCTACTCTTGCAGTCGTTTGCACCTATAAATCAATTTTCCTTTCTGAACATGAAGTCCAGATTCTGATGTGCACATAAATTCTTAAACACACAAATTATATTTCAAATGACAAAAGCCAAGATTCGGTAAACATTTCAGCCTTTCATGAAAATATTGATTAAAAATTGGCTAAATGAGAAGTTATTTCTCTTTTTCTCACATTGATCTATTCAGTTAAAAATTGTATTTTAGGACATTTCATTTTTAGACAGAGATAAATATTTGACAACAAACCATATATTGTATAAACTCACATAATAGTTTAAGCCTGTTTAGCCCTGGAGGGGAGGCAAGTTCCTAGCCAAGAATAAAAGCTATCACGAATTTAATCGTTTTGGTAGATTTTCTCCTGATAACTTTAAAGGGAGCTTTCTGACAGATTGCCAGACCTGGAAATGGAATTTATCCAAGGCATTTGTATCTGGGTGGAAAAACAATCCATGTACTTATCTATCATTTGGTATTGAAAATAACACCTCTAGCATTTGCAAACTGAACATCTGGAAGGATAACTACTAAGCTTCCTTGCTAAGTTCAGCTTCCACATGGCTTGGAAGCCTTATCTGCTCCACAGAGACCACAAATTCATGATTACGTCTGCTGCCCCAACTCCTTGGCATAAAGCCCAATCAGTGTCATTGGTTTGAAAGAGAAAGTAGTAATGTCACCATCTCATTTCTCCAAACTGAAACATCCCAGAACCAAATTATTTCAAATAATCAGAGTTCTACATTGATATGAGGGAAGGAAAAACAACCACAATAGGTTTTTGAAGAAATAAGACAGAGTTTAAAAACAAACAAAAATAGCCAAGTTTCCTGAGACACTTGAAATTAACTTAGGCCTTCCTTTCATTTCCTTCGAAAGTGCAAAGGTCCATGACAGATGCACTCCAAATGATGCCAGTTCATGAGCCTTGAAAAATCAAATTATTACCACGTTTAGACTACCAGAGAGACCATATTCCAACAGTTTCTTGGGATCTCTTAGTCCAACATTTCAGTCATCTGTGGCAGAAGTACGCTCTAGGTTGTGCTACCACCATCTGCCTCAGATCCCTCCCAGGGTAGAACATACTCCTTAGATTCTTCCCTTGGGCTTATGACATGCCCAGCAATGTTGAATAATTGCCAGTGCAATTCTATTGGGCCTCCAAGCCCACTTGAGAAAATAATGAGTTTAAAACAGAACTTAATTCCTACAAAGGTTTTTGAGTATATGTGTGTTGGCTGCAGCTCTGAAGGCAGGGAGAGTGTAACATTCCCTGAGGGACACTAGTTTGCATTGATTACTTCTACTTTACAGCTGTGTGTCCCTGGGGAAAAAATCTGCCTATCCATAAGTTATCGAATGTTCATTTGTTTTGTTTGTTTGTTTGTTTAGAACATTAAGCAATTCCTAGAAAGTTGCTCTATCTTATAACAACTCTCCAAACTCCACATGCTACTTTAGTCTCAATTTTTGTTTTATAAAAGCTGTATGAGCCCAATACAGAAGACCAGTCAATAAATTCATTAAAATCATCAGAAATTTGGAGATTTGAAACTATTCAATAATTTTAATTTCAGCTAGCAATCACTTGTTATATATCAGGCTCTGTGCTAGCTGCTTGAGGTACGCAAGTGCTGGGTAGATGAAGATAAATGATAGACCATCCTTGTCTTAGAAAATATTGACAAGCTATATGGTTTAGAGTTTACAAAACATTCTCAAGTATATTATAGTATCTACTTTTTACAACAATCTTTTAAGTTTTGTATTACAACTCTCATTTTATAGATGACAAAATAGAGGCTCAGTAGAGTTAAAGCATTTTTCCAGTGGTCACACAGGAAAGTAGAAGCAATCAATACAAACTATTGTCTTCCATAACAGTTACACTCTTGTTGCCCTCCGACTTACAACCAATACACATAGTCTCAAAAATTTTGGCAGAAAGTAAACTTCTATTTTAAACTCATTATTTTCCCATTGGCTTCTCATCTTCAAATGGAAACGTACTAGAAGAAATTGCAACCCAAAGGCCAACAAGGCAGAGTCACACTTTCACCTTTGCCTTTGTGCAGAATGAAGAGAAGGGAAAAGACTGCTGTGGATATGCCACTCCTGTAGATCTCAATCATCGAAGCAACCCTAAAATGAATTCTATACAAGGCGAGTTTTATATCAAGTATAGTGCATTCATTCTCTAATGTACAAGATGTATAACAGTGAGATTCCATAGACGATACTGTCATAACCTTTTTCTTTAAAGTTTCTGTTACTAGCACTCCTAAATCGATAGAAAAAGAAAATTATAAGAGATCATGAACTCTTCTGCAGAAAGAATAATCACAATGCATATTGCAAGGGAAAGGGCTATGGGTTTACTTTGAACCTCAAGCTCATATGTACTCCCTGCTCCAACTTCTACAGCTTAGAATTCACTTAGCACATTTTTGGGCTTTGCCCAACCCACTTACTTCTGTATCACAGGACAACAAACTAAATCATAACTGCTCAACTACAGACTCCTGGGAGACTTATAGAAACCAACACTACTTGAAAAGTGATGCTCAGTTTTTCTTGGAAACTTGAGGTCTCATGAAATGAAGTCAAGGGCTAGAATTACTGCAAAGACATTCAGCTCATTGATTTTTTTTGTCAGATAATAATGTAAACTTTGACTAGGGGAGGTTTTCCTCTGCCTCCTTCCTGGGAAGAAATCAAGCGCTATATCCAGGAAAAATTTGAACAATCAATGTAAAATCAGGGCTATCATGAACATTTTGGCATTTAATAGAAAATATTCTAATTGTTTACAATATAAAGAAAAATAAATGGTACAGACAAATAGATTTAATAAATTTTGGTTAATACAGTCCTAATATAGCAAGGTTTCTAGATTTCTAGATGTCCCCACTATCATTCTGGTCACCACCCTTTGGACATGCTCTAGTGTTGTCAATGTCCTCCTTAAATTATGATGTTCAAAAAGGGATACAATTCTCCAGATGTGGTTTGATAGTGAAGTGTACAATCAGGCTATTACCTCCCTTTAAATGGTTCAATAACTTCTACTACCCCCTAGGACATATAGCCTATCACTGTAGCAAAATGACTGTCCTTAGTATTTGATACTGATGTTCCTGTATTCAGACACAGACAGGAAGAAATGTGTTTTTATCGGCCTTTTCAGTAGTAAGCTGGGTATTAAAAAAAAAAAAAGGAGAGTATATTTGTGTTTGGAAGAAGAGAGGAATAAATGAACCATGGAATCTCTTTCAAGTCCTTTAGGATAAGGCAGTCCTTATAGAAGCAGGTTATTTTTTTTCCAAGGCAGTTTTTCCAGCACTGTAAGAAAGGGAAATACTTAAGAGCTTTTTTATGTTCCTGGTATAAATGCCTCACAATGGGTTAGAATAACAATGGTCCTTGTTTTCAAGCTTACGTACCTTAACGGAAAAAAGAAAAGCAATATTTATGAAGTACCTGCAAGGTACATGCCAGGATCTGTGGTAAAATTGGTCATACCTGTCTTCTCATTCAACTTTAACATAACCATATGTGTTTGTAATTATTTTTATTTTACTGGCAAGGAAACAGGCTCCGAGATGTTATGTGACTCAAAGAAGATAATACCTCTAGTTAAATGCTAAGTCATTCTAACCAAAGCACTTGGTAATTCCAAAATGTGCTTCAGATTTGAAGACTGGATGCTGAGAGACTTCTGGGTTCAGCTCTAACATGTAAAAAGCCTAGAAGTTGTTGTGCCCATCCTCAGCAATAAGAAAATAGCCAAAGAAACAGAATCAATGATTCTTCTCAGACTCATCTGAGAGTTGAGGTCAGGGCAAACTGCAACCCTGAAATCTGAGGAGACATGCAAATACAGAGAATCACATCTGAGATTAATTTGCCCAGAGCAGAAGCCGCTGAAGCCACAAACTCATAGGAATACTTAGATAATTTTAACAAATTGCTAGAGGCTGAATGTGGACTAGCTCTAGACTTATAAACTCCGGGGGCCCCAGACTTATGGATACCCACATTTCTATGGGTTTTATATCTAAAAACCACACAAAGTTCTCACAGCAAAGATGCAAGAAAAATATCTTTGTTTTTTGGGCAGAGAAAGACAAAAAGTAGTAATTTTGAAATATATCATGAGCATTCTCCATTTAAAAAAAAAAATGCCAAATCTCCCAGGGGAACACAACTTTACCAAAGCCTGATATACTTGGAGGAAAGGCAATTATTAGGTTGGTGCAAAAACGACTGCAGTTTTTGTCATTAAAAGTAATAGAGAACTTCAGCCCCCTCTAATTTCCCTGTCATACCTAAGGGGAGAAAGAAACAAACTAAGCTAAGATAAACTTCTGAAGATCACAGCCCAAAGACTTACGCCCAATAATATACTGAGATTCATCATAAGATTACAGTCAACTTCCACTCCCCCTACACCTTACCACCACATCATTAGATCTAAAGTATGATAACAGCACATTACAACTGAGAGGGAAGCAAGACACAGACCTATTTAAGAAGGAGCTTTTAGGGAAACACCAAAACAATAGGTGAGATAAAGTAAAACAAGGGCAATAGAGGAAACTAAAGTCTCTGGCATCTATACCTACAGAAAACAATAAATAGCTCACCTACTAGCCAGGTTAACATAAAATTTCACATTAAAAGTCTAATTACTTCAAATTTCTATTACTCAATATATTATGCCCTGTTTCTGACAAACAACTACTACAAGCCATACTAAAAGATCAAAAAAAAACCTCACCTTTTTGTAAAAAACAAAACAAAACAAAAACCTTTGGCGAGACAAAGCAATTATCATAACCACATTCAGATATGGCACAGATTTCAGAATTACCAAAGAGAGAATTTACAATAACTATGATAAATATAATAAGGGTACTATTGGAATCAAGAACATGCCGTAAGATGGATAAATTAAAAACAAAGATGGAAACTCTAAGAAATTTCAAAAAATGCTAGAAATCAAAAGCATTAAAACAGGAAATAAAGCATGCCTTTCTTGGGCTCATCAGAATACCAGACACAAACAAAACAATCAGTGAGTTTGCAGACATGTCAATAGAAACCTCCCAAACTGAAATGAGGAGAGAGAAAAAGAAGAAAAAAAAGAAAAGAAAAACAGAAAAGAATATCCACCAAGCCACAGTGGCTCACTCATGCCTAGAATCCCATTACTTTGGGAGGCTGAGATCCGAGGGTCTTTTGAGGTCAGGAGTTCAAGACCAGTCTGGGCAACATAGCAAAACCTCATATCTAAAAAATAAAAAATGAAGAGAATATCCAAAAGCTTTGAGAAAAATTCAAAAGGTATAAAATATGTTTAATTGCAATTCCAGAAAGAAAGAATGGAGCAGAAGACATATTTGAAAATATAGTGAAAAAAAAAACTTTCCAAAGTGCATGATGTACACCATCCACAGGTTTAGGAAGCTCAGAGAACAACAAATAAGATAAATATCAAAATATCTATTCTCAGGCATACCATATTCAATCTGTAGAAAGAAAAATACAAAAAGAAAGCTTTCAAAAGAATCCAGAGAGAAAAACCCACCTTGCTTATAAAGGAATAAGGATAAGAATTATATCAAATATCTCAACAGAAATAATCCAAGCAAAAAGAGTAAAGTGAAATACTTAGCATGTTGAAAGAAAATGCCACCAATTTAGAATTTTCTATCCAGCAAATTTAACTTTCATATGTGAAGGAGAAATAAAAACTTTCTCAAACAAAAATGGAGGAAATTTGTCCCCAGTAGACCTGCTTTGCAAGAAGTGTTAAAAGAAAGTTTTTCTGGCCAGGCATGGTGGCTCCTGTCTGCAATTCCATCACTTTGGGAGGCTGAGATGGGTGGATTGCCTGAGGTCAGGAGTTCGAGACCAGCCTGGCTAACATGGTGAAACCTTGTCTCTACTAAAAATACAAAAAGTTAGCCAGGTGTGGTGGTGTGTGCCTGTAATCTCAGCTATTAGGAAAGCTGAGGCAGGAGAATCACTTGAACCCAGAAGGCGAAGGCCTGCAGTAAGCCGATATTATGGCACTGTACTCCAGCCTGGGCAACAGAGTGAGACTCCGTCACAAACAATAAAAACAATTTAAAAAAATGTTTTTCACGAAAATCACACAAGTCAAGAAATTGTATCAACATAAAGAAAGAGTGTTAGGGAAGGAATAAATGAAGTTAAAATGAAATATTTTCTTTGTCTTAATTGATCTAATAGATAGGTGTTTGGTCAAAGTAATAATTGCAACAATGTATTTGTAATTATAGCATATGAATAAATGAAATGAATGACAGCGATGCTACAAAGGATGAGGTGCTGGGGAGGGGGACTGGGAATACTCTGTTATAAGGTACAATATCGGTAAAGCAATACAGTGTTATTAAAGTAGACTTAGAATAGTTGTGAATGTGTATTACAAACATTAAAGCAACTATCAATTTTTTTAAAAAAATAAGTATAATTAATATGCTGAGAGATTAAAAAATGAAATCGTACAAAATATTCAGTTAAGAGCAAGTGCAATGAATAGAAAGCAGTTATAAACGTGGTAGATGTTAATCCAACTACATCAATTGTCACTTTAAATGTGAATAGTCTAAATACAAATATTAGGACAAATAGCTAATTGATGCAGGGCTTAAAACCCAGATGACAGGTTTACAGATGCAGCCAACCACATATATGGTACACATATACTTGTGTAACAAACCTACACATTCTGCACTTGTATCCTGGAATTTAAAGTAAAAGAAAAAAAGAAAAACATTACACAAATTAAAAGATAGGGACTGTCAGAATGGATATAAAAACAAGACTCAACTTTATGTTGCCTACAGGAAACACATCTTAAACATAAAGACACAGAAAAAGTGATGGTGAGAGACATCAACACTAACACTAATTTTAAAAAATGCTAGAGTAGCCAAATATATTTCAGTAGTCAAATATATTTCAGACTAAGCACACTTTAGAATATATTTCTTTCTTTCTTTTTTTTTTTTTTT
>NW_016107773.1:218616-223409 GCF_001604975.1 Cebus imitator
ACAGGCACGCACCACCATGCCCAGCTAATGTTTTGTAGTTTTAGTAGAGACGGGGTTTCACCATGTTGACCAGGATGGTCTCGATCTCTTGACCTCGTGATCCACCCTACTCAGCCTCCCAAAGTGCTGGGATTACAAGCGTGAGCCACCGCGCCCGGCCTTAGAATATATTTCAGTAGCCAAATATATTTCAGACTAAGCACACTTTAGAAGAAGGAAAATTATGAGGGCTAAAGAGGGCCATTACTTAATGATAAAGAGGTCAGTTTTCCAAAAACAAAACAAAACATGACAATCCTTAATGTGTATGCACCTAATAACAGAGCATCAAAATATGAGGCCAAAATTAATATAACTGCAAGGAGAAATATACAAATCCACCATTATAGTGTACAAATCCACTATTATCATTGCAGACCTCAATATTCCTCTATCAGTAACTAACAAATCCATCAGGCAGAAAATTAGTGAGGATAAGTTTGAATAATACCATCTGTCAACTGGATCTAAATGACATTTAAAGAATACTTCATTTGTCAACAACGGAATACACATTCTTCTCAAGCTCACATGGAACATTCACTAATAAATTTAAAAGCATAAAAACCATACAAAGAATGCTATCAAGCTACAAGGAATCAAATTACAAATCAATAACAGAAAGATAACAAGATAATTTTCAATCTCTAACAAGTTAAAAAACACACTTCTACATAACATATGAGACAAATAAGTAGTCTCAAGAGAAATTTAAAGTATTTCTAACTACATAAAAATGACAGTACAACTTATAAATAATTGTGGGATACAGCCAAAGCAGTGCTTAAAGAGAAATTTATAGCACTGAATGCACGTATTAGAAAAGGAGAAATATCTGAAATGACTAATGTAAGATTCCATTAAAGGAAACTAGAGAAAGGAGAGCACTATAAACCTAAAGTGAGCATAAGAAAACACGTAAAAATTATAGGAAAAAAAACAATGAAACTGAAAACAGAAAATCAATAGAAAAATCTAACAAAATTGAAAGCTGGTTTTCTAAAAATAAGAATAAAATAAAACAATATCTATCCAGGCTAACCAAGGAAAAAAGATCGACATAATTTACTAGTATAAGAAATAAAAGAAGAATTATCATTACTGAGTCAATGGATACTAAAAGGATAATGTGCAAATGTTATGATCAACTCTATCCCCATGAACTTTATAAGATTTATGAAATGGACCAACTTCCAGAAAGACACAAGCTACTAAAAATTACACAAGGAAAAATACATAATATTAATTGGCCTATATCTATTAAGTAAATTGAATGAATAATTAATAATCTTAAAAAAAATTAAAAGGACCCAGCCCAAATGGGCTCACTGGTGAATTCTATCAAACATTTAAAGAAGAAAGGATACTAACTGTCTACAATCTCTTCTGGAAAATAGAAGCAGAGTTAACACTCCTTAACTCATTTTATGAGGCCAGCATTACCCTAATATCAAAGCCAGGTAAAACTATTACAAGAAAGGAAAGTTAAAGACTAACATGTCTCATGAACATAAATGCAAAATTCCATTATAAATATTAGCAAATCAAACCCAACAGTATATAAAAAGAATTATACATCATGACCAGTGCATTTCTGGAATAAATCAGATATGCAAGGCTGGTTTGACATTCAAAAGTCAGTTAATTATTTTAAAATTCATATGGAACCAAAAAAAGAGTCTGTGTAGCCAAGACAATCCTAAGCAAAAACAACAAAGCTGGAGGCATCATGCTACCTTACCTCAAACTATACTACAAGGCTACAGTAACCAAAACAGCATGGTACTGGTACAAAAACAGACACATAGATGAATGGAACAGAATAGAGAAGTTGGAAATAAGACCACACATATACAACTATATGATCTTCAACAAACCTGACAAAAACAAGCAATGCCGAAATGAGTCACTATTTAATAAGTGGTGCTGGAAGAACTGGCTAGCCATATACAGAAAATTGAAACTGGACCCCTTCCTTACACAAATGAGGTAATTTTTGTACAAGCATTTTTAAATAAATTTAAAGATGGATTAAAGACTTAAATGTAAAATACAAATATATAAAAACCCTAGAAGAAAATCTAGGCACTTATATTCAGAACATAGACATGGGCAAAAATTTCATGACAAAAACGTCAAAAGCAATTGCAACAAAAGCAAAAATTGACAAATGGGATCTAATTAAAGTAATCTAACTAAAGAGCTTCTTCACAGCAAAAGAAATTATCATCAGAGCAAATGGGCAACACACAGAATGGGAAAATTTTTTTGCAATCTATCTGACAAAGGTCTGATATCAAGAATCCATGAGGTACTTAAACAACTTTACAATTAAAAAATCATTTAAAAGTGGGTTTCTCTTAACAAGTGTCAGTTCATGTCCTTTGCACACTTTATGCAGCCAACAAATCTGGGAAAAAACAACCCCATTAAAATGTGTGCAAAGGACCTGAATAGAAACTTCTTTTGAGAAGATAATCTTGTGCAAAATGTGCAAAGGACATGATCTTGTTCCTTTTTTTGGCTGCATAGTATTCTCTGATGTATGTGTACTTCTTTTGAGAAGTGTCTGTTCATGTCTTTTGCACACTTTTATGCAGCCAATAAACATATGAAAAACAGCCCATCATCACCGATCATTAGAGAAATGCAAATCAAAACCACAATGAGATATCATCTCACACCAGTCAGAATGGTGATTATTAAAAAGTCAAGAAACAACAGTTGCTGGTGAGGCTGTAGAGAAATAGGAAGGCATCTACACTGTTGGTGGGAATGAAAATTAGTTCACCATTGTGGAAGACAGTGTGATGCTTCCTCAAAGACCTAGAGGCAGAAATACTATTTGACCCAGCAATGCTATTACTTGGTATACACCCAAAGGAATATAAATCATTCTATTATAAAGATACATGCACTCATGTGTTCATTGCAGCACTATTTGCAAGAGCAAAGACATCACCCAAATGGCCATCAGCGATAGACTGCATAAAGAAAATGTGGTACATATGCAGCCGTAAGAAGGAAGAAGTTCATGTCCTTTGCAGCGAAATGAATGGAACTGGAAGCTGTTATCCTCAGTAAATTAATGCAGAAACCAAACACCGCATGTTCTCACTTATAAGTGGGAACTGAACAATGAGAACACATGGACATATGGGGGGAAACAACACACACTGGTGCCTGTTGAGGGGAGGAGGGAGGGAGAACATCAGGAAAAATAGTTAATATATGCTGGGCTTAATACCTAGGTTAGGTGATGGGTTGCTAGGTGCAGAAAATCACCATGGCACACGTTTACCTTACATAACAAATCTACACATCCTGCACATGTACCCTGAAACTTAAAATAAAATAAAAAATAAAGAAAACTAGGGAAAAAATTCAGCTAATGTAATCCATCAAATCAACAGCCTAAATAAGAAAAATCATATGAATATATCAATAAATGTGGGAAAAACATTTGCTGTTTTTCCTGCCAATATCCTACATCATTCATGATAAAAGCTCTCAGCAAACTAGGAACAGAGGATAACTTTGTTCACTTGATAAAGAACGTCCACAAAATTTTTATAGCTAGCATCATGCTTAATTTTTATAGTGTGATGCTTCACACTATAAAAAACTGCATGCTTTTTCCTTAGGATCAGGAACAAGGCAAGAATATCCCTGTTTCAGCAATCCTATTCAACATTATACTCAAAGTACTAGCTAATTCAATGAGACAATAAAAGGTATACAGATTGGGAAAAACTACAAAACTCTGGTAAAAGAAATAAAAAATATTTTAATACATGGAGAGATACTCCATGTTCATGGATATAAAGACTCAATATTATTAAGTTTTCAATTATTTCCAAAATGATCTGTAAATTCAATGAATCCCTGCAAGTTATTTTGTGGACATCAATACTAAGGTTTATATGGAATGACAAAAGACTCAGAATAGCTGTAACAGCAGCACTGAAAAAGAACAAAGTTGGAGGACTGGCATAACCTGAATTCAAGAATTCCCATCACAGTACAGTAATCAAGACAGCCTGGTATTGGTGAAATAATTGAAAAACAGATCAATGGAACAAAATACAGAGCCCAGAAATAGACCCACACAAATATAATAATCAACTGATCTTTGACAAAAGAGTAGAGACAATTCAATGGAGAAAGAATAATCTTTGCAACAAATAGTACTGAGACAACTAAAAATCCATGTGCAAAAAATGAATCTAGATACAGACTTTTCACCTTTCTGCATGTTTTGCACATGTACCCCGGAACCTACAGTGCAATTATATATATATATATATATATATATATATATATATATAAAATAATTAAGTCAAATGTATCATAGACATAAGTATAAAATCCAAAACTATAAAATTTATAGAATATAAAGTGGGAGAAGTTCTTGGTGACTGACCTGTTGTTTAGCAATCACTTTTTAGATATAACAGTAAAAGCATAATCCATGAAGTTGAAAATTGATTAGTCAGACTTATCAGATGCTAAGCAGAAAAACATGCATTTTGCAATGTTAAGAGAATGAAGAATAAAGCATATGTCAAGAAAATGAAAAGACAAGCCATAGACTAAGAGAAGATATTTGCAAAACACATATCTGATAAAGGACTCATTTCTAAAACACACAAAGAACACTTGCAATTCAACAGTAAGAAAACAAATAACCCAAAATAAAAAATGGGCAGAAGACCTGAACAGACCTCTCACCAAAGAAGATACACAGATGACAA
>NW_016107773.1:223419-247581 GCF_001604975.1 Cebus imitator
AAAAAAAAAAAAAAAAAACTAGAAAAAGACATTCAATATCATATGTTATTACGGAACTGCAAATTAAAATAACAATGAGATACCATCACAAAGCTATTAGAATGGCTAAAATTCATAGCACTGACAAGACCAAATGATGTCAAAGAGGCAGAGCAACAGACACTCTTATGCATTGCTGGAGGGAATATTAATATAAATGGTACAGCTAGTTTATAAAGCAGTTTGGCAGTTTCTTACAAAGTAAACATACTCTTACCATGTGATCCAGCAGTTGTACCCCTTGGTAGTTACACAATTGATTGGAAAACTCATGTCTACAACAAAACCTAGCATTTATAGCAGTTTTATTTATAATCACCAAAACTGGAAGCAAGCAACATGCCCTTCAATAGGATAAATAAGCTGTGGTACATCTATACACTGGAATCCTATTCAGCAATAAAAAGAAATAAGTGATTAAGACACCAACAGACATGAAGGAATTTTAAATGTCTATTGCTAAATGAAAGAAGCTAGTCTGAAAGGCTACATACTGTATGATTCCAGCCATATGACATTCTGGAAAAGGCAAAACTATAGAGACACTAAAAAGATCAATGGTTGTCAGGGATTTGAGAACAGAGAGTAGAGAATAGGGAATTAAGTGAAGCATGGGATTTCAGGGTGGTGAAACTATACTGTATGAGATTCTAATGGAACATACGAGACATTATGCATTTGTAAGAAATTATAGAATTGTGCAATACAGAGAATAAACCTTAATGTAAACTTATGGGCTTTAGTTAATAATAATGTATTAATATTGATTCATTAATTGTAACAAATGTACCACACTAATGCTATTAATGTTAATAATAGAATAAGCCCTGTGCAGGGAAGAGGGAGCACACAGAAAGAAACTCTGGACTAACTGCTCGATTTTTCTTTAAATCCAAAACTGTTCCAAATCAATAGTCTATTAATCTTTTAAAAATTAAAAAAAATTATAACTGGACCTTGGAAATTAGCCCTTGATGGAACTAGTGACTAGAACCACTGAAGAGTATTAAATCACTCCCTCTTTTTCTCCCTCAATCTGCTTTGCCATTTCTTTCATGAGTTGGGGAGTTTTCACATACAATAGATGCCATATGGCATCAATGTAATTTTAATAGAAAAAAACACTGGAAAAGGTTAATGGACCAAAACACCCAAATAGGTAACACATTTCAATGTTATTTTTAAATACTAAATGATTTTTTAGAAATCAGCCACATAGAAACTGCAAGTTAAGCTTGTAAGAAAAGTCTCACATTTTAAAAACTAAATAATAGAGAAGACACTAAAAGTGTTGCTCCAATTTCTGTCAGATTTTTCTGGCATTTTATGTTTGACATTAATTTAACTAGAATGGACCAAGCTTAGAAATAAGTTGCTATTAAATATAAGCAATTTACTTGTGCAGGTCCATGACCAGCCTGTAAATAAATATAGTCTTCCTTTTTAAATTTCACACACTAGGCTTCTAAATACAACATACATCATTGAAAAATAGAGAAATGAGTGAAAGAAAGAAAGAAATAATATGCTTTTCACAGGCTATTAAGTATATCATTTGATAGACAGATAGAGAGATAGATACAGGTATTCCCTAAAGGCTATTACAAATCAGAGAGAACAATTAAAATAATTAACTCAATGGGTCCTCAGAAATGAGAAGTGAACATCTCTAACTACTAGAACATTTTTGAGTCTACAACAGTTGACCAACTCTTTGCCTCATTGGTCCAACTAGTTCTTTTCATTCACCCACCATTAGCTTTCCTGAACAAGTAGTTTAGTTTAAACTTCTGGAGTCTGTAATTTGGGTAACTCATCATTTTTCCCTTTTCACATTTATTACTAGAAAGCTTAGGGCCAGATTTATGGTCTGCTTCTATCAAGTATAATAAACTTCATATGCACTTTGTGTCATAACCTTACACCTGGCTTCATCTTACTCTCCCCTTTGCCTGTGTATTTGCCTATGTATTTCAGTTGCATTGCATCTTACTTTTATTATGCATATTGCTAGCACTTTTAATTCCTCTGGGGACAAAGAAGGATGCAAACAAATAGGTAGGTAAATAAATAAGGAGAAGGAGAGAGAGGGGCTATACCTATCAATTTAAGAAAAAAAAACCATTTTAACTATTTTTTCACAAGTATGAGTAGCAACTATAGAAATGTTTATGTTTATAAATGGCAAACACCTTGTCAGGGACTCATTAGCAGTTCAACACTGTCTTTCCTAGTAGTGGTCAAAGCCCTTGGTTGACATTCTGAACACTGGCCTTGGGAAAGAATTTATGAGTAAGTCCTCAAAAGCCATTGCAACAAAAACAAAAATTGACAAGTGGGACCTAATTAAACTAAAGAGCTTCTGCAAAGCAAAAGAAACCATCAGCAGAGTAAACAGGCAACCTACAGAGTGGGAGAAAATATTCACAAACTCTGCATTGACAAAGGTCTAATACCCAGAATCTATTAGGACCTTAAACATCTGAACAAGCAAAAGACAACCCCATTAAAACATGGGCAAAATACATGATCACACACGCCTCGAAAGAAGACATAAAAGTAGCCAACAACCATATGAAAAAAATGCTCCATATCACTAATCATCAGATAAATGCAAATCAAAACTTCAATGCAATACCATCTCATGCCAGTCAGAATGGCTATTATTAAAAAGTCAAAAAACAACAGCCTTTCTGCACTACACACAGAGAGATCATACAGCTTTGTTCTTGATTCCTGTCCTAACTTAGAGGGAAACTTTCCCAACATCTGGAGCCCTTGATTTCCTGCAAATGAAATAGTAGGATGTCCTTAAGTTCCTTGCAGCAGGAACCCACTTAGGTGGCACCAACCTTGACTTCCAAATGAAACAGTACATCTATAAAAAAAAAATGGTGGCATCTACATCCTAAATCTGAAGAGGACCTGGGAGAAGCTTCTGTTGGCAGCTCGTGCCATTGTTGCCATTGAAAACCCCGCTGATGTCAGTGTCATATCCTCCAGGAATACTGGCCAGAGGGCCATGCTGAAATTTGCTGCTGCCACTGGAGCCACTCCAACTGCTGGCCACTTCATTCCTGGAACCTTCGCTAACCAGATCCAGGCAGCCTTCCAGGAGCCACAGCTTCCTGTGGTTACCGACCCCAGGACTGACCACCAGCCTCTCACAGAGGCATCTTAACCCTCCCACCATTGCTCTGCGTCACACAGATTCTCCTCTGTGATATGTGGACATTGCCATCCCATGCAACAACAAGGGAGCTAACTCAGTGGGTTTGATGTGGTGGATGCTGACCTAGGAAGTTGTGCACATGTGTGGTACCATTTCCCGTGAACGCCCATGGGAGGTCATACCTGATCTCTACTTCTACAGAGATGCTGAAGAGATTGAAAAAGAAGAGCAGGCTGCTGCTGAAAAGGCTGTGACCAAGGAGGAGTTTCAGGGCGAATGGACTGCTCCGGCTCCTGAGTTCACTGCTCCTCAGCCTGAGGCTGCAGACTGGTCTGAAGGTGTGCAGGTGCCCTCTCTGCCTATCCAGCAGTTCCCTACTGAAGACTGGAGAGCTCAGCCCGCCATAGAAGACTGGCCTGCAGCTCCCACTGCTCAGGCCACTGAATGGGTAGGAGCAACAACTCGTTGGTCTTAAGCTGTTCTTGTATCAGCTCTTAAGCAACATGGAAATAAGGTTGACAGAAAATAAACATCCATTTCAAAAAAAAAAAAAAAAAGTCAAGAAACAACAGATGTGGTGAGGATGCAGACAAAAGGGAATGCCTATGCACTGTTGGTGGGAATGTAAATTAGTTCAGACACTGTGGAAAGCAGTTTGGAGATTTCTCAAAAAACTAAGAGTTGAACTACCATTCAACACAGTAGTCATTACTGGGTATATACCCAAAAGAAAATAAATCATTCTACCAAAAGACACATGCACTCACATGTTCATCACAGCACTCTTCACAATAGCAAAGACATGGAACCAACCTAGGTGCCTATCAATGGTGGATTGGATAAAGAAAATGTCGCACATATACACCATTGAATATTACACAGCCACAGAAAAGAATGAAATCATTTCCTTTGCAGCAATATGGATGCAACTGGAGGTCATTATCCTAAGCAAATTAACGCAGGAACAGAAAATCAAATACCATATGTTCTCAATTATAAGTGGGAGCTAAAAATTGGGTACACATGGAAATAAAAATGGCAACAATAGAAACTGGGAACTACAGGGGTTGAGGTTGAAGAACTAATTATTGGGTACCATGCTCATTACATAGCTGATGAGATCAATTATACGCCAAACCTCAGCATCACACAATATATCCATATAACAAACCTGTACGTGTATCCTCTGAATCTAAAATAAAAGTTGAAATTTGAAAAAAAAAAAAAAGCCCTTGGTTGAATCTATGTATATGATTCTTCTAAAATCTTCCATCTTTTTACCTTTTTCCACGTCTTAAAAATGTGGGTCAAATGTAACAATGTTAGGGAAGTGGTAATAAGACTACTTTCATCATGGCTCAGAATGTGTTTTCACACTGGATTCAGGAAAAAAACACCCTTGAAAAACCAGGAAAGAAGTTAAACATAACAGTGTGGGAGAATACCACATGAAAACTTGTTTCTTAAATTGATAAAACTTTAAGAACCTTTTGTCTTATAAAAGCCACCGGGGCTTAGAAACCCATTTTACTGTGGGCACACCAAGAATAACTCTGGTTCTTGTAAGAGAATTTTGTGGGCCAATATTGTTTGTGCTGTCATCTCGATAAGTTATTTCTAAGTTATGATCCTTAGTCTTATTTTCATTCTTCTCTGTCTCCCAGGATTTCATTTGGACCAGCTAATTCTTGGTTGATTGGAAAATCTTCTTACTTATTCAACATTCTCATGGCTAAGAAATGACACCTACAAAGGGGTATCAGGATCACATTCTTGGATTTTTTTAGTTCATTTTTAAAAAAGAAAGCCTAATGGTACCCAAAGAAGTAAAGTTCTACAGTTCTTCCAATAATCCACATGCTGAGTAGTTAAAAGGCCCCCAGGACTCACCAAATCATTCTATTTAATAAAAAACTTTTCTTTTTTTAAAAAAGGTCATTCTCCAAAGAGTTTATGAGGAGAGGACAAGGATTACTCCAGACAGCCATGCAAAGAGTGAATTATATCTTAGCCAGACCAAAAACATCACTAATATATATTCTACATCTGGCTACTGTTTTCTCAACTTGTGAATTTTTTAATAGTGTATGACCATAATTCCACAAATCAAGGTTAAAGAGTTTCTTCTGTCAAGCACTTAATATTACACACAATAGCTTAGAAAAATAAAAATAGGCTTTTGAGTAAGTATTAAATGAAAGATTGTGCATCATAAAGAAGGAATAGCTGCCCTTAAAGGCTTAAATGCAAACATTCTGGTAGTGCCTTTACTTAGTTAAAACAAACTGTGTTTCCTTTCAATATATCTGTGGTTATTGAAAAGAAAGAGCAAAACATCTAGAGGATCTTTTATGTTATTGTTAGGATAATTAATGTGTGCATTTTGTATAGTCTTTGCTTATATGTTCCTCTTTCACTCTTAAACCACTTAGATACTAAATTAGTATCCTAAGAAAGGTCAGTTGCCAGTAGTGTATGCAACCATTGTTCTTGAGAATATTGTATCTGTAGCTTATTAAAGATTCCCATAACACTTTTTATTTCTGCAAGTGTACTACAGCCAAAGCTTCAGTGATTACAAAAGCAACAGACTCCTCTTTCCCATTGTTATTGGAAGGTGCATTCCAGCCCTGCTTTCCATCACTAACGAGAAGTAGCATATCTGGATCGGCTTAACATTTATACACACACCCCCTCCCAAGGCCTTATTCATTCATACACTCAATAAGTACTAACTAAGCACTCACTGTAACAATTTCTTTTGAGTCTTTACAGACAGAGTGCCATTAAGACTCACTGCCTACTCTTGTTGATAAGCTAGATCTGAGATAAGCAATCCCAAGCCCCAAAGGTTCTAAAGATGTGTCCAGTACAAATTTCATCTTGTTTGGGACCTAAATTATCACAGGTCCCTGACATTATGTAAAGTCAGCAACATTAACCACTTGCTAAAAACTATTTAAAGACCATTTTTGAGGCAACTTTGCTGTCTCTTTAGATTGATTGCACTTGTGTAAAATACATTTTTTCATTTAATATTTACTGAATGCACACTATCTGCTAGACTGTGAATAAAACATGCAAACAACATGTCCCTAGGCCCTAAAGGCTTGCAATAGCCAGCTGTGATAAGTACAAGATGGCCTATCTCATTTGAAAAGCATAAAATACCATATAGATATGAAAGTATTAATCTGTTTTGTTCTGGGACTCTCTTATAGTTTAAGTATACATAGTATACATGGCAACAGATCACCATATCTGCAAAATTTCTTATGTCATTCCAGATTTTTTAAATCTATGTTTTAACTTAATTCTCTTTCTGTATCAATGAATGTGAGTGTGTGCGTATGTGCACTCATGCATGCATGTGTTTGAACAGTCGCTAAGGGAAACATTATTATCCCAATTTCACAGATGAGGTAACTGAAACTAAGATTGGCTCCAAATCATATAGCTACATAGTGGATGGTGGCAGCAATGAAACAAAGAACTCCTGTTTGTGCAATATTTTTCCCATAATGTCCATCTTCTTCAAGGGCAAATACTGCAGAGCACTTCAAGATTAGCTTTAGGTATAATAAGAACTAGCATTCTTGGAGCATTTACCATCTGCCAGGCAGGGTTTCAAGCATTTTATGTGAATTAATTCATGTAATTATCAGAAACACCCTATGAAGTGAGTATAGTATTGTTTTCATTTTACAGATAAGAAAACTGAGGCACAGAGAGGTTAAGTAACTTAAAGCTTACACAGACAGTAAGTAGAACAGCCAAGATTTGAATACAAGCAGTTTGAATTCAGAGTTTACCTACCATATCACTATGTAACAATGCTACCAGATTATAGGTAGCTTGTCTATTTTTCTTTTCCTTTTGGTTTGACTCTAAGTAAACTTAATACCTCAGCTGTTTGGCTACACTGGGTCTACCAAATATTTCAGAAAAAAAACTCTACAAATTGGGTAAGATGTGATGAACAATGCAAAAATCTGAATGATTCCAACTACTTACCAAGAACAATAATTCCCCAGAAATCCATTACCTGCGTTGCCTTAGTCATGATGAAATGGAAATTATAAGAAAATAAGTGAAAGAGGTCAATACTGTGCATTTCCTAGGGATTGTTGACACAGGTATGAAATCTCAGAGCTCTCAACTCTAACCATAAAACTCTGCTATTTAATTGGAAAGCTAGCCTTTGCAAAAAGGCCAGGCGCTCCCTTGAGCCACAGTTCGTTCAAAGGGCTACTGGCAGAAACAAGGCTCAAGGGCCAAGATCTTGACAGTTTCTTAGGACTCAAGTTTTCTGCAGGGTATTCCAACACATGAAACATAGAGAAGAAGAAGGCCAGGGGACTCTTGAAGCCTGGCATGAATAAGTCAGGGGAAGAAAGCTGCTCAGGCGCAGTCAGTGGGCTCCAGAAGCAGGCAAAGACTCAGTAGGAAGGTAACCACCACCACAGGGACTTCAGCCAAATTCAATGGCTTGTGGGCAGGGGTGGCACACAAGCAAAGTTCAATCACGTAGCTTTCCCCTGAGCTTGTCCAAAAGAAGGAATGTTTCACCTTCAGGCAACTGCCCTCATATTCTATAAACATTATAAAATGATGTTTGCCTCCACATTAGAACTGAGTTGTGTGTATGTGTGTTAGGGAGTCTGTGTGAGAGAATAGGGTGGCAGGAGGGGTAAATCTCCATGATTAAGGTTATAACATGACAAAATAAGTCAGCTGGTAGGAAAATAGCCGTGTGGCTCAAATGAAGTTCCTGGTGTAGCTGGGCACGTTAGTCAGTTTCCACCAATTGTCTTACAAGGCCATCAAGGCACTAAAGCAACCATGTGATTTATCATTATTATTTGATTGCTGAGGATTTTGATGAATTCTGGATGCACCTCCAAAAATCTCTAATGCCTACATGCAGGGGCGAGGGTTTCACAATTTACTGAGCATTAAGCAGCTAAAGAATTCACTCTCCAGGAAGAACTCGAGAGTAAAGATTGACTCCATGGACCCTTTCATGAAGCAAAATGTTTCTCCCTTTTCCAGCAGGTGTTTGCAATCTCTTTTTGACATTGCCTTTGTTTAAAAAGAAAATTATTGTCATGTATGCAAAACTAGAGTATACACATATATGTACCTGAACACTGCCTATTACGTCTCTCCTCCATACCTCGCCATACCCCCTTCTCCCCTCCTTAATTTTTGGATAAAGAGCCAGTTCTACTGATACCTAGAATGGAGAGAGGCAGTAGAAAAAGAGATACCCACACTCCCATGTTCACTGCAGTATTATTCATAATAGCCAAGACACAGATAACAACCTAAGGTGTCCCTTGATGGATGAATGGACAAAGAAAATGTTATACACACATGTACATGAACACGCACACTCACATGTACACGTAATGGAATATTACTCAGCCTTTTAAAAGAAGAACTTCCTGCTGATTGCAAAAACATGGATAAACTTGGAGAACATTATGCTAAATGAAATAAGCTAGAAACAATACTACATGATGCTACTTATGTAAAGAATCTTAAATAGTCAGACTCATCAAAGCAGAGAGTGAAATGGTGGTTGTCAGAGCCTGGGGTGAGGACAAAACAGAGAGGTGTAAGTCAATGGGTACAAAGTTTCAGTTACACAAGATGAAGTCCTAGAGATTCATCATATAGAATAGTGCCGACAGTCGATGATACTGTATATATTTAAAATTTTACCAAGCGCATAATCTTATGTCAAGTGTTATCATCATAAAGAAAATAATAAATTAAGAGGATGGGATGAAACTGTTAGAGAAGATGGATATGCTTATGGTACTGATTGTGGTGAAGGCTTCACAGGTATATACTTACCTCCAAATTCATCAAATTGCACACATTAAATATATACAGCTTTTTGTGTGTCAATTACACCTCAATGAACTGGAAAAAATACCATAATACCAGCGTGATTTGAAGCCAGGAATCTAATATCTGTAGGCCTAAATAAAATATTACTTGGTACCTATTTGCACCAAACCAGCTAAATTCTGAGGCTTGGTTACCACCTTAGTGCTGGTCTACAGCAATTGTTACAGACTTCAGTAACTATCTGAAGAGCCCAACAGCCTAGTGCAAATTCAAAGAAATGAGTTAGAGGAACATCTTTTTTATTAAAAGCTTAACTGGATTTGTTTTTAAAAGGGACAAGATTTATTAAGATTCAAATATATGAAGGACATACATGCAGGGTGCCTGGCTTAAGAAATCTTTTTGCACAGAGCAGTGACTTAGCTAGCCATAACAGCTGCATGTATTGTACTATGAAATCACAGTTGGGTGCGGTGCCACATGCCTGTAATCCCAGCACTTTGAGAGGCCAAGGCGGGAGGATCACTTGTGCCCATGAGTTTGAGACCAGCCTGGACATCATAGTGAGACCCCTGTCTTTACAAAAAACCAAAAAATTAGCCAGGCTTGGTGGCTCATGCCTGGGGTCCCAGCTACACAGAAGGCTGGACCAGGAGGATTGTTTGAGCCCAGGAGGTTGAGGCTGCAGTAAGCAGTGTACCCACCTTGCATTCCAGCCTCAGTGACAGAGTGAGACCCTGTCTTTAAAAAAAAAAAAATCACATGTGAGGTTAATGTTTAAGGACAAGGTGACCTAATGAAATTGGACCTTCTGAACATTCTTGAACACAATTATTTTAACAAAATGTAGAAACCAGTTTAACAAGAAGTTATAAAAATGGAGAGCCAGCAATGAAAATAATCCTAGAATTAACCTGCAAGAAGAGAGGGTATGGTCAGAAAGACAAACAACCACTCCGACAAGTATAAATGCTTCGTTCAGTTTCTCTATTTTGTGTTGTCTGAGCACCTGTAGCAAGGCTCATATGCAATATTAGAATCTCTTAGAAATTCCCAAGTCCTAAGCTAGAAACAGAAAGCAAGTCACCCACTGCTACCTCGGTGACTTACAGGATCAGAGACAGGGCCATTTGTCCATTTGCCACCATTTGTCCCCAATCTCCTAACAAACTATGGGTCTTTATTTGCACAAGACCCAAACCTATTATAGGTATTGATTGACTTACCATCTATGCAATTTACGACCACAATCGCTAGCCATGACTGCTCCGCATCTGGCAGCGCAAACGTTGCCCAGCTGGGCGTACGACAGTGTGGACCAGCTTCCGGCAGCACTACCATCTCCGCGTACACCACTTCAACTGTACATATAGCCTACTCAACTTATGACCAAATAGTGTTACAACTGGTCTGCAGTCCTGACCGTGGTCATAAGTCGAGCACTAGCTGGTATTTCAAAACTCTCTTTAGCAAACCTGTGACAGCCCCTGTCACTACCTTGCAATGACTATTCCAGATAAAAAGGGAAGAGCAAGGACAGAATCCACCTTGTAGCAGGATTATTTTTCTATTTTCTTCTCGGAGTTTCACTCTCAATACCTCACAATCAACGTCTTTCCTCGTAACTCCCCCATCTCTCACCGCCACGCACTCAAATTAATATTTAAATCTGGGAGGTAACGGGGAGAAGGAGTGAATCAGAGGAAGCTCCATTCGGACAGATGGACAGGGAGCAATATATACTATGAAGGCTCAATCCACCTGTGGAAAAGTAAATCCAGTTGTGGCCAGGCCTGCCCCATTTAGGTCTGCTCTCAGTACACTGACATTTTCTGGGTTCAAAGGAAACAGTACCTGAATTACTAAAAGGCCTGGGCACTATTTTAAAATAATGCTTGGAGTAATCTGATATCTAAAGTGGCTTTCTGCTAAAAGGATCCTTTGTCACAGTGCTACATTCAAGACAGCTTATTTTAAATGAGCATTTGAAAAATGGTCCATTGCTGTAATTTGGCAATGTGCCTAGAAAAGGCTGAATTTGAGATTGGGCATTTTAAACAAAATCTCTAAATCTCTAAAATACAAGTTACAGTCACTTTCCCTAATGAGGTAGTCTGATCCTGTTACTTAGCGCTTTCCTTAAACAAGCCTGGGGGCCCCTGTGTGGGCCTGGAGGCATCCCCAATTCCGGTGCAAAGGAAGACGCAGCACAATTGCACTGTGCCTCCTCAGTTGACCTCACTAGCCTCACCGAAACACTAAATTCCATCTCATAGGATCTAGAACAGTGAAATTGACATCACCAAAAATTCTATTTGTTTAAGGAAAGAAAGATGGGGCCAAACCCCTCAAAATGGTATCGCTTAGGTTTGAAATGCGCCACAAGAGATGAATTAAAATTCAGGTTTGTCACTTTCCCAAATCCGCATGTGGAAGTCACTACAGTCAACGCCTCTGGCCTGGAATGACCGAAACCAAACTAGAGAAGTAAATTGTTTTCTATTATATTCTCCGTAGGCCATATATTCTCCGAGCAGAGAGGGAAGAAGGAAATATTAGTGCTGTGTGGTCTTGGCACACCATTATGTCAATGTGTCATTGGAATACTAATGTAAATGATATTCAAATCGCCCCTGTAGTAGGCCCATAATTAGCTTGTTCCATTCCTATGCTGTGTTTAAGCTCTTCAAAATTGCTCAGATCTGAGGTTTTACTATAGAACAAGTCACCAGCATTCAGAGACGCTGACAAATTCCAATATGCCTCTTTTCCCCGTGTCCTTTTCCTTCTCCTGTATTTGGTTTTCAATCTCTTTCCACATACCCCTCAAAGAACAGTAGGTAGAGGTCAGTTGATGCTGCCATAAAAAGAAAAAAACAAAACTAAAGAAAAGTTTGCCTGCCATCACTCAATGCTTGTTAGAGTAAAACTACAGTGGTATACAGTAGTTTTTATTAAGCCAAGGGGTCATATGGGTCAGCTTACACACTGGCTTGCAAATCTGTTTTCTCAAAATGAGTTGGACCAGACAAGAATGTGAATTTATTTGAGCAGACATATGTCACTACTGACCATAAACAAAGGTGCTGGTGTGGTGCATCATGCCAGCACATACCAACACGGAGAAAGGTCTGCTCCCGACAAGCAACCAGGTGAAGACATTCACCATGATAGGTCCTGACCTCCCTGGAATCATGTCTCTTTCATCAGCTCATTTGGGTTAATGGCATCATCATCCCCCACCCCCTAATAATGTCATATGCTGCTTTTTCATCAAATTGAAATGAAAGTTTATTTTGTACTAAGGATCCCATGGCATTACTGGAGACAGTGCTGATATTGACAATCTGGGTTGAGTATCATGGTTAACGTGATGTCAGCAGACCAGTTTTATCATGATGACTAAACAACAGTAACAAGAACAATGATGACAATAGTAACAAAAACTAGTATCCACATAGCACATTAATTTGACCAGGTACTATTCCAAGTGCCCCTTACATTTTATTAATTAATTAAATTATTATGTAATTATTATGCTTATTCCCACTTCATAGGTGAGAACACTGAGGCTCAGCAGCAGACGCAACTTCCTCAAAGCCACACAACTAGTAAGTGGTGCAGAACTGGAATTGAAAATGGGCTCTGAAGTATTCATCTCTAATGCCTAATATGGGAGACTAGACATTGTCCTTGGATAAAGAAAGGGGAAGGCAGTTTGAAGTGGGATATCCACTGTTACTAAAATTTCAAATAACAGAAAAGGGGTAGAAATTTATTTATTTATTTATTTATTTATTTATTTTACGATGGAGTTTCTTTCACTCTTGTTGCCCAGGCTGGTGTGCAATGGCATGATCTCAGCTCACGACAACCTCCACCTCCTGGGTTCAATCGATTCTCCTGCCTCAGCCTCCTGAGTAACTGGGATTACAGGTGCCTGCTACCAGGCCCAGCTAATTATTGCATTTTTAGTAGAGACGGGGTTTCACCATGAAAATTTTTATTTATTAAAAGAGTGCATGAGTTAGTCATGAAGGCAGAGTCCAGGCAGCCTGCATACCAAATGTGAAGAACAGCACCAACTAAGAAGCACAAAACTAGACAAAGGAAAGGACTCGGTAAATAAGTAATTGAACTGACTGAAAATTGAGAGGGAAATGCAAATAAAATGGGAGCACTATGTAGAAGGAAGTCCCCTTTTAAGAAACAAGAAGAAAGAAACGCATTTTAGGATGGACAAAATGTTTTGGAAAATGAGCAGAACCATGTTTTAATTTGATCTAGTTCATGAAGAGTCAACTTTCAAGCACTACTGACAGTTATTTCTCCAGGAAAAAAATATCAGAACAAAGGAAAAAGCCAATAAAGTGAACATAAAAGAGCAGAGTGACGGACTCTAGCTATGGAATATTTTCCATGTGGCAGAATAACAATGAGGGGGACTCTTCATCTTCAGGTTCTGTTTTGGGTTTCTGATACAATCTTTCAGTCCTGTATCTCTGCTTTAATGAGTACTTCAGAAGAATTTTTATGCTTTTATATGAGTATAGTACTGTCTCAAATAAATCACCTGTCACTCTGGATAGGTCATTTTTCCTCTCTGGCCTTCAGGGACATAGGACTACCTGAGTATTAAGCTCCCTTCAAATGCTGTAATTCCATAATTCTGTGCTATTTCTCCATAGTTACTAGTTGGCTGATATTACGCATCAACTCCAGTAACAGTATAATGCAGTATCTTACTAAGGCACTGTACAGACTCACGTAGAACACGCACAAAGTATCGGAGTCAAGCAAACATACACAGAAAATATGAAATGAGTTTCTGGTTTTATCCTGTACAATTTTCTGTAGAAATGGAGGGAGTTAATTGGCAGGAGGATGCTGGCAGACTGGCTGCTAGGAAACCTCATTAGGTCCGGATTCTGGCCCTCAGAGGTGGATTCACTTCGATCAAGCTTGCAGAGGGCCATGTTTAAAATTTTAAAATGCCCAGGATTTGGAGGCTGAAAACTCAGTTTAATAATGTTCCAGACTGACTGAACCCACACTATCAAACCCTCCAAAGATTGTTGGAATAAAGCTGAACACCAGTGTACCCATTTATAATGACATATATAATATATGTAACCCATTTATAATGATACATATAATTCATGAGGTGACAGATTCTCATATAACCTCCCTACTGATAAATAACATAGGAAGATAAAATCTAATCAAAAGCTCGCTTAGCGACCATAGAAGCAATGTCAACCCAAGGTATAAGCTTTGAATATCTAATTATGGCATCATGTTAAAATATGTCTCTATAAATAGGGTATTATAAATAAAATATTACAATAATAGCTAACATTTATTGAGAGATTACTATGTACCAGGCACATACTGAATATTCAAATTATCTCCTTTTATTCCCACAATGGCCCTATATGGTAAGTACCATCACTAAACTGTCCATGTTACAGGCCAAACCTGAGGCTCAGAAAGGTATAACCACTTGCCCAGGGTCATGGAGCCGGGGGTTTGTGGGCATGAGATATGAAGTCAAATCAGTTTGGATCTGGGATCTCACTTATCACCACTTTGCTGTGTTGCCTCTGTGCCTAGCCCAGAGTCCAAGAAGGCAGTTTCTTTCTTGTTAGAAGGGCACTGATCAGCTTTACTATCTTTCTCTGTGACTTTCTCCTTTTCATCTGCTTTCATGACTGATAGTCCACAGCCCCCACTCCCTGACTGACACATTCTTTCTTCAACTGTGTTAACACTGTCAATCAGGCTACTGTCTGGTCTTTTTTCCTAGCAGCCGTTAAGTCTGTCTGTCTCTGTCTCAGTCTTGTTTTCTCTTTTTATTTGAAATTAAAAAAAATAAAGTTCAAAGAAATAAAGTAATAGTGACCCATATCCCCACCAACTATTATCAACAAGAGTTAACTTTTGGCAATTTGCAGCCAGCTTTTTTTTTAAAATACATTTATACTTCACAAAATTAGACAACGAATATGCGACTACATTGTTCTTTTCTAATTCAGTCTCTTCAAAGTGAATTTGAATAGTTCTGTTCTCATCCATAGCTTGTTGGTTTTCTAGCTTAACTTTTAGGTAGCGATTTCATTTTCCTTATTTTCAGGGTCCTGGAGAGGCCCCTGTAAGTTGCTTCCATGTCCCAACTATGCATTCAAAGAAATGGTGAGATTGATATGAACAGACAGGCAGATAGCCCAGCCATATTATTAACATTAGAGCCCAAGATCATGTACTCTGTCTAGGCTGTCTAACTGCCCTAATTGTCAGAAAAATCTATTTCAGCATACGATTGTAAAAATTGGTATCATGCAGGGGTCAGCAATTACATAGTCTTTCCCCAACACAGCAAAAGGTTGTGTATATTAACAAGGAAATTACAGGATTGGACATAAACAATTCACTACACGAGGGACTTTGGCAGAATTGAGAGCATCACTTTGAAAAAGAGATACCTTGGAAACAAAAATGTAACTCATGAAGAAGACACTTCTGGACATCTCTGAGAATCATAAGCATAATTCATGATATCTGAGAACTACAATTTAAGTCTATATTAGTTTCAAAATGAAAGATTAAACGAGGCATGAGTTTAAAGAAAGGTGCACACCCAAAAGTGTTTTAAAAGGTTATCAGTGGAAAAGATAAGACTGCAAAGTTAATGTAAAATAAAAAGCCTCCCAGAAAGGAAAATCTGTGGTGTGCATAGCAAATATCAACACGTGAGCACAGTGAACAATGGTCAAAGACATCTTTTCTATGAAATCAAAGAAGCCTTTTTTAGTCTGTAACACATTAAACTTCTAGGGTTGTAATTATGGAGTTATTTTTATAGTTTACTCTAAATATATCTTTCTAATAATATAGATAGCAGAAAACTGAGGAGATATTGTTAACTAAATTCATTGCTATTTCTGATCAAAACACATTCTAAAGAATCTCAGATTATAGGGTATCAACCAAATGACTGGCGCCCCCTCCTGGCCTTCCTAAGAATGACAAAACAATCCCCTTGTCTCAGCCCTTCACAGACCTTTTTTCCAGCACCATTTGGTCTATGTTGTCTACGCATAGATCCACAGTGAGGCCTGCTGCCAGTATTCGAGACCATCAAAATGTGATGCCCATATTTTTTTTTCTTTCAACTGGAGTGACAAAATATACCTATACAGGTCATTGCTTGTATGTGGAAAACCAATTGAAGAGCCTCTCCATTAAATACAGCCACAGACGCCAAGAATCCTTCACTATTGTTTATTACTCCTTGTTATCAATTTTCTGAGTCATTTGAGCTGGACATCTCAGGTTCCTTCACATCCACCTACATCTTCCTGTCTCTGCCCACATTGGCTATTATCCCTTTCCAATCACAGTCATTTCCCATAGCCTTGACAGTGATAATCCAAAGGTCAGAAGAATACTGTGTCAGGTGCATTCCCAATACCTTATGACGTAAGAGACACTTCTGTTCCAATCACAGTCCATGAACTTGCTCTCATTCTCTTACAGCAATGAATATACTCGAAAATTAGTAGAGAAAGTAAGTAGTCACATCCTTTCTTTCTTAATACATGGACCACAGCTATTCCAAGAACAGAGATCTTATTCTTATTCTCCTGGTTTCAACCCCTCTTCCTCCCCTCCTTTCTTGGTCTCCACTCCCTCTTTATTCACTTTTTACTTTAATTCTAAATCTCAAGCAATTCCTGTTTAGTAAGCTTCTGTTCCTGCTTATCTTCCCTGGACCTCTGGCGCCCAAATTCTTGACATGACATTATGATCTCATGGTGCCCACCTCCTTTTCTCAAGGTAGAACTCTGACCTCTGACTCCAGCAACCTTGCCAGCATCTTCTAGTTGTGCCTGACACCCTAAATTCTGGTTTCAGAATACAAAACCCAGCATGAAACTATTAATATACATTTCCTCTCATCTCCATTCTGTTTATTTTCGTCTATTGTTTAGATTAGAAATCTTTGATACTAGAATTACATATGTTGAAAACTGAAAGGAACTTTAGAAATAATGTAAGTCAGTGACTTCTAACTATTGTTGGTCTGCAAATCTATTATGTTAGAATCTCCTGGGGTGCTTGTTAAATATACAGATTCTTAGTCCCTAACATAGACCTGTCAATTCAGAGTTTCTAGGCATTGGTCCCAAGAATCTTTATTTTAACAAGCTCCCCAGGCAAATCTGATGCAGAGCCAAGTCTGGGCACTCTGATGATCAAAGCCCATCAATTCACAGATGAGGAAACTGACAGGGCAGGAACTAAAACACAAGCCTCATGAGCCCTGGTCTTTTGTTCTTTCCGTCACCCACTTTCTCTCCTCCTGGAGGAAATGTGTTAGAACTGCCTTCAGTAAGAGCAAGTTATAAAGTCCATTAGCAATAAAACCTTGTTTTGTAAAGAACACAGTGGCCTATCTGTTGAACTCGCTCAAACTTGTGCTTTAAAAAGGGTTGCATACTACTGAAGACAGTCATCTTGTGCTGACACACATTAGCTACTGAAGATTTATGACTTCTCCCTCCAAAATTACATGGGTCAAAAGCAGAAGAGACTTGAACATTTCAGCAATGCATCGGAGCTTGAGAGAATTATATTGGGATGATTACTTGAGCTATTTGCAATGCTTGTTACCGTTTCTTTATGAAGACTGTAGAAGGCAAACCAAAAAGTCAAAAACAGAATGGAAAAGAAGCAATAAAAGAGAAAGAGCCTGGCCCCTCAGACAGCCCCCTTCTTTAGTTGCTTATAGTTGAGTTATTACTTACATATAACCATCAGAATAGATTCTCACAAAGAACTTTTTTCCATTATAGATATTTTGGAAACAAAATTAGTAATGGACCCGCTGAGCAACTGACACAAATTGAAACAGCAGTGTGATTATTAGATATTATAAACAACTGAGAATTTGAGATAGTTTTCAAGTACTGTTAGGTCTGGCCAAGATGAACGCAAAGTCTATTACAGCATTATCATGATCTCCCTCTTGGCAAAAATATAAAAGGTCACTGCAGATTTAGTTTAATATGGTAGCCAAAGACATGCAAGAGACATTCAGCTGGGAATATCAAGTTGTCTTCTTGACTTGGGATTGCCTAGATGACTTTGAGAGCTTGGTTTGAATATATTAACAGTATAGGGCCCATGGCTGATTCCTCCCTTCAAATGCCAAGACATTTGGGGTTAATATTGCTACCCAACCAGAGTAGAAGGACATGAAACCCTTTAGATTACTGTACGACACTTGAAAAAATGTATATATTTTCTGCCTTTAGTGTTTTCTTACCCTCTACAAATATGGTCTGCAATTATGCTTACTATTTTGAGAAAGTATTATCAAAGGAAATCACAAGGACTTTATTAACATTATCTTATTAATCTTTGAAAGATAGCTGTAAGGCAATAGAAAATTTTACTATGAGGAAACAATTACCAAGGATTTCTTGAAGTTATTAATTCCTGGCTCAGTTAACATTTGACACTGTTGACACTCTCCTTCCTAAATTGCCTTCCCTTGACCCCTGTGACACTAAACTATCCTCAGTCTTTTCCTCTTCTTATGAATTTAAACTTCTTTACAAAAGAATGCATCTTACATTAAATCCAATCATTTGCATCACTGCAAATTGTCTTTAACAAGGTATTTATATGTGGGTAGCTATGCTTACATACTTTTTGATGTTCTTATTCCTGTACAGAGACAGTTGTAGTATAGTAGTTAAGAATATGAACTCTGGAACCAGAATAAAACCTTTCCAATCCTGGTTCTTCCACATGCTAGTTGTGTGACCTTGGGCCAGTCACTTAACCTTCTGGTACTTTGGGTTCTCTACTTGTAAAATTGGGATAATGATAGTACTTGCCCTAAGAGGGTTGTTGTCAGGGTTACATGATAAAATATATACAAAATGATTAGAACAGTGCCTGAGATATAATAAGCTCAATCAATGTTCATTGTTATTAATAGCATTATTCCATACCCACATTTTCACATAGCTATGAAATGTTAATATTTAACACCTTGTTTAGCCAATTTCATCTTGCATGGCTTTAGATGATTCATGGAGTTTGGAAAATCTCTGAAATCAAAACAAAAACAGAGGGTGGATCATATCCATCATTTTTGTTATTCAAGGTTTTTATTCCCTCTCCTACCACATCCTGGTCCTCCCTGACTATCCCCTCCCCCAAGTCATGGCTACAGTCCTTGCCCAGGCACTCACCACCTCATAATTTTTTTTTAATGGGGCCCAAATAGGAGTATGGTGAACTAATAAAGTCCCCGCCAAGGTGGAGTAATGTGGTGTTAGATCAAACACACCTAGGAGTACGTTGCACACGGCACCTTTCTATAAATGCCATATGGATGGATGAAATGAAATGGTTATGGGGTCCATATGGAAGAAGAGGCTGAAAACAGGCTGGGGCCAGGCTGGGAAATTACCTAGATGCCATGCTAGGAGGTTTAGGTTTGATCTTGTAAGCTATGAAGAGTCACAAAAACTTTTTTGTTCTTATAAATATGGGATTAGAGAGAAAGCTATTTGGAAGCTAGAAAAAGTGGTTATAGCTTCCTAACCATTCAATATTACAGTTCATTTCTCTTTAATCCTAAGGAATATTTTTAAATTATATTAAATTTTGAAATTTCCCCTGTAAAAACTATTTCAGAGTATCCTTTTTTTTTCCTTTTGCCTCTCACAAGGAGGCTGCTTTAAAGGTATAATATTATCCTTTACATTTTTTGGTTTTCTAGAGGGCCTAGCCACTCCTCGTTTTACTTTTCTGTCTTATAAAATTTAAAAGAAACGATTTGTGTTCCAGATTACCCTGACTCAAAGGTAATGGCTGGTGGCCTGGGAAACCTGGACCTGAGCTAATTGTGAGTTCCAGCTGGTCAGTTTCACAATAATTACCCAGCTCTGAAAGTAATTCATGGGACCATATAATTACCTATCAACTTGCTTTCACAGTGCTGGACCTGTAGTCTCAGTGATAGCCACCCTTCAGAAATGTGGTGCCTAGTTTAGGAATGAAGCAGGCCCTATTAATAGTGGTGGAGAAGCAGATCAGTGGGCAATATCACCACCTCGATCAAACCCTGTACAGTGTGCTTGGGATGCTATTATCCCAAAGGGAAAGAGAACGATGATGTTGAGCACCTCAATAAAAGCTTCCAAATAGGAGGCACCAAAGGATTTCTGTTTAGTAGCATTATAGTCTAGTCATAGTAAATTGCAACTCATCAGAGACCTTTCTCCATAATGGTTTATTCAAAATATTTACTTTATTTTTCTCATATTCTAAGCCCTGTGGAATTGCACTGCTTTCACCGACTTATTGAAAATTATTTCAGAAATGATGTTCTCAGTATGTGAGATATTGTATTTCCTTCCCCATTACAGCCTTACAGTTTGTTTCTCTTTAATTCTGTATTTCTTTTATTATTTTTCTCTCTGTATCTACAAAGGTAGCTCTATATTTTCTCTCCCAACTGCCTCACTGATGAACAGTTCTCTGGCAACACAGACTAGAAGGAAATCTCAGTCTCATTTCCTTCACTTCAAAACTAAATCCACTTGTCTGCCTCATCCACAAAAATGTAATGGGAGTGTTTTCTTGCCACATTAGTCGATCCTGAGGAAGGAAAAGTGAGAGACCAGGCCATATGGTGACTGTCACAGCTGGCACGCTACCCCGCCGGGATCACAGAGGATAGAGCTGAGCCAGGTGTCGGGGCTCAAAATGCAGCAACTGGGGACGCCATGAAATGACTTTAAGGCCAGCCTGTCAGGAGACCAATAAAGCATTTCTTCTACAGACTGAGAAAACAACTTGCAACACTATCTTCATTGACTGAGTTCTGTTTGCAAAGGTGAACTCCAGATAGTCTGGCAGAAGAGATACATTACAGCAGACTTCTTTTTCTGAAAGCCTTGAACAAGGCTGATGAAGTGGAAACTAGATGTAAGCACGCCTAGTGGGAAGGGGGGGGAAGAGGCAAACTGGAAGTCAGGAAACTGCACAAGGCCTGCAGCTGCAGTGGCTAAAGCTACTCCTATCTTTCCTTCTTTAGTCTCCACTCCTGTGTCCAGTGAGTGCCCTCTCTGTGCCAGATACCACACTAAGAGTGCCAGAAGCCTGAAAGAGAATCAGGCACAATTCCTTTCCTGAAGAAACTTGCTATCTGGTGTGAAATCCAATCTCTCTTATGCCCCCAACAGCTTATTTGGGGTTCCTGGGGCTTTAATCTTCCCAGCACTTCTCAGGACAGAAATTCATAACTTCTTTTGGATTGGAAGCACTGCCATTTGTAAAGACCTCCACAAATCATGCAGACCACAGTGACTCATCAGAGAGCCCATTCCCAAACTAGCAATTGCTCTGAGAAGCAACAGCTCTGAATGCTACCAGTGCGAATCTACTTATTGAAGATCCCAGGCATTCCCTTCCATGTCCTCTGTGGGAGCCAGAGTGATAACCCTAAAGCCCTGGCCCAGCACCAAAGCAACATCATTTGTGACTACCCTGCAAACTCACATTCTCTACCAGTTGCTAAATTTCATCTCCACAGAAAGAGTAATAAAAAGGTGACTATTTGAGAAGCACTTGTTAGAGTAATCAAGCCTGAAACTCTGTGAGAGAAATGTAAATCTGAGATTAGCATTTAGTGAACACAAGGAAAACACAAAGCCAGCTGAGCAAGCCAGTTACCTTTGAAAGCACTCAGCATTCCATCTGTTTTAACTCAAAGAAGCACTCACCTCTCACTGTCTCTTCACATTTCCTATTCTGTATTTCTACCCCCTTCCCTTTCTGTCCTTTTTCCCTCCTTCTTGTCCTTTTCTTTTTCCCCATGTCCTCTTCCTTCTCTGTTCCTAGCACCTTACAATAAAACCGTAGAACCAGACTCAGAGCAGTCTCTTTATGTATGACTGCCTGATGAAATGTCTATGTTCATTTCAACTTCAAATACAAATTAATTGTAGATCACCCACGCTATCAGATTACCTATGTCTCTGTTCCTCTCCACTAGCACTAGCAAACAAGCGATGACCATAGAGATTTAGCCTGGATGCTTATCATATAAACGTCTGTGCCTAGTTCCCATGGTTACAGATAGAGATCTACCACAAGAATAGGTATTATATCTATACAAACAGGCTGCCAAAGCTTTTGACTCAGGCAGCAAGGAGACAGGTTAGCAAGGGCCAATTCAGAGACCTCATTAGGCTAGTAGACTTTGGTAGATGTCAAGGGGCCAGTAGGCAGGGGATGGACAGAGAGGCATGTGTGATCACAACAGATATAAGGCCAAAAAAGATGTCCAAGGTTCAGGTGTCCTAGGACTCAGCTTGCTCAGGAGAGCCCAAGCAGATAGAGGCCAGACAGAGAGCTAGAGATCCAAGGCCTGGAGGTGCTGGAACCACAGCAACCCAAAGTACAACCTCCCCGTCCCTGATTTGAACTTCTGGGCAGAATTTCTAGCAGCTATTTAACAGCTGCTGCCAGTCACAACATAGGTTGCATTTCAGGAGGTGTCAAGCAATTCTAGACCACTGTGTAGTTTGCAAAGCTTTTTGAGGTTCTTAAAGATGAGATACAAAGCGTGTTTTACAAGGCCTAGAAAGCTGAGCCTGCCTATCTCAGGTATCCTTGGGCAAATGACCTTGCTTCTAAGTTCTTATTAGCCAAGTTGAACAAAGTAGGTGACAGGACACTCGATGTTGACACGCTTGATTGCCTTCCTTCTCCGTTCACTTCTCCATGTTGGCCTGCTGCTGAGCAAGACGGCTTTTAAACAGGAAGACACTTTATGCTTTCCCCCTAGCTAGCAAAAGGCCCCTTTGGGCTGAGAGGTGATGCTGTCAGTCTCCAGCATGCCCTAGAGTGGGACAAATGTCTGAAGAGGGCTTCTAGGAGGAGGTTGTGACCAGCGGAACTTCTTTATTTTCCTTTCTTTCGTTCTGACACATCCTCCAGAGTCAAATGAGTACCTATACATGCCCCAGAAGCAAAGAGACACTATTTTAAGAGGAGCCATGCCATTGCTCTCACTCATTACCATGGAAAAGCAGGAGCTGGCTGCAAGCTATTTCATTTGAATCCCTGGAAAACAAAACTAAGTTTTATAAATACCTTCTGGCCATTGTTTTAAAGGGAGAAAACCTGATGTTGGTTTGTATGACACTTATCCATATTCGAGTTTTAGAGACACATTAAACAGTATCTCACATCAGAGCAGATTGGATTCATTAATGAAACTGGACTGCCTCTCTAAACATCAGAGCAACTCCTTAGTAACAAGAAACCTTACTTCCTCCACTTAGTTGAGCTGGAAAATTAATGTAGTGTGCTTCTAAAGAAACACATAATGAACATGATGAATTTTCATCATCTTGCTGGAAAGTGATTCTTTATGTTCTTATTCCAAATTTACAGCAAGTAAATTTAACGTTCCAAAGCTGCTGAGCCTTTCTAAGACCTCACTATCAATTTGTGGGGTGCTTTAACTGATTCTGACCTGGAATTGATTAGTGCTTTCTGAAAAACGCACGTGTAGCAAATTGTTGCACTTCAAGATAAATCAAGTTATTTGCAGAACTTACACTTTAACTATTCACATTTCTCCTAAGGGGGAAAACCCGCAGCCTTTACCTGAGTATCATGCAGAGAGGCAGAAACCCAAACTGGGTCTCCTACTTCCACAGGAAATTTGTAATCAGGGAATAAAAAATCCCCACTGCAAACTTGAGCCCATACTGACCAGCTCCTGGGCAGAGCTGATTTCAAAGTTACCACTGTTCTTTAGTCAAAGGTCATAGGCCACAAATGGCATCCCAGAGCACTGTGAATCCCCAAGGACATGGACGCTTTAAACGGACATTCCATTTTTAGGAGCGCTCCCCCTTAACAGCAGACTATTTGTAGCACAAAGAATTTGAGGAAATTGCCATTATTAGAAAAGAATAGGGCATGATCATTCATTTTTTAAAAACTGACATAATTTGCATACCATGAAATTCACTCTTTTAATGTGTACAATTCAT
>NW_016107773.1:247726-276563 GCF_001604975.1 Cebus imitator
GATGGCCAGGCTGGTCTTGAACTCCTGACCTCAGGTGATCCACCCACGTCGGCCTCCCAAAGTGTTAGGATTACAGGCGTGAGCCACCGCGCCCGTCTGATTCCAGAACATTTTCATCACTCCCAAAAGAAGCCCCGTATACAGTGGCAGTCACTCCCCATTTCCTCTCGTTCCTCACCCCAGCCCTAGGCAACCACTACTCTACTTTCTTTCTCTGCGGATTTGCCTATTCTGAACAGTCACTTCTTTTTGCATAGGGTTTTGTTTTTTATTTATGTGTGTGTGTGTGTGTGTGTGTGTGTGTGTGTGTGTGTGTGTGTGTGTGTGTTTCCTGCAGGAAACAGATCAGTGGAAATGTTGAGGTGGTCCCACTTAAAATTCAGGTCTTTGAATAAACCAGGATGGGAAACTTTCTTGGAAGAACCGTCCCTTAGGGGGCTTTACTTGCGGATGTATATAGCTGCCGACAGATAGCACTGCTTGAGCACAGACTTTCACCCCAGGTCTGATTCTCTCTTCCTCTTTTGGTCAGGGAAGTGAGGGGTCTTGGTTTGCTGTTTGTCAGAGGCAGGGCAGGTCTGAGTATCTTAAAGCCACTTCCGGCCCGTTTGTGAAAAGTAGTGTACCTGAGTAGACTAGAGTGTCAGGTAAGCCAGGTTTTAAGCCGTAACTCTACCACTTTTTTGCAGGTTATGGTGTGTGTGACTACGGGGAAGTTAACATGACCTCTCAGCCTCAGTTTCTCACCTGTAAAAGTTAAATAATAGTACCTACCTCACAGGATTTATTTTGAGGACTAAATGAGAGATAGGTAGATAGATAGACAGATGCCAATATAAATATAGATACAGATAGATAGCTTGGTACCATGCCAGGCATTAGTAAGATTTCAACAAATTATATCTAAACTTAAATGCCTATTGTATTCCAGGTACTGGTTTTCGCATTTACTCACTGCTTACTTATTGGAGCTAAGTGCACTTCATCAAAAGGAAAGATGGGATTCTGAATACAAGTATTGGCAATGACTCTGAAAGATATCAATGTAATAAAATGACGTGATGTCTAATCAAGTATGTGAGACAGATATATCAGTAAACTCTAGACACAGATTAATTTCATGACAGGCAAAGCAAGCTGACATTCTCAGGAAATTAAAGTTCAACGTATTGTTTCTGCCAAGAATACCATAGTCTGTGCAAATCAATGCTTTACCCTGACTATATGGCAGTTTCTTCAGTAATATAGCAATAGCTAATCATGCACAGTATCATATGAAATCTATAGATCAAGAGTATCATATGATATCTATAGTATTATATGAAATCAATAGATCAATAAGACCTTTGCTTTATAAAAAATTACAACAAACCATCAGGGACAAAAGATCCAGAAAAGATAAATGTCTCTCATCAAAGGCTACCTTAAACACAATCCTGTCAAAAGCAAGAAGACTTATTTTATAAAGTATAAAATGAGGCTGGGCCACAGTGGCTCATGCCTCCCAACACTTTGGGAGGCCAAGGTGGGTGAATCACCTGAGGTAAGGAGTTCGAGACCAGCCTGGCAAACATGACAAAACCCATCTCTACTAAAAATACACACACAAAAAAAAAATTAGCTGGCCGTGGTGGCAGACACCTGTAATCCCAGCTACTTGGGAGGCCGAGGCAGGAGAAACGCTTGAATCTGGGAGGCAGAGGTTGCAGTGAGCCGAGATCACATCATTGCACTCCAGCCTGGGCGACAAGAGTAAAACTCTGTCAAAGGAAGAAAGGGAGGAAGTGAGGGAGGGACGGATGGACAGATAGACAGACGGATGGAAGGAAGGAAAGTGAAAATCCAGATAGGGTTTTTAAACACAATTGAGACAGCCAAATTCCTAGACAGATAAAAAGGAGGGAGAGAGGAAGGAAGGAAGGAAGGAAGGTAGGAAGGGGAAGGAGGGGAAGGAAGGGAAGGAAGGAAAGGGAAGGGAAGGAAGGAAGAAAGGAGGGAGGGAGGGAGGAAAAGAGGGAGGGAGGGAGGGAGAGAGGGAAAGTGAAAACCTAGATAGGGTTTTTAAACACAGTTGAGACAGCCAAATGCCTAGATGGACAAAAAGGGTTCCCAGGAGAATCTCCAACCCGCCCCACAAGTGTACATTGGATGCTTTTGTGCAGATAAGGGAACCTACCCAGGGCTTGTCTGGGCATGCCCACAGCAGACTGGAGCCCGACATGCACTGGGAGAAGTGAGTGGAGCCATGAGGAATTGTAGCTTATGTAGGGGAAGAGCCTGGCATCATCAGTTCCTGTGTGGTGGCCTGAGATTCAATCTGTGAGGTCAGGGGCCTGTTAGCAGGACTGCATCTTGTTTTGCTGAGTTTTGTTTTTTTTTTTCTTTTTTCCTTTTTGCCCAATCAAATTGTGCTTTACTCACCCTTCGATGTGTCTGTGTGCCTAAATTTTCCTGGTCGTGTGACAAGAATCCAGATTTCAGCTGAACTAAGGAGCAAAAATCTGCAACACAATCAAACATCTATCTTCCCTAATAAAAAGTTCAAAATCAAACCTTTTATAACTGCACACATAGTTGATCTTCTACGTGAACAAAAACAAGGAAATTGCCACAGGTCTATGGTATTTCACTCCTTTCTCAGTTTGATGGATAATAACACCACACTTTATACAATTTATAGTAATAGAAAATAATCACGAAGCAGTAGATTCTCAACACAATTCCATTTCTATAGGATTTCCTATAATCTTAAAAAACTTGGGCCATTCTAATCCCTGGTCCATGACACTATTCAAACCTCACGAAATCATATCCAGAGAGAACAGATTAGAACCTCTAACATTTATTAATGTCAAAGGAATGAGGAGTCTGACGCAATTGTTTATCAATAACCTGACACTGGAAGGTATATTTTTTCCCTCTTGCTCATTAGCAACAGCCATCTAAAGGAAACAGTCCTGGATGCTAGTTAGGTTCTGAGGGACCTATGCCAAGGCCCATGATTGCATGAAGCAATGATGAACTTTTAGGATTTTCCCCCACTGTCATGGGCGGTCTTTACTTCTTCTAGCAATCAGGCATTGGTTCTAGACAGGAAGAACACTGAACAAGTTGTGAAGAACCCCTAGGAATTCAACTAGCCCTTTCCCGCCAGCACAGAGAAGTTTTGAATAGAATGGACTAAACAGAGAGAGGCAGGGCCCCACGCTGTTACCAAGTTAGTCAACTGCTCAGTTCCTTCTATTCTGTTCTGTTCTGTTCTATTCTAATTATTCATCAACTGATCTAGCTTCTTGCCCCACCTCTGCCATTAACTGTACAACCTTGGGATGTGGCTTCAGTCTCCTGGGCTTCCGTGTCTACGCATGTAAAATGTGAAAGTGGACCTAAATGATCTACTTTTCTGAGCATGCCGTCGTTCAATTACAAAGCACTTCACTACTCTCTCTTCTGCTCTCATCAACATCAGGACTTGGAATGAAGAAGACAGGACACAACCACTTTCAAAGAAACGTTCAATGGTAGCTCAGTAATTTAGGCTTTCCTTAACATTATTGCCAGGCACTATGTTAGCCCCAGGGGATTAAAGATGAATATGTGTCTACCCCCAAAGATGTTTTATTATATATATATATATATATATATATGGTTATATATGTGTATACGTGTGTGTGTGTGTGTGTGTGTGTGTGTGTGTGTGTGTGTATGATACAGAAATATCTGCAGTGGTCCAAAACAAATGTCATTAGCTTCATAATAACTCCCCCTTATCCAGCTTCCTAGGTAAAGAGACCTAGCCACCAGACAGAGGACATGACACAAATTTCAGGTGAAAACTCTGCTCCTGGGCTCTAGGAAAATACCTAGAAGGTGGAGAGATGCAAAAACTTGAGCTAAAAAACAGCTATTTGTGGGATCCTTTAAGACAGCACCAAAAGACCCAGTTGTGGGATTATATGTTTTCTCACTATTATTCATTCTCCAATGATGTGTGATCAATCCTCTTTTCCCAGGTAGAATTCAGCCTCACTGTTTCACCTCTGACATGAGAGCCACACACCCCTTATTTATTCAAGAGGTTGCCCCTTTCTTGCCTTCCTATGTCCCATCTCACAAGATTACCACTTCTCAGCCCTTCGTATCTTCACTGGTAGAAAGAATACAGTGATGGCTGCCATGCTACTTTTGGCTACCATCAGCTATATATATGGTGTTGGGCAAATTGCTTTTGATGCCAAACCTCTCCTTCTCATCTCCCTCCTCCTCCTCCTCCCTCCTCCTCCTCCTCGTCCTCCTCCTCCTCCTCTCCCTCCTCATCCTTCTCCTCCTCTTCTCTGTTTCTTCTTCTCTTTCTTCAGAATATTACCACCTTATTTTTGGACAGTTTCCAAAGAACTCTAAGCATGCAAGCACTGAGGCTCAGAGAAGAGAACTGAGCTGCCCAACGTTACATAGCCTATGAAAGCAGGAATCCTTAGAGGTTCAAAAGAACATACATGTGATGATAATAAAGGATGTCGCCAAGGAAGGCTGACAGACCGGGCAGCCACTACAAGGCTACACAGGAGAGGCTTCCCTTTGATAAATTTTCTATAGTCTGAAATTTGGTCCTCAGTTTTGCCCGTCAGAAAATTTGATTTTGACAGTGTCCCAGTGTTCATCTGACTCATGCTAAGTAAGTTCTCAAGGGACCGTCATATGCAACCAGAATGCCAAACTATTCATTTGCAGTATTAAATATTACTAGTAAGGGGACTAGATTCACACATTCTCTGGCCACACTCGCTCTCTCCAATAGATAAGTTACATGAAAAGATGAATTATAATCAGAAGGTTGGTTGGCAAACCTGAAAGCATTACCAAGTGAGTTAGTTACATCATGTACATGTGCAGTGGCATCAAGTCTTTGAAATGTAATGAACTATTTCCACAACGGAACTAAGCCTGCCATGGGAACTGGCCTTTAGACACCCACGCCCTCAGACAGAACAGGCCCTTCAAAGTGGGCTCTGCTACCTCTCCAGTCTCCATTCTAATTGACACATCACTGCTTTAACTTACATTAATATCTTCCAGAGACAGCTCTCTGCGTTGATCTATTGCTTCTTAAGTTTAACTGTCATGGAACAACCTACTTCTAGGATCTCCAGGGGACACCTGTCACCTCTATGGACAACTAAGAGACCAGGTTTTATGATTCTGAATCTGCAACGCTTTCAACTACATTTTGCTGCCTCGTGATCAAACAGGGATGATCCCACAACCCTCCCAGGGTTGTTACAGGAGAAAAAGGAGACAAATATAAAAATGCTTTTAAAGTACTGTGCAAATATAAGCTATTATCTATTATCATTTTTAGATCCTCACAAGTGGATCATTTTGCTATCCTTCAACTTTGCCAAATAAAGTGGTAAAGGAGAGCAGAGAGCACTTAGTGGAAGGACTTCCAAAAGGGCAAAATTCTCAGTCAGCTAAAAACTTGAGGAACTCCTACTGAACTCCTGTTTTTTTTCTTTTCTTTAGCTCCCCAAGGCTATCACTTATTTCCAAAACAGTGCTGATGCCAGATACGCTATGAAATGAGGTCAGTGATGCAGGTTCCTCCCCAGCCAAGGTAATCAGTGCACAATTAGTTGTTAACTGATAAATGAGGAGTCAATTGGCCAGATGACATGGAAGAAATGGATATCAGCCAAAAAAAAAAAAAAAAAAAAAAAAAAAAAGAAAAAAAAAAAAAATAAGAAAAAAAAAAAAAAAAAAAAAAAAAAAAAAAAAAAAAAAAAAAAAAAAAAAAAAAAAAAGAAAAAAAGAAAAGACAGACTGGCTGATTTATGAGCAAGAAAGAGAAAGTGAGAGGACGAAGGAGAGAGAGAATGAGAAAGAATTTGAAGGCCCAGAGAAAGAAGAGTAGCAAAGAGGTTCTGGCAATTGGCACAAACCAGAGGTAAAGGAAGAATTTCTTCCCCTCCTACCGACCCCTTGGAACATTTCTCTCCCTGGGAAGAGGAGGTGATCGTTTCCTCTGGAGATTGATGACATTCACACAGACCATCCCAAAAGTTGACCTCAGATTATATTCATCATATTTCATTTCAAATTCTCATTTTTTGATTGTCACATGCATCATTTTCTATGTTGGGGGAAGACAGAAAAGGGTATTTTACTGTAGCAGATGAAATATACATATCTTTCAAAGGAACATATTTTCTGCTACAAAGCTCCTTACTCCAAAAATACTGACTTAAAAATTTCTCTTATAGTTGTAGAAAAATCAGAGGTAAATAAATGCTAAACCAGTTACCCACTCTACCCCTGTGCAGCCTACTGGTGTGTTTGTTAAAAGGCCTGTCTACAATTAGGCTGTCAGATACGACACCATATGTACATATGATAATAGATTTTATAAAGATGAAAATCTGGCTGTAAAGGTCAACTAGAGAAATCCTCCCATCCAATCTCTGAACCATTATGTTAAAAAAATGAGGACAGACAGCTATTTCTCCTGAAGAAAGATCCTGGGCACAGTATAAATCACTCCATGTAAGGAATGGGAGTTGGGTTCTCAAAGCTGGGAGAGCCAAGGGCATAACAGATGGTGTGAGTGTGGCAGGGTTCAACAAAGGCAGCACCCTCCTCAGTCTGTCTTAAGTGACTGGTCTACCATGCGGATGAAGGTTTCAGTTCATTAGTGATGTGACCCTGTCTCTGAATCTGATTACCTTTGAGCATCACCATGAGCACTTTGTGAATAAAAGAGACCTTCTTACCACAGAGTTCTCCTGACTTGACTTCTTTCAAAGCAAGGATAGCCTCTCCTCATGGCCAGCACAGAGTCCAGGAGAATATAAGGAGGAGCCATTTTGCTGGGGCAGGGGTTGGGGTAACAGCAACTGACCTGATGCTACAGCTTCCCCAGAAACTCATTCTTTGGCACACAGGATACCTAACACTCAACTGGCTAGTCCTAGACACCACAGATTAGCATTGTCATATTTGAGCAATACAGTGCCACTAGTGCAGGTGGCTGCCAACTTTCTAGGCAAAAGATACCTGCCAGGCGTACGCATTTAGACATTAAGCTCCTTTAAAACAGGGAACTCACCATCGTTCATGTTTGTGTGTCTCCTGCCGACCCAGGGTCTAGCTCTCTATCTGATACATAGAAGTAAATCAGTAATTGTTTGTTTCTGTTATCTTACTTAGATGCAGCTCAGATATAAGAACATTGGCTTTGGAATCAAGGAGCATTCTAGTCCTACTTCTATTATCAGAGAGCTATGAGATTGCGCCACTGCACTCCAGCCTGGGTGACAGATCCAGACTATGTCTAAAAAGAAAAACCTGCTCCAAAAAAAAAAAAAAAAAAAAAAAAAAAAAAGAAAAAAAGGAAGGAACAAAGAAAAGAAAAAGGAAAAAGGAAAGCAGGGCAATCTCGGCTCACTGCAACCTCTGCCTGCCAGGTCCAAGTGATTCTCCCGACTCAGTCTCCTGAGTAGCTGGGACTACAGATATGTGTCACCATGCCTAGCTAATTTTTATATTTTTAGTAGACAGGGTTTCACCATGCTGGCCAGGCTGGTCTCAAACTCCTGGCCTCAAGCAAGCTGCCCACCCCAGCCTACCCAAGTGCTGTTACTTTTTCTTCATAGTACTTACTATATATTTAAATTTGCCTTATTTATTCATTTTCTTGTTTGCTATTCCCTCACCTTTCACCCCTGCCCCAAATGAATGGAAGTTCTATTAAGATGAGGATTGTTGTATATCTTCTTCACTGTTATATTCTTTGCTTCAAGGCAGAGTGCCTAGCATACAGCAAGTGCAACTAAGTATCTGTCGAATTAAAAATTACAAACATAGTAGATGCTCAATAAATGGGTATAGAATAGGACATGGAAGGTGGTGAAATGGATAAGCCCCAAGGTCCTTCCCAGAGTTGAAAGTCTATGGACCATGGCAGTCACACCTTGGGGGCTTTTCTGATAAGGATTTGGCATTCAAACAGGCACCTCCATAGCTCCTCCCAAGTACCAGACAGAGGGCTCAGGCATTTGTCTCCCGCTGAGTTCCTGGAATTCAGAACTCCAGCTTTCGGCACCTCTTCAAGCTGGACACCAGAGGGCGGTATACGCACACTTACTGCTTCCATCCAGCAGAGGGCCAGAGGTAAGGGGAATCCAAGTTCTGGATAAATGGCAGTACTCGGGTGTCAAATTGGCATGTCAGGACCGGAGCCTAACTGCCCGCTGATGTGAGGAGCTGCAGACTGCAGGACAAAGGGTTCAGTAAAGACTTCATTCAAAATTTGTAACATGGAAATCAAATGTGAACAACAGACCCCAAAACCATCTGTTCTTGCCAGAGCCAGGACGGACTCCATGGCCCGCTGCCAGAATTGTCCTGGGTTGTTCTATACACGCTAGGGGAGGGAACCACGTTTCCTTCTAACAAAAGGCCATTAGGCAAAGGACTGCCTAATGCAACCTTCCTTTTGATGTCTTCTCTTTAACTAGAGTAATGTAATAAAATGATAATGATAATCTTTTGGTTTATGATTATCCTGAATTAACACCAAAAAACAAAAACAAAAAGCCAACTCCTGGCTTCAAAGTAGGCTAACATTACAAGTTGCTTATTTGCTGCTCCAAGAAATTTATCATTGTGACTTGGTGGAAACGCATTTTAATTAAAACACTATACACATTATAAGTTGGTGAGTTTTTCAAAAGAGTATAATTAAATCCAAAAATTGAACACCTTGCTGTAGTATTAAACGTGTGCAAGAAAATACATAAAGAAAAATATATTCCAGTTAACGTGTATGGGCATATGCATATAATTTGTATTAAGAAATTTAAGGGCTTAATGAATATCCAAAACCATTTAATATGAATTTTTACTGTGATGGCATAGGTTTTGACAACTGTGATGTATACAGTTAAGTTTGACCTTTGACAATAGCCCCTTGTGAAATAAAAGGTCTGATGCCCTTAGTAAATGTACTCCAACACTTAAAGCAAAACAGATTCTCCTCATATTTTTTCCCTAAGTCACCAAACCCAGAAATAACCTAACTCTGCACCCTGGGTGACATCCTTTTATGAACTCCAATCTTGCACACAACCCCTCAGGCCACAACTACACGGCTGCTCACAATTCTAATAGCCTATATATTTGTGTGTAAAACCAACAATCTCTAGTTTCAGAACCAGATCACTGCCTTGGACCTCTGAGAGCCTTTTGTATGGTATTTCTTCTATAAACCTGCATAGCCTCACTGTAAGCTTTTGATGAATTAAAGTGTTCATTTGGAACGAGATAAGCTTAGCAGGCTTGTCCCTGCAAGTTCCTGTTAATAAAAAAGTTGAGAGTGTTTAAACCCTCAGGAGGTGAAAAGAAAGAGCTGGTCCATCTTGTGCTGTCAGAGGTAATCATTTTCAGTTGGGCCCCCTGATAGTGCCAGCAAATGTATCCCTTTTAGCATCACTTAAACCAAGCTAATATAGGAGGCTTCTCCTCCATCTGCACAAGAAACAACAGAATGAAGGAAAAAACAAACAGCTCTAAATTTATCAAAATAATTCCACAGAGAATTCGAAAAAGCAAGACCTTTAAAGTACTTCTTTTTCCCTTGAACAAGATGTGCAAAAGGCTGATCCCATATAGTGTTTTTATCCCAATTGCCCTGGATTCACTTCACCTGGTCGAGGGTGTGGACACCAGTAAGCAATGCTTGGTGTCTGTTCTGTTTTTAACTCATCATGTCTACAGAGGCTTTAGTTTTTAATCAAGAGAACAGGAAATAAGCTGAGAGCAATAAAACAGAGAACAGAACAGGGCCTGTGAATTCCAGGGAAAAAACGTAAGTGCTTGAGAATGTCCCCGAGCACAAAGGAGGCCTCGTTTGTGTTTAAGTTGCTAAAAAGAAATTCAAGTAGACAGCTGAATATAGCTTATTGAAAATATACAATGTTAACACCAGGGTTGGTCACCTTTTTAGCCTCAAAGGCACACATTTGGCTTGGGGGAGGAAGGGAGCGCCATTTGTGCCTTGTGCCTTTTTAGCTTCCTGGCAGTGCTTCTTTTTCCTCCTCTGGTCTCTATTCATTGTCTGTTTCTTCCCCATGGGGAGGAAGAGAAAGACCAAAAGTAACTACCATCAACTGGGCTGTAAACATGCCTCCACAACCACCTCACATGATCTCAACAGAACCCCCACTGTAAATGCACTTCCTTATGATAACAGGTTGACTCCTAAGTGGCTGAAGGTATCAATGGCTTCCTATGCTAGTTGAAGAATTTTTTAAAAATCTATTTGGTGAGTAGCAAGGGGAAAAACAGATTCTAAGAGTCATAGACCGTGTTTTTGTATTGGCTCCAATAGCACATTTTGTATGCTTCTGAGTCTATCATATGTTGAAAATATCTGTTTGTCCATTTTTCTTCCCCACTGGACTGAGAAACCCTAGAGGATCGGGACTGTGTCTTTCTCATCTTTGTGTCTCACTATTTACCTTAGAGCCTGACACAGAAGGGGGCATTTAAGAAGCATTTGTTTGACTGAACCAAGTTGTGTATCAACAATCAACAAAAATGGTAATCTCAGCCTAAGATATGCCAACTGAAAAGAATCTGATGTGCGGATCATGGAATGTTTTCGAAAACTATGTTGCTAAGACACAGATGGCTATTTCAACCAGAAAACAACTGATATAATCGAAAGAAGCAAGGAACATTTAAAAAGCCATTTTATTTTTCAGGAACAATGTCCTTTAGAATGCCTATCCTTTATCTGCCTGTCAGGAACCATGTCCTCCCTTTGTGGTAATTCAAATAAAGTGGTCATAGCCATGAAAAACTACAAAGGCAGAGAGTCTGCTTATGCTGTGCTAGCATTAGATATTAAATAAATGGATGAGAGTCACACGTGGTCCCAATTCCAAATTCATGTTGTAGTGCCTGGTCAAGGTGGGGTGAGACAAGAGAAAATGTCCAGCTTCTATTCTCAACAACCTGGCTGAGGTTCGATAAGATAGATTGTCATGAAAACCACCCAGTGAAGTGTAGTTTTTCATTCAAGTCTTCAAAAGGGAAAAAAAAAAAAAAAAAAACAGTAAAACAACTTTACTATCTTGTTTATGTATCTAAATACCTATGGACTTAAAATCTGTATTTAAAAGGTTATGTTACAAGTAACATAAATTATCTTGAGGCTTTTGAAAAGCATATTATGTACTAGAATCCTACTCTATTTCCCTGAACTGCTACAATATGAAAAATGGTGGACTGGCCCTCTCCTAAGAGTCTCCAAGTAAACAATCATCATCAATATAATATATTCCATGGAACAAAAGTCCTCATGGGCAGTGACTACAGTCATTTTTCACAGTTTCATATTTTACAAATTTAGATGTTTCTCCTTTAAATTTAAAAAGCTATAAGAGCCATTTTCAACACACATCAATGAAATTTCATTTCTGTATGCCAAAGTATAAGTACAAAATCAACCCTATGCTGATACAGTTAAAAGTACCACAGTTGAAAAATATGACTTTCTATCATGTATGACAAATCCTGAAGAGAAATGCGCCGACACGTTAGACCTTGACTATAGTAACATTAAGAAAGGAGTAACTGGGAGAAGACAAATGGCTTTCAGTTAAAGCACAGTAATTAGAAATTGGGTATACTGATCTGAGACTCAAAACAGAAACTACTTGAAAGGCAGCCTTCTCTAAGTCTGGAACATTCTCTGCTGCCATAGATCAGCTCTGTGCTTATTTAGATGAGGTTTCTCTAGCATCCTCTGCCTCAATTACTTGGGGACTCACCACTCAAATAAGGATTTTAGAGGACACATTGGTCCAAGCTAACCAACAGCTTAAGTGGTACAATTTATAAACTGTCAAAAGTAACCTTTTCTTTTTTTTAGTCTCCTAGAAATGATAATACTTTTTAGCTTTGCCTTTATGGTTAAACTAACTCAACTTCATTCCCGCTCTTTTCTTGAATGACTACAGATGAGGCCTACTTGTTACTCCCCCTAGTATCCCAGCCCTACCTAGGGTCAGGGTAATCTCCAAACGTGGGGAAGCTGCAGGACACAGTGCTCAGCACCAAGTCGCCCCTCAGCACCAAGTTCTGCTCTCACATTTTACCCAGTTGCAATAACTGGGCCTTTGGTAATTCCTTGTGATTTATATACCTTGGGATTTATATACCTTAGTCAGTTCCAGCAGTTCTGCCCCTGTCTTGATACTCTATCTTGCCTGAGTCTCTGTCTTGGTTTCTTGGCCAGAACCCTGGCTCTTGTGGACGGCCTTGCTGCTGCTGTTAGAGTTCTGCCCTCAAATCTTGGATTCGGATTCCAGGCTTTTAACCACAGTTCAGTGGTCTCAGCCACAATCAGACAAACTGACTAGATGCATGTCTATCTCCCTACCTAGACTTTGAACTCAAGAGCAAAGACCTTATTATATTCATCTTTATTCTATACACGAGAACACAAGGCCCAATATAAAGAAAGACTAGACTTCACTATCACATGCTGCCATGCTTGCTTGAGCCTGGTGTTGTGTCCATAAAACTAAAGCTTTTTCCTATTATCCATCTCTAGAATGCTCCCTGATCACCAGCTCTGCCTCCCTGAGATTCCTTAAAGACTAGGGGACAAGTGTATTATTAGGCTTTGTTTCTAAAGTACATAAACGGGCCAAGTTCGGTGGCTCCACTGGTAATCCCAGTAATTTGGGAGGCCAAGGCAGGTGGATCACTTGAGGCCAGGAGTTTGAGACCAGCCTGGCCAACATGGCAAAACCCTGTCTCTACTAAAAATACAAAAAGTTTCCAGGTGTGTTGGTACGTGCCTGTAGTCCCAGCTGCTTGGGAGGCTGAAGCAGGAGAATCACTTGAACCCAGGAGGCAGAGGTTGTAGTGAGCCAAGATGACACCACTGCACTCCACACTGAGTGACAGTGTGAAATTCTGTCTCTAAATAAATAAATAAAATAAAAATAAAGTGTATAAATGTTTGTTCAATCTAATTTCTTCTCTTTCTTTTCAGCTTTCTTTCAATCCCCCCAAAGCTGTTAAGGGAAAAAAAAAAAAAAAAAACACAAACAAAAAAAAAAAAACCTCTCTTTCTGAAGGAAAATTATGTTTCCTGAAGTCTCAAGTTGACAATTCTTTTCTCAATAGAGCAAGTTTGTCAAAACTTCACAACATTTCTTCTTATAATGCTTCTTTAACACAAGTGAAGAAAGGTCAATTTAAAATTCAACCAGGGCTCAGTAACACATTAAGATTTTATACTTCATTTTAAGCTTGTCTAGCTAAAATCACAGAGCAAACCAGTTTTCCTTCCCCCAAAAAATCAGATTGTAAATAATTAAAAGAGGACCTGGTCAGGCAGATGGTGTGATGATGGTATTCATGAGAGAGAGATCCATGCATCTTTCGGTCAGCTGTCTTCGATGGGTCTGTGTAGTAAATGCCCACATGATGAGCGGGACCCCTCAGCCTAACACAATCTCCCCTTCTTTTTATGCTTTGGTACTCAAAATGCTCCCCTGAATTGATGCTGGCAAGGAAGGAAGGAACGAGGTACAGCCACCACCAACATTGCCACATACTGAGTGCAAGCATTTGTCTCTCATGGGTCACAGGATAAACATGCTTGTTTTAGGGAGCTTACCCCATCCATCTAACTTGTTGATTTATCTTTTATGAATACAACACAGAAACCATCAGACTGCCTGTGCTTTGACAATGGAACAACATGTGAGAGTCAGCTTTGTAAGCATTTAGTTCAAATGTTGTTGCTGCTGTTTGCTGCTGTAACAGTGATAAACAGTTTATTTTTTTTAAATCCACCCTTAAATGCATTCCTTTGAGCACTACACCCTTTGTCTGCTATCTTCTTTTAGAAGGCAAATAGTCCTTGGGAGGAAAAGCCATTAAGTCCTGTAAACTTAGGGAGGAGTAAGTTTATCTGAAGTTTCCCTCACTGGGACACAGCTGGGATGGTATGCAGAAGACAAAAGGGTACTAGAAAGGGCAGTGGATGTTTGTGTTTTGCCTCAGGTTGGCACATTAAAGTAGCATGGGACACCAGCAGGACCACCTTCATAACTTGTAGGTCCTGTGCAAAATAAAAATGTGGTCTCTTTATTCAAAAAATATTTCAATTTTTTTTTGAGACGAGATCTTGCTCTGTAGCCCAGGCTGGAGTCCAGTGGCATGATCTCAGCTCACTGCAACCTCCACCTCTTGGGTTCCAGCAATTTTTCTGCCTCAGCCTCCTGAGTAGCTGGGACTATAGGTGCATGCCACCATGCCTGGCTAATTTTTGTATTTTTGGTAGAGATGGGGTTTCACCATATTTGTCAGGCTGGTCTTGAACTCCTGTCTTTGTGATCTGACCACCTCGGCCTCCCAAAGTGCTGGGATTACAGGTGTGAGCTACCGTGCCCGGCCTAGAATTTTAAAAGATGGGAATGGCAGAACATTAAACCAAGCACTGGGCCCTTCTGAGTGCAGCGTTTTGTGTGACTGCACACGTTGCAGAATCCTGAAGTTGGACTGAGCACCGTGGCTCAGGCCTGTAATCCCAGCACTTTGGGAGGACAAGGCAGCAGGATCAATTGAGGCCATGTGTTTGAGACCAGCCTGGGCAACACAGTGAAACACTGTCTCTACAAAAATACAAAAATTAGCTGGAAGTGGTGGTGTATGCCTGTAGATACTTGGGAGGCTGAAATGGGAGAATCCTCTGAGCCCAGAAGGCAGAGGTTACAGTGAGCCTGGCACCACAGCACTCCAGCCTGGGTGACAGATCCAGACCCTGTCTCCCCAACAAATCCTGAAGCTAGCTCTGGGCCGAAGGCTTGAAATTGAATCCACCATCAGGACAGAGCCAACCTAATTACTGGGAAAGGAAGTCAGACTAAGTAGCCTACTGATTGTGAGCTTTACAAGCTTTGTATCATATTCATCTTTCTAAGTCTGGCATAGAAAAAGACTTAGTTGAGACTATGTAGCACTATAGTCTTCTTCTAGAATCCTCTTCTAGACCTTCATCTAGCCCCCTGTCTAGGAGGATAAGCTCTACAGCTTTCCAGGTGTCCTGATTAGTCAATGTGTCAACAAAAAGGAACATAAATGACTTTGGAAGGAAGCCCCTGCTTTCTGACTGATATAAAAAGTTACCTAGAATTGCAGCACCCTTTTGAACAGAGATGGCTGATTAACCTTGTACTTCATTTGATCTGTAGTACCTTCAACCCATTCTTTCTTTGGCTTCCCAAAGATTGATTCCTTTGGGCAAACTGACACATTGCAAAAAACATAAACCAAAGCATGACCAAATAGCCAAATTCAGCATTTGGATCAGATAAAAATAATTACATTGCCATGTGACTGAAAGACTATTTTGGCTTTACGTGACCTCCTCCATCATCCACGTATTCCCCAGAGCCAAAGAGCTTTACTAAATGTATCACAGAAATGTCCATTTCTTCAACATAGAGAATAGGCGATGTTTTATGAATTCCAGACTAGAAAGATATTAGGGATTACAAACCAGGAATTTCAGATTTCTGTGGACTTGAGCAGAGAATTCCAAGCCCCACTCTAAACCTGATTTCATCTACTGTGTTGTAACAATCAAGCATGCACAACTTTGAAATATGGTTATTATGGTGTCAGGAGATGGGTAGTAACTTGGTGAGTACTGTCAATCTAGCCTGTTTGGCTCATTTTTTTCCCCTGAAATTGCTTTTGGTTGTCATTTTTAAAAGAACGAAAGAAACAAAGCACTTGTGAATGGCTTTGTAAATAATACAGTGAGCTGCAAATTCAAAAAGCAAAAATAGAAAAGTTCCTAAGTACATTCTGGAAAGACTGTTTAGAGAGAGCCATTAGAGCTGTGTACAGAAGGAAAGTCCAATTTGAGAACAAAATAGTGCCAGTAGTCTGTTTGGAGTTCAACCAGATTGAAATGCATCACAGAAGAAGACCATCAATGTCTATGAGGAAGAGTACCAAATCAAATCGAGGTCCACCTCGTTCACCAGTGAAAGTATTAAACAGCCATTTAATGAGAGAGGTAAGTCTTCCATTTAAGCACATCTAGTCCATTTCAAATACTCTAAGCTGCAATGATACTGTCTCTGCTTTCATTTGAAGACTACTCATGTAAGACATCATCCCTCACAAGCAACTAACAGAAAAAACAAAAATCCACTTACCCCCCAGTAAATGAATTAAGATATCCAAGCACTAGTAATCAAAGTTAGTAGGAAACACAGAATTGATCAATGAATTCTGAAACTTTCTTGTAAGGAACACCTTATAAGAAAATTAATTGTAGCAACAGAGTTCACAAAGGGGTTTTCTTTTTATTTAACGAGAAATGTCTACCACCAAGAGCTTTCCAACTGAAACAGCCACAGAAATTAGATAGACAGGTGGTCCTAGCCAGAGATGCTCTTAGAAATACATTTTCTACTTTTGATCAGGTTCCGTGGAAAGTATTTTAAGCAATGGTGCTGTTGCTTACTTCCTTCGCTACTTTGGTAAATGGAGGTTCACAGGTCCTATTTTTCATTAGGATATGCTTGCTAACATGTGTTTATACATGCATCTTCCTACTTACAAATCCAATGAGGCCTCATGAAGTCTAATGAATTTTATATTCATATAACCATGCAGGAAAAATCACTTCTTCCCCTTCCTCTATGGAAGGAAATAGCAAGTGTGTTTTTACAAAACTGTCAACCAAACTGCCATTACCCTTAACAAATGCCAGTCTTTGGTAAATTCAACTAAATCTGTGTCATCTCTTGAAAGTCTCATTTCAAGGGATTTTAATTAAAAGGTCAAGAACACTAAAATACAGCACAACATGTATTAGCACATCTCAGTTAAACAAAGAACACTTAGAGATACATTTTGTCAAGGCTGTAAAGATTCTTTATACCTCAGGCACTCAAATGAACTTCACTAATAGGTCTCTTAAGCTTTCGTTTTTTATGTGTTGTCTCCATGAAGTCTGCATTCTAAGTTTAATTGCACATGAATGAATTAACCATCTAGTGGTGTGTGTGTGCACATGCACGTGTGTGTGTGTTTGTGTGTGTGTGTGTGTGTGTGTGTGTGTGTTTAAAGATAGTGAGAAAATGCAACTGAGAAACAGAAAATGGGCCTGGGAAAGAGGGGAAAAAAACCCTTACTACCTTTTTCATTTCTGTTCACCATTCCCAACACTCTTAATTATAAAGTCTAACACTCTTAATCATAAATCCCAAGCCTTGTAACTCCTTTGCCAACATCAGAGTCAATACAAATAGAACACGCAGATGAATAATTAACTTTCCTGAAGGTCTGGACACAAGCATCATTTCATGCAATCATGTACTCTAATCTTAAACATGGTACGTAAAATGAGCACAGTTTTAAGTGCAAAAGCCATCTATCATGAGAGAAAAATCAAGGAACTGCAGTTTGTATACACATTCACACATGCTCCCCCATCAGTTCATAAAAAATTAATAGCATTTTAGGAGGAGACATTATATTCAAAACCACATAATATATTAAGAGCCAACTCTGTGACTCAGTCCAGACTGCAAACACTTTTGTATGAACTGTGTAGTTCTCAAGACTGTGCTTATTATTTTTGCCCCTATGGGAAAACTCATAATGATGATAACCTGCCTGAAGATTTGCAAAACTGTTTCATAACCATGTACATATATTCTCTTGTCCCTCACACCTCTTCTTCCTGATTCTACAGGAAGGTGAATGCCAAGGACACTGGACAGAGATCATTCTAAGCATAAGTTTCTTATCTATAAAACAGTGGTATTAAACTGGCCCTACCCTCCCTCTCTCACAGGGCTATAGTTAGAGGTGAATAACACATATAAATCTGTTCTGAGAACTTTCCACTAAATGATGCCAGAATAAAATTTTACCAATATAAACAATTTATACATCACACACTAGTGATTGATCATTCCAAAGTCTTCCCAGTTTTCCCATCTAATGAAACTTTCTGCCCAGAAGACAGGGACTGTGTCCAGCTCCACCAGGAAATATCTGTTTAGATCAGCAAAGAGAATGAGAGAATGAGTAAAAGACTTGGTTACAATGGAAGATATTCTAAAAGTAAAATGTGACACTAATAGGATTAAGTCAAAACAAAAATACTGGATTAATAACAGAAGTAGATACAATTTGTTTTAATTCCATAACCAGGAATTTAAACCAACTAACATTTCCAAGTTCCCTACCATGGTCCAAAACTGTCCTGTTCTAGGCTTATAGATTATCTGAAAAGGCAAGACTGGTTCATGGCCATTGCAAAGGATTCGGACTCTTTGAGGCCTGTAATAGCCATTGCTCTCTCCATTTTTCAATTTGACTACTTGGGTTGGGTTTAAGTGTACCCGAAAGGAATGGTACGCTATTCTTCCAAGACATAGTCAAAGGGGAAAAATCCTTGATGGTTCCATCTGTCTCAAATGAAAAATATGTCTGATTCAGGAAGCCTGGAGTGATCTGAATTTACATTTAGATCTGAAGATAATCCTTACAAGAAAATCCAAAAGTCAACCTCAAATAGCACCCAGCATTCATTGAACTTCATTCAGGTTATTTCTTCCAGAGCTATCATTTACCCTATATTCCTGTGTAAAAACAACCTTTTTCTTAAATTCCAGGTATGATTTTCATATCTACAGGGTTCTGTTTCAGTGGAGAAGCCACTAATAGCAGCTAAGTATATTCTATTTATGTAGCAAAATTAGCCTAGCACCCTGAATTTTAAAAATTATTATTATTTATGTGACTTTGGAAAATATGCAAAAATGACTCATTCATTGTCTAGGTTAAATCCACACACATACAAATAACTCTCCCCCAACCCTTTTTTTTAAACAGACAAATCAAATCCAGAGGATTGCAATGGAAGTGGCTCCATGATTTCTGGTGTTTTCATAAATATTTCCTTCAAAGCATATTTCACAAACTTGCTTTGTTTTGGAAACTACCCTCTTTTGAAAGAACAAGAGAAGAATCTTTCACATTTTATGATCCCCTTTAGAGGCAACAGAGCAACAGCCAAGACCTGAGTTGATGGATGAGCCAAGGAGCTAACCTGGCTGCAAATCGGAATGGCCTAGGGAGTTTGTTAAATAAAAGGAAGAGGGGGAACCAAGCCCCATCCCAGATGTTCTGAATCAGAATCTCCAAAGACAAGACCCAAAGAATCTGTATTTTTAACTAGTTTCAAAACATCTGTACCAACTCATCCCATCCTCGGGTAGCATCTCTGCTGTCTTCTCAAGATTCATCAGTCTCTCCCCAGCCCTGACCCTTTTATTTGAGCTCCAGACATGACCATAGGATATCTCAGAAGCATCTCAAATATACCAAGGCCAAAACACCAAATTCATCTCTTTTACTCTCCAACCTGTTCCTTCTTTAAGTCTAAATTTCAAGCTGTGTTTTTTAACATAATATTTCAAAGAGGAACATGTCAAGATCCCTTGCATTTCCATGAACTAGAATTCTAACATGTTCCCTATATTATGCCTCAATCTTCTTTTTAAAATAATTTCTAAAAACTCACCCAAAAATATGTTATAAAACTTTACTACTCTGCATTTGCCATTTTTCTTCACACTACATACGATTTTTTATAGGTAATGAACCCTTGGTGGTAGTGGTGTAGGAAAAAAAAAAAAAAAAAAAAAAAAAAATAAAAAGAAAGGGTAAAAAAAAAAAAAAAAAAAAAAAAAAAAAAAACAGTAATAGTAAAAATAAAAGTAATGAACCCTAGCAAATATCTGCTCTATTTACAAAAATCTAATAGGTATATTAGGTATATTATCTACATGTAGAGATGGAATATTACCATTAGATACTATACAGTGTCCATTTAAAATAGGTCCTGATTAAAGTATCAGTGGTGCCATAAGACGCAAATTCCACCATCAGTTTTCCAGAGAAACTTCTTATTCACTAGATTACACAAAGGCAGGCATATCTGGGTCAAAATTGGTCCTGGAGTTGAGTTGAGTACATGAGAACAGAATTGAAGCAGTAGACTTTGTTTAATTATCTGATTATTTTGTCTTGCAAATCAAAGAGACATATAAAGTGGGCAAAAATCAAACAGAAAGTTATGGCAATGTCCAAAACTGGACCATCTACGGTGCTTTATACTAGCCCACTCTCCACCCCTCTAACTATCCTCCTCTCCAGCTCACACTAGGAAGAAAACAAAGGTTGTGTCCTGGAACTCCCTCTCCCAGAATACCTCAGGAAAGGAATTGAACCAGTAAAAGGGAGTAGGGGCACAACTAGGACTGGGGGAAAGTGGAATATAAAGTCAAGTTCTATGCCAAATTTAAAGCTGAATGCAAGGGAGCTTACCTTTGAATGTGGTCACCAGTGAATGTTGCCTCCTATGCCTTATCATATACAACTCCCTGTACTCAATTACAACATGAGAGTGGTGATATAGCCGAAAAAAGCCCAAGCTTTGGAATCAGCTAGACTTAGGTTGGATTCTCAGCTTTGCTAATTAATGTATTTGAGCGAGTCCCTTAACCTCTCTGAGATTCAGTGTTTTCCCTTATAAAGAGTGGATATGAATAGTATTAACAGTACCTACCTCCTAAGGTTATTGAGATGAGTTAATGAGAAATCACATATAAAGCACATGACACATAGCAGGCCCTGTGTAAATGCTAGTTACTGTCCTTATCATCCTTATCATCACCATCATCAAGTACCTTAAAGAATCACTTTATATTTCCATTTAAAAACTCTATTGTTTAAAAGTATTTGATTGAACTGTAACAAATAACCATTTTCCCTGACGAAAAAAGGAAAATTAACAATTTTATGTGGTGCAACCTAAGTATGTCCTTGGGAAAGAGTACACTATATTTAATAGCCAGTTATATGTGGAAAATATAAAACCTGATCCTCTGGAATTAAGGAAAGTAAATGACTTCATGCCATTGAAGAGCAATTATCTGGCACTTAATACAACTTAGCAAAATACCGATGGTACTCTATGCTACATGAAACAACACTTGTCATACTTGTTTCACTTGTTTCATGTAGCATAGAGCACCATCGGTATTTTGCTTAGTTGTTTTCATTGATATTATCGTGGTTAAGCCAAGACCCATAACAATGTCATTCCCCTCTCTGCTTTTGCAGTAAGACAAAGACAGAAAAGAGACACAGAGACTATTATCAGATGTAATTGGAAGTGATAAGATCACAAAAAGCTTAAGACTTTATCTCTAAGTTAGAATTCTTTGGGCCTATATTGGGAGTGAAAATAAAGGCAAGGTGACAGAACAGTGACCAAAGCAGAACACTCTTCATTTGATGTGTTAATGTAAGTCAGTCGTCAAATTAATTTAGAAAGTTGTATGCTGCACAAGCCTGAAGAAAGACGTGGTCTTGATTTAGCATCCTGATCTACGCTTTTGTTTATACATAAGTAAATTATGCAGATATACATCAGTAAATTGTGCAGATTTAAAAATAAGATAATATGCAGTTTGTTGAAATTGAGGTCACCTAGTTTAAAGGAATTCTGAGAGTTCACTTCCAGGAAAGGATAAACGAGTGAAAAAAAAGCATCCTACTACATGTTCTCAGATCACCAAGACCAGGTGATACAGTTCGGATATTTATCCCCTCCAAATCTTATGTTGAAATTGGATCCCCAGTGTTAGAGGTGGGGCCTGGTAGGAGATGTTTGAGTCATGGGGGGTGGATCTCTCATGAATGGCTTGATCCCATTCTCACAGTAATGAGTGAGTTCTCACTCTATTAGCTTTTGAGAGAGCTGTTGTTGAAAAGAGCCTGGCACCTCCCTTGCCCCTCTCTTCCTACACTTCTCACGATATGATGCCTGTTCTCCTTTACCTTCCACCAGTGGAAGCTTCCTGAGGCCCTCACCAGAAGCAGATGCTGGCACCATGCTTCTTGTACAGCCTGCAGAACCATGAGCCAAACGAATCTCTTTTCCTTATAAATTACTGTCTCAGGTATTCCTTTATAGCAACACAAACAGACTAAGAAACCAGGGGTAACAAAGTGGTATGAACCTGGCACAGCTGCCTGAATCACAGGCATAAGACAAAGAAAGAAATATGCGTCTCTAGAGGGTGAGCTTGCCAAACCAGGCAAACACTGTTAAGTGCTCTTGCACAGGTAACTCTAGAATAAAAAAGTCTGGCAAAGGGAAAAGCACAGTGAATATGCATCACTGTATACACACCAAAATAAGCAGCACTGACATGCATTGAGCACTTATTATGTGGCCAGACACTGTGCTCAAGAGATGTACAAATCTGCAAAAAATAATATCAAGTGGTAAAGCTAATTTCCCTTCATTCTCTACTGCCATGATCCTCAAAGTGCAGTCTCTGGATCAGCAGCATCAACATCACCTGGGAGCCTGTTAGAAATGTACATTGCTCGGCCTAAGCCTAGAGTACCAAATCACAAAATATGGGGTATGGCCGAGAGATCTGTGTTTTACCAAGCCCTCCAGAGGATTCTGAGGCAAGATCAAATTGAAGAACCACTATTCTAGTGCATTGTCATCTCCAGCTTCCCTACCTCCCATGCATTTCTGCTGGAGCAAAGCAACATCAGAATAAACATAAGACAATGCTGTTAACAGTACTGGCCAAAAGCCAAAGGCTAAGGCACTACTATGACACTGCCATGACTTGGGTACACTATTATGAAGCAATCATGACAGGACTCTGAGAATGGGGAGAAGAACATGTCCGCGAAAAAGCAAACATTAAACATAAGCCCAGACCCACAGGGTTGTTCCCTACAAAAAAGGCAAAGAGCTTAATGAAAACCATGCCCTTGAGACAAAGGGCAATTTAACACACTCTGACTTTCCTTTCCTTCTTAGTCTCAAATGACAGTTTGATTTTTCAAAGAAATCCATATGTCTTGGGGAAATAAAATGGGGGGGGTTATCCCATCCCAAAATACAAATCAAAGCTTAGAATGCTTTGCAAATAGAAAAACTACTCAACAGACTTTGGGATATAAAGAAATTCAATATAAGAACACTGAGCTCAGTGGTGAAATATGGCCTGGTCCTTATATGCTATAATATCAGGAAGTAGGAAGACCCAGAATTATTTACATTTTGAAGCAGTATGGTACCATGGAAAAAAGTCTGGAGCTTCGGAGCCAGACAAATCTATATTCCAATTCCACTTCCACCACTTACTAGCTGTGAGACTGTGAGCAAGATGCCACATCTTCATGGCATTTTTGTGAGAATTAAATGACGTAACGTATTTAAAGTACTCAGGATATAAGTATTTAAAAAAAAACAGAAAATAAACAAATACTTGTTGTAACTTTGAAAATTTATAATCCTACCACCTATAGTTTCTACTGTATTCTTGTACATCCTCCCCTACAAAAAATATATAATGCACAAAATGAAATTTCACACACAATAAAAAGGTAGTTTTGACTTCGAGTATTCTCAAATACAAAGACAAGACACGTATATAGACAAAGCTATGTTCCAAATGCATTGGACAAGTTGTTTTAAAACCCATCTTTCAAGTTATTCTCTTTTTCCTATTCATATCCTTGTTATAAGGTCAATGGTGTGGAGACGAGACAGACAATGGAGAAAAACTGTTAAGTATGTGAGTAAGGGCCAAATAGTTAAACATCAACTATACAAAGTGTGCAACAGGAATATGAGGAGTGCAGAAAGAAATGACTCAGGGAAATAAATTATTGACCAACTCATAGCTATACTTATGAAATTTTATACGCCTCCATTAACAAACTTTCTAGGACGTTCACTTCCAATGAAGTGAGTTATGTTGGTGCTTCTTTTTAATCATTTGTTAAAATGTATAACTTGTTAAGCCAAATGTCTAGTTTGCTGAGACATCCAGGTTTATTTGAAAGGAAGAGGGAAAAGTATCAGGGTGATCAATTCACTATAAGGACCCACTACGAAGAAGAAAAGCAGGAAGGACAGTGAGAAAGAGGTAGAGATACTTCCATCTCTCATCCTTCCTGGCCTCCTAGTTGATCCTTGTTGCAGCTTCCCAGCCTCCTAGTTGATCCTTGTAATCCAATTTCCATTCTCTGGTAAAACAATCATCAACAGAGTTACTGCTGGCCATAGAACACCCTCGTACTCTGAGTCATTAGACAAATGAAAGGAAGAACTCACATTGGCCTGCAGAATCAATGGCGGCATCCAGCAATGCTGTTCAGTCAACAAATGATTATTGAGCTATCCATAAAAGGGGAGTGAGATATTGATCTCAACATTAAGGGCCTTGTATCAGTCACATCCACATTTCCATTAGGATCTGACAGTATTTTTATTCTATGGGTCCTTGTTTTCCTGTGTCCTCAAACTCATCTGTATGTTTTCTCTGTCATCTGTGCTACTGGTAATAAAGTTTCTAACAACAAAGTGTGTTTTGGGAACCCATCCTCTTCACTAATGAGGGAATCGTCATGCTGCCTGTCTATCACCAGGGCAAACAAACCTTGTGTGTGAACAGAGATGAAAGAAGACACACAGGATAATAAAAATATGAGACAGTGAGCATTACATTTATAAACTTAATCCCAGTTTCTGGCCTATTTTATTTCAGCTACGTTCTGTTCAGTTTCAAAACATAAGTCAGCCACAGCTGAGAGTTTCACTCACTCTTACCTCTCACCCAGAAGTACAAACTGAAATTCATTATCGCAGGAGAAACTGTACTCCATTGTCTAACCTTGTTGGTTAGCAGATGATTATTTAAGTATGGCTAGTCTGAAAAGCCTGCCTCAAAATCAATTAAGGATTCACTGGTTTCGAATTTTAAAAGGAAAAATATTTTTGAATCTAAATATCTGAATCTTTCTATAATATCTAATTGGCTTGGATTTTGTGAATTTATCATCCTTCCTAAATTACAGAAAAGTGGGGAAAGACCAAAAATGAGTAAGCAGTGGGGTTCAGCAAGTATCACTTAATTGGGAAGCACTGATTTGAAGGAAACAGTAGCCTGGGATTCTCACATCTGAAATGTTTCATGTCTAAAAGCTATTCATTGGACAGGGGAAAAAACTGCAAAAAAATGAAGCGAGTCTATGCTATATGTACTTCCACCTTGGTAGAGAGGTGAGGCAGGGGGAGTAGTTGAAACAGGCCTGGGCTAGAAGATAAAAGACCTAAATCAGAACCAGACATTACTGGTTCAGGCTCTTGTTTCCTGCTTTCTGAAGCCTCTTCCACCCTAGCATCCTACTCATCTGTGTGAATAGGGTGACCTTAGATCCTGATTAGCCTGCTACAGTCTTGGTTTATACCTTGCAGAGCAACTAACCTGTTATTTTTAGCACTTCCTTTCCCTCTTGAAAGTGTCCCTGTTTGGGCAATAATTTATATTGTCACTCTATTTGCGAGTCATTTCTAAATGTAAGTTTTGTTCTTTGGTATACAGCTCTAGTTAATTACATCTCTCTAGCTAACATACTTAAAATTACAGAGCTTCATTCCTTAAGGAAGGAAGGGAGGGAGGTAAGAAGGGTGGGAAGGAAGGTGGGAGGAAGAAACTGTACAAACAGTGAAACAAAAAACAAGGTTGAGTAGGGGAGCACACAGTTGAGATTCAACTGTTTGGCTAAAGAGATATAAGGACTGTCCCACCTGAAATTGGTGGGGGCTGCGTTTGTTTGTTTTTTGCTTGTTTTCTGTTTGTTTCAGAATAATTGCACAGGAAACTCTCCTATGTAATTCAGCTCCCATGGGACCATTTTAAATCTCTATTGCATATCTAGAGACAGTTATTTATATTCTGCTTAATGAGCACTGATGTTGGTGCCTAAGTGTGACTCACTCTCTTTGTCATCAAACATCATTTGTACACAGTAGGTCAACTTACATAAATTAAACTGAGAGAACAATGTCTAACTCTGAAAACTAGCCATTTTAAAGTCACATAACCAACAAAGCTGCTCATGTAGGTCAAAATCTACCTTCAGGTCTCCACAGACAATTCCCACCAGACTAATCACAGAGTTTAGGGTGCTAGTTTAAACTTGTCTTGAAAATCTCAGGCTTAAATAACTTCTTTAACTTGAGGGCTACTTAAAAGAAGTCCTCACACAAGTATCTAGACCTAGTTGAAATACAGAAGTCCTACAAAAAGTATTAGTTAAAAACCAAATCAGGAAAGGAGATTTTGTTACAAAGAGCGATGAACATTGACATCCTCTTTTTCTGGGACTGAAAAGGCTACAGCAAACTATTGTGAAGACGCAAAGCCATATTTAAACTAATAAAGTAGTCCCAAACTTCAACAAACATTCATATTATTTGGATAAAATTTTATTGAAAGTTTATAAAAACCTAAATATTTTAATTATTTTTCAAGCTAGAGACTGATATAAATGGGTCTAAAGGACTTCATCATATAAAAATATTTAAATACTCTGGTGAAGAGGTTCCTGACAGATAGGTCTAGTCTCAAAACCATTTACCATTCTAGTCAGAAGGATCTACTTTTAAAATTCCAAAGCCACATGAGAAACAAATTGCTGTTAATATTTAAACTCCAATGTGTTTGGATGTCACTGTAGTTGACTCAGGCTATGTATACAGATACACAGATGTGTTCTGAAAGCAGTAGCCATGATTTCCATAAGCCCTATAGAAAACTGGGAGGGGGAACAGGTGAAGAGGAATAAGGAGACCTCAGTCCACATCTTCCTGCCTTCACTGTGAATTATCTTGCTTCCTAGGTCCTGATTCAGGATTCTCTTCTAACTGGACTCTTGCTTCCTTGACTGTATGCCTACCTGCCAGTTTAATCTTCAACCCCTCCACCCACCCTATTCCTGCCAGCCAAAGAAGTAAATCTATGGCCTCTGAATATGTGACCTTTAGTTTTCTTAAAAGGAGCCCTCTTTGGGAACACAAATAGAAAAGAGCTCAGGGTGGCTACTACATGTGATAAACACAACGTCTCCTGGCTCCCTGTGAGCCTCTCTCTGGCTCGGCAAAGCTCAAATTCTTTGACTGCAGGAATTATCCACCAGACAATCCAGAAAACACTCCTTCCCAGTGCCCAGACTTTCTAGGTCTCTAGGTAGATGTTTATCTAGGTTCCAGTACAATTGGCAAAGCTACCTGTTTAAGGTTTCTCTCCAGCTGCAAGCTAAGCTATTACTTGCCCCACTCTACGGCTTGGTTAAGTGAAAGAAAAGCCTCCCAAAAAGGGTTCTATACTGAACATTTTACCTGAGAAACTCTCTTTAAGAGAATTCACTTGGCAACTTAAAATGGCAGGGCTGGAAGCTCCTAACAGAGTTTTTGACTTTACAAATTTTGCCCTATGGGCCTATTTAAGTTTAAGGTTTTCCCCTTCTTGGCACAGCAAGTGCCTACTAATTCTGGCCCCTAACACTGGATCTACAAAAGAGAGCTTTCAGCTCTTTAGGAAGTCCTGGTAGCTGCTTCGCCATGCTTCTATTAGGGCAAAGAATGTCCAAGAAACAAGACCTGTTATAGCTCCTTAGCTAAAATGAATATCCACATCTTACTTATAAAGTTGATCACTATTCCGATAACACTGGTTGTAGCTAAGATCAATAGGCCTAATTACCCTGTCCTATGTGATCCGAAGACTAACCTCTGGGGAAAGTACTATTGGTGGAAACACTATAGGCAGCATTATTAATGACATGCTCAGCTTTTCTGAAAGGATAGGTAAAGTCATGAAATAAAAAAAAAAAAAAACTTTGATTCTCTGGCAAGCATTAGAAAACCAGCCTGCTCGTGAATGTCAATATCATGTCAATAATTCTGATGCAGAATTAAAGTGTGGTGCACAACCACTCATTAAATGGAAGAACATCAGGTGACATTCCCAATGAGTTTGCATAATTAGTAAGGGTTTGGAGCTAGTGGTGCACGAAGCACCCATCAGCAGAGAGTCCTCTGGTTAGTTAAAATTCTGGAGGACATGCCAACGTTTCTTCTTTCCACTCTGCTCACTAGAACATCCTGAGAAAGCAAATTGCAACTTAATGTCGACCCAGATTTGGGCAGTTGGTGGAAATGGTGGGTGAATGGCATTAAGATGCCGCTCCGCAAGGCCCAGGGTTCTCAAGTATGGGTGACCTGCATCATATAAAAGCAACCCTGGATCTCCAGGAGGGGATTCAATTGTCCAAATGTCAGAAATGTAAAGGAGCCTAATATGCCCCTGCGTTAAGAAATGCCAAAGACACATCTGCAGAATGGCATCTTGCAGGCTGTTAGGGCAAATAGTGAGGTTTGAAGCATGGAGAACAGACGGCTGTGCTTTCAGGGGACATTTTGGGATGTCAAGGTCACTGGAGAAATATGTCAGTTGGCATGGCAAGTTACCCCATGCTAAGAGAAACCAGATCAAATTTTTGGCTAGTTACCCAGGACACTCCAGGATACCTCCTCTATAATATGATTTTCAACCCACATCCTCCTTCAGCAAAGGGAGTATTTGTTTACTCAGTTTTCCCTTTTCTCTGAAGCACACATACTTTGCGGGTCTCCTTGTCAGAAATAGTTCCCCACCCTGGAATGAAATCTGCTGATGTGGTTTCCGAAAACTGACACTTGTCTGCTCACTAGGAGAGAAACAGTTTCAATTAAGGACAGCACATAAGCCTTGTAAGCCTTGTTTGAGATGGTACAGTCTGTCAAAAACAGAGTTCCAAAATCCCTGGATGTCAGTGTTGGAAAGGACTCAGAGAGTTC
>NW_016107773.1:276628-286735 GCF_001604975.1 Cebus imitator
CAATGGTACGATCTTGGCTCCTCTGCCTCCAGAGACCAAGCGATTCTCCTGCCTCAGCCTCCCATGCAGCTGGGATTACAGGCATGTACCACCATGCCTGGCCCACTCTTGTGGCATTATGTATTGTAAATCCAATGATAGCTGATCAAATCAGTGCCTCTCCTGTTCCAAACTTGACATGATTGAATTGTCAATAAAAAAGATTTTACAGTAAGAGAAGGAAAGCTGACAGTGTAAATGTCTGAAAACCCAATGAAGCTCAATATAAAATAAAACAATGAGCTAGGATATCATTTCATAATTTCCAATGGGGAAAAAAGTGTTTAGTGAATCACAGCTGAAATTGGGGGTGATCACAGGAAGGGGGAAGCAGGAATGAAAAGCCAGCTAACTTGCATGATAATTTTTGAGAAATCTGAAATGCAAATTTGCAGATGCAAATTTTAGGAATTATGCATCACAGTCACTGAGTTGTTTATCTACAGAAATGGTTCAAATACTCTCCACCTCTTTCCTCCTCCATACACATATTTCTTTTAGTGATAATACGAAGTTGCTGGGGAGAAATAAGGATATCTTTCCCCAGGAGTCCTGCTGACTTCTAATAAGTGGCTTGGGAACAGATCTCGTAGAACCTATCTTTGCATTCTAATAAAGTCAACCAGTAGAGCACAAGTTTCATTTAAAAGATCCCCAGAAGGAGTCAGGGTTTTCTGTTTGTTTGTTTGTATTGAAAGGAAAAGCTATAAATAAGAAGCTGCAGAACTTTCTCAGATATATACATCTTGCTTCACATGTGGCCAACCAAATTTCATTTAGGAAAACTAAAAAATCTCTACCCCTTAAAACTTGAAGAACTCCTGCCAATTTTTTAAGAGACCTGATTTGTCTGTTTGCAAATATAAGAGCATGGTACTTATTTGTATGTTGAGAGGCATATGACATCCCATAGGGAGAGACCAGGCTGTGAACTGGTAAGAGAATGCTGTTTCATTTAAAAGCAGACAGAGCCTCGTTTGTATGAAGTTTTTGCCTCAGTAGTTGTTCTAAATGCATGGGACCTGATTAGGGGAAAATTAGCTTCTGAAAGATGGTTGGTTTCTGAGTTTTCAACTTGAAAACTATATTCTGATGTCATTGGAGCATATTTTTGGAGACATCTTTAAATATAAATGAAATTCAGCATTATTCTCTTCCTTGTGGGTGTGGCACATTACACCACTGACCATCCTCTCTCTCCTTCTAGGATGTGCTCTTCTCTCAGGAAGCTTCTCTAATATGGCACTTTTTATTGTATTTATGTATTTTGTGAGATGGGATCTCCTTCTGTCACCCAGGCTGCAGTGCATTGGTGCAAGCATAACTCAGTGCAGCCTTTGCCTCTTGGGCTCAAGCGGTCCTCCCACCTCAGCCTTCCAAGTGGTTGGGACTACAGATGAACATGGCACCATGCCTGACTAATGAAAAAAACTTTTTATATAGAGACCAGGTCTCACTTTGTCACCCAGGCTGGTCTCAAACTCCTGGCCTCAAGGGATCCTCCTGCCTTAGCCTCCCAAAGCGCTGGGGTGACAGGTATGAGCCACTGCACCGGCCTAATATTGCTCTTTTTTTGAAGCTTCTCAAAACTTGTTCTTGATGGCATGTTCTTTGTCTCATTCAACCAACTTCTTTCATCTCTTGTCCTGACAGTGGAGTTCTTATAAAGTTCAATCAGTTGCTCTCAATTTATTATCATGGCTACCCTTTACTAAGTGCTTTTTACAAGTCAAAGACTGTGCTGTTCAAATTACATGTATTATTTCATTTAATGATCACAGAGTCTCTATAAAAATCAACCAACTGAGCCTGTAGAGAGAAGAAAAACAGGGCAAAGAATACTCTAAATTCTTGGTTAACACCTAATTTTACTGGACAGGAAAAGAGTAGGAGCCAACAAAATAAATGGAAAAGTACTGATCAGAAAGGAAGGAGGGGAACCAGGAAAAGCAAGATCCTGGAAGCCAAGAGAAGTTCATGTGACACCCACCATGATTTACACTCTCCAATCTGTATGTCTCCATCCTCAGCTTATTGCACATGCTCTGTCTCTGTACTAAAGGTGCTGTAGGTGGGTTTGGGGCATCACTGATCCTCTGAAATGTGATGCAAAATTTCATGCATGTATGTGCATACATTTTCTGGGGAATGAGTTCACAGCTTTAATTAGGGACCCATAAACAAAACAAAGATCTATCTTCGGGCTCATGCCTTCAGTTTTCCATTGCACAGTTTCCATTGTATCCTGAAACTCGACATGTCTAAAAGTTCATTTAACATCTTTTGTATCACCTCGCTGTGAACTGGTTTCTGATCTCACCTCTGCTCACTTTTTGCTAGTATAATACAATTATTCCCCTGCAAGCCATCCTCTGTTTTCCCTCATATATCTAGTACATGACCATTGCCTCTAGGATTTATCCCTCCTCTCTGGCTTTCCCCAAGCCACCCAGCTTGGTTATAGGTTCTAAGTTTCCAAATACTGAGTGCAGAAAATAAGTGATGGTGGCAGGTTGTTAATAACACATCTGCCTCCAAACTTGGATAGTTTGATCAATTAACCAAATAAACCAACAAATGTACCGAGGAATTACATGGTAGCTAGAAATTGTTGTAAGTCATGGAAAAGAGAATAAGAGCAAACCTGATCCCTGTTCATGAGATGCTTTGATTGAATAAAAAAGACACAAAAATATTAAATGGGCAGGGAAAAAGCCTCATATTTTGCAATACTATAAATCCACAAGTAAAGCACGAACCATGCAGGACTGTGTATAAGGGACTAATTACACAGTATAGACAATAAATATTTTAAAAATTCGAAAAATTGCAGGATTCATGGGGGTGGTGGTCAACCTGGGCACTGGAAGGTACAGGAGCTTGTACAGCTTGAAGGAAGACAGCATGAATGGGGTCAGACATTCCTGGATGAGGAACAATCATAAGCAGCAATTCCAATGGGAGACCATTGCCTCTAGGATTTATCCCTCCTCTCTTCTTACTTACACCACCTTCTCTTGGGACCTTTTCTTCTAGTGTTTGGACTTTTGAGGTTGCTTCCTAACTCTCTTTGTATTACAGTGATACCAGATTTATTGTTTGGAAAATTTCCTTCACCACATAGAGTACAGTATTTAAGAAGTAGTATGGCAGACATATCTGGGTAGTAATCCTGATCTCTCTATTTGTTGCGTAACCCTAGTTAAGTTGTTTAACATTTCTGATCCGCATTTTCCCCATTTGAAAATAAGAATAATGATACCACTGCCTCATAGGCTTGTTTTGAGGACTAAATGAGATAATGTGTAAGGAGCTTAGCACAGTTCTGGTATATGTCAAAAATTACAATGCAAGTTAGCTGGCTTTTCATTCCTGCTTCCCCCTTCCTGTGATCACCCCCAATTTCAGCTGTGATTCACTAAACACTTTTTTCCCCATTGGAAATTATGAAATGATATCCTAGCTCATTGTTTTATTTTATATTGAGCTTCATTGGGTTTTCAGACATTTACACTGTCAGCTTTCCTTCTCTTACTGTAAAATCTTTTTTATTGACAATTCAATCATGTCAAGTTTGGAACAGGAGAGGCACTGATTTGATCAGCTATCATTGGATTTACAATATATAAATGACAGCACCATATCTGGCCCTCGTCTAAAGCAGCTGCCTTTTATCGATTTATATTCCACTAGCAAGGAAGAAAAATTGCAGCACAATGTAGTGGTATGGTCCAAGATCAATACCAATTTTTTTCTTAATGACACAAAGGCCAAGATAAGGACAGCATAAGTCAAAGCTAGACAGATCAAATTTGCCCGATATCCCTTTCAATTACTGAAGAACATGCACAGGGATGTATAACATTAAAGCAAAGGAGAATATTATTCCAAGTGGTTTAAAATTACGACATCCAACAAGTCTGCATAGCCCTCTCCCTGAGATAAGGAATTGAAATGAGCTGAGAATGGAGAGCCACCCACCCTTGCACCTTCGTCTAAAAGCAGCTGGGTGTTTCCAGAGTTAGTCTATTAGAAGTCAGAGCACTGATCAGCTGTATAATCCAAATGATAAGGATTTAAACCAGGACTCCAGCACCAAACACTGAATTCCTTAGGTGTTGTTACTGAGCAACAGGTAATGAAGAGTGAAATAGATTGGTTGCCCCCTAGAATAGAATATGTGTTATAGTAAGCTAAAAAGCAAATTACCCAAACAGTTTAAGAAGCCCAGTAGAGTGGTAGGTCATATAAGCTCTGAGCAAGTTGTAAAGTTATAGCTATCTGCACTATGGCAATGAATGGCTGCCCAGTCCCTGTGGGAATCTGAGAATATTCTCTATTTCAGTAAAAATAAAAGTGGGTGCAGGTCAAAGCAATTCTTTCTGAAACTGGTGTGCCATGACCCCAAACCATCCACCACGTTATCATAACTTGGAAAATTAGGATGAAATCAGCTCAGCAGAATACTAGACTAGAGACTCTTTTGGTAATTTTTCTCTATTGATGGATTTTTTTTTAACCTGCTACCAACGCTTACAGCATCAGGGGCTTCTCATTAAACTCGACTCCCATTCTACTTGCATACTTTCTGACAGTCCCTTCCCTTCTACTGGTGTCCTCTCCAACATAATATAAACATGGTTAGACACTTTAAATGACAGCAATGTTTGACATAGAGTACAATATCAACAAAAATTAGGCAAACTATAGACATACTAAAGTGTTCAAGAATAGCTTGAATCTTGTCAGGGCTTTGTGAGATATGCTGTGAAGGAAACCTGAATATCTGATCAGTGGTATAATAGATGACATTTGAGTTCCTTCCAGTACAAAGCATCTATATTTCTAAGTAATAACAGATCAAATGCCCTATAAATGGGAAAACAAAACAAAACACAGTAGAATAAGCATGGGTCTTTGAAATCTAGCAGACTTGGATTCCAGACTGAACTCTGCAACTTACTAGCAATATAATCTTGGGCCAGTTACTTAGCTTCTCTGTAAATCAGTAGCAGGCTAAGTGACAAGTGTGCTATAAACAATATTGCATTTGATCCTCACAACAACCCTCTAAGTTTGTTATCTCTATTTTAAAGATAATGAAACTGACTTTCAATGAGTTTAAGTAAACTTGCTCAAGGTTATACGTGGTTAGTGGTAGAATCTAGATTCAAACCATAATCTATATGGTTCCAAAATTGATTCTTACCATTACTTCCATCATACTATAGTCCTTTCAGTCTAACCTAAACCTGAGTTATTGTCTTCATTGTCTCTCCAGTCACAAGAAATAAAGTTTGGGCCACATAGCTAACCATAACAGAACTGTACAATCCCATAAAAAATGCAAGCAGCCAATAACAACTTAGATGCTGGTTAGGAAATGCTTAAAAATCAAACATGGAAACCTCACTTTTTCACGGCACCTTTGTTACCAGTGTCACCATGATAATATACATAACTGAAAAGAAATAAGTGTCCCAACCCTAAGGACAAGAATGAAAGTTGTAACAAGAATGCAAAGGGCAGCATGAGACATATACCTTACACAATCAATTTTGACTTGATTTTTTTCTATTAGTGTTGCTAATGCATTTTTTTTCTTGCAAATTAGTGCAATATTACTGATCATAACATTAGATGATGCAGTTTAGCTGTGGGCAACAGAAGCAGGCAGTTTCGCCTGGCGTGAAGCAATCAGAAACGGGATACTTCGTTTTCAAAAAAATGTCACGCTGGGACTTTGAGTAGCAGTGAAATTTGGGTTACCAGATGATTGTGGGACTATGAGGTTTGGTAAGACCATCCTAGTAGTTAGAATTAGCACAGTTAGGAGCTCAGGAAGCCAAAGAGGTAAGACTGAGATAAAGAAATACGTAGGTACCACAAATCAGAGCAGCCAGTTGGGCCGTAAGTTTGGGTAGAGCAAATGGATGGAAGCCTATACAAAAAATTATGAATCAGGGCACCTAGCTTGAACCTGATACTCTCACATACTTTCTCGCACAGAAAGAATACACTAAGTGTCCTAAGCTAACAGCAAAAGAGTAATGATGTCTGGCTAGCAAGGGCTCTTGAAGGTACTGGGCAGCCTGTAAAGTAATAAGCAAAAAAGTCAGAGGAGCAACTAGTTGGGAGATGGGGGATAGTACAAAATATGATTGGACCATCTAGCACTAGGGTCTCAAATTGACTGTGTTCAAAGGTATGACTGAGGAAATGTATGCCAGAAACTTAGTCCAATGGCCAGCACATAGCAAGAGCTCCACACATTTCTTAAAGTCCCATAAAAGGGGTTGTGCCTAAAAGCCAAAGGATGAAAGTCTTCAAGTATATACAAAGTGATCTTTCTAGCCACACACCTGTATAGCAACATTTTCAACAGAATCATTTTTTTTCAAAACGTAGTGAATGAACAATGAAAGTAAATTAACGATCAAAGGTAACCTCAAAATAGCTTATTTTGGAAGCATAAATGTATGCTAATTATCACAAAAGTCACGAGCCAATGACATATGTGCTCCATTAACTAATAAGCTTTTTGATGCCATCAGAAGGAATAAGAACTTTGGTAAATACTATAGCCAATTATTAATACTTTGAATTTCTGTAAAATCCTGGCACATTCTTAAGTGGTCCATAAAAATAAAGAGCAACAGTGTCACAATCTTTACACAGTCAATTTTATCTATCATTTGGGAATACTAGCACATGAATAGTTCTGTTCAAACTGTTGAAATATTTATTTCCTTTTGTCTCAGATTATATACTTGATAGAGGTAACCTGGGGCTATAGAGATACCTACATGGTCAGAATACTTGAAATGGAGGCCTAGTTCTACCACTTACTGGGTGAGTAACCTCTGACTGGGCCTCAGCTCCCTCATCTACATAACAAAGGTAATAATACCTAGTGTAGGTATTATTCATCTTTATATCCATCACTGACATGAAAATTGTGGTAGATAAATAGTAAGCAGATGCCCAAGAAACATTTGTTGCTTAGTGATAAAACTTTCAGGAAAATATAGTATTTTTGACCCTGGAATTTTGCATTTGCTAAAACATGTTACAAATAAAGTATTAATAATTCTATAATTGTCACTCGCAGTCAAAATCGTTTTGTTGAAATAGATTGCTCTGGTCTGATTGAAGAGTCATCTTTGATTCGGCATCACTTCACCCAGAAAACAGGTAACTGTATACTGCAGAGTCTATGCATTTTTACCTTTCTAACAGGCATGCATAAATACAGTAGTCTCCCCCCCCCACCCCATTTATGTGCAGTTTTGCTATCTGTGGTTTGTTTCTTGCGGTCAACCATAGTCAGAAAATATTAAACAAAAAATTCCAGAAATAAACAATTCATAAGTTTTAAATTGCACACTGTTCTGAGTAGCATGAGGAAATCTCACACTATCTTTCTGCATCCCACCTGGGATATGACTCATTCCTTTGTCCAGCATATCCACACTGTATATACTACTCACCCATTAATCACTTAGTCTCTGAGTTATCAAATCTACTGTCATAGTATCACAGTGTCTTGTGTTCATGTAACCCTTATTTTACTTACTAATGGCTCTAAAGTCCAAGAGTAGTGGTACTGGCAATTCACATATGCCAAAGAGGAGTCAGAAAGTGCTTCTTTTAAGTGACGAGGTGAAAGTTCTTAATAAGGAAAGAAAAAAAATCATATGCTAAGGTTGCTAAGACAAATCTATCTGTGAAATTGTGAACAGTATATCATAGTGTTCTATTTTATTATTAAGTCATTTTTGATCATCTCTTACTGTGCCCTACTTTTAAAACTGATCATAGATGTGCATGTATAGGAAAAATGTATAGGAAAAATAGGGTTCAGTACTATTTGACTGAACTAAGAATTGAGATTTCAGGCATCCACTAGGGATCTTGAATGTACGCCCATGGATAAGGAGACACTATTATATCATATGCCAAACATTTATACATGTTTAAAAGATGAAATCAAACTAATTACCACAGACTAGAAACAAGACCCAGAGCGTCATAATGTACAAAATGTCCAGAACACATATAAAATTACTTGGCATAAAAGGAACTAAACGGCATGGTGCAGTGGCTCATGCCTATAATCCCAGCACTTTGGGAGGCTGAGGCTGGGCGAATCACCTGAGGCCAGGAGTTCAAGACCAACCTGGCCAACATGACAAAACTTCGTTTCCACTGAAAATACAAAAACTAGCCAGGCATGGTGGTGCATGCCTGTAGTCATAGTTCCTTGGGAGGCTGAGGCAGGAGAATTGCTTAAGCCTGGGAGACAGAGGTTATAGTGAGCCAAGATTGTGCCACTGTACTCCAGCATGGGTAACAGAGTGACACTCCATCTTAAAAAAAAAAAGGAACTAAACAACAATCTCAGCTCACATTGGTAAAGATAATCCATAATTGCCAACACTAAGTGACACAGATGATGGAATTACCTGACAAAGATGTTGAAGCAGTTATTATAAAATGTTCCAACATATAAGGGCAAACAGTCTTGAAAAAAATGGAAATAGAATGTCTTAGCCAAAAATCAGAAGCTATAAATAAGGATCACATGGAAATTTTAGGACTGAACAATAAAATAACCAAAATTTAAAACTCACTAGATTGCTTCACTAGCAGAATGAGGATGACAAAGGAGAAGTCAGTAAACCCAAAGACAAAGTAACAGAACAATCTGAATTACAGACCAAAACAAAACAAAAAAAAGGTTGAAAAAGAAAATAAACAGAGCCTTGGGGATCTGACGAGAAGTCTAATATTCATGTCATCGGAGTTCCAGAAAAAAATGAAAAGAAGGGTGTGGTGCAGAAAAACATATTTGAAGAAATACAGGCTGAAAAATTTCCAAATTTATTAAAGTCTCCAATTAATCTCACTTAATATGTGGAATCTGAAAAGGTTGGACTCATAGAAGCAGAATCAAATGACAGTTACGAGAGCCTAGGGTGGGGGAGTAGGGAAAAGGGAGATGTTGGTCAAAGCTTATAAAGATTGAGTTAGAGAGGACAAAGAAGTATTTGAGATCTATTGCACAGCATGGTGTCTACAGTTAATAATTAAGTATTGTATTTTTCAAGATTGCTTTAAGAATAGATTTTAAATGTTCTTACCGGAAAAAAAAAAAAAAACATAAATAGGTGAGGTGATAGATATGTTAATTGGCTTCATTTAACCATTCCACAATGTATACATATATTGAAGCATTATATTGTATTCTCTAAACATATAGAACATTTGTCAATTAAAAATATAAATAAATAAGTAAAGTAACTGAATTAAATTGGATAGGGAAACAACAATAAAAACCCATCTCCAACTAAAAAATAGAAATAGTCCAACTATATGTTGTCAACAAGAGACACACTTTAGAATCAAAGACACAAATAGGTTGAAAATAAAAGGGTGGAAAAAAACACAGATATACCATGAAAACAGTAACCAAAAGGAGAGCTAAAGTGGCTATACTAATATCAGACCAAAACATTACTAGAGACAAAAAATATTTTATTATGGTAAAAGATGATTCCATCAAGAAGATATAACAATTATAAGTACATATGAATTTAACAACAGAGCCCCAAAATACATGCAGTGAAAGTTGACAGAATTGAAGAAAGAAATAGACAATTCAACAGTAATAGTTGAAGACTTCAACACTTCACTTTCAATAATGTATAGTATGACTAGACAAAGATAAGCAAGGAAACAGAACACTTGAATAAGCCAAATAGACCTAGCAATCATCTACAGAACACTTCTTCCAACAAGAGCTGAACACATATTCTCAAGTGAACATCAAGCATTCTCCATGACAAACCAGAAGTCAGGCCACAAAACAATTTTAAATAAATGTTAAAGGATTAAAATGACACATACAGGATGTTTTCTAATCATGGTAGAATGAAATTAGAAATCAATAACAGAGTGGCCGGGCGCGGTGGCTCAAGCCTGTAATCCCAGCACTTTGGGAGGCCGAGGCGGGTGGATCACGAGGTCAAGAGATCGAGACCATCCTGGTCAACATGGTGAAACCCC
>NW_016107773.1:286960-288181 GCF_001604975.1 Cebus imitator
TCAATAACAGAAGGGAATTTAAGAAATTCACAAACATGGAGATTAAAAGCAAAGAGAAAAATAATATACTATGCAAATATGAATCAAAAGAAAGCTGGGCTAGCTATATTAAAATCAGACAAAGTAGACTACAGAGCAAAAAGAATTATCAGGGATACAGAAGGACATTACATAATGATAAAGAGTCAATCCACAAAGAAGGTAAAACAATCCTAAATGTGTATGTACCTAATGACAGAGCTTAAAACACATATAGACTTTACATGGTAAAGATGTAATCTCCCCATATTGATCTACATTAACACAACTGATCTAATTAACGCAATTCCTATCAAAATCCCTGTAAGATATTTCTGTATATACAGACAAACTGATATTAAAATTCCTATGGAAATCCAAAAGACCCAGAATAACCAAAACTATTTTGAAAAAGAATAAAAAAATTGGAGGAATCCTATTGCATCATTTAAAGTCTTACTGTAAAGCTCCAGTACTGTAAAGATTAGACAACATGGTATTGCTAAAGGGATAGATATATACATTCCCAGAATGCAACTGAGAGTCTAGAAATATACCCACACAGGGGAAAATGAATTTAATAAAGGTTTAAAGGCAATTCGATGGAGCAAAGATTCAACAATAGTGTTGAAAAATTACTTGTGAAAAAAATGAATCTCTCCCTAAAATCAACCTTTTTACAGAAATTTATTCAAATGTAAAATGCAAAACTATACAATTTTTGGAAGAAAACACAGGAGACGTTTTTTGACCTGGAGGATTAGGCAAACAGTGATTTTACATGACACCAAGAGCACAATCCATAACAGCAATTATAATTTGGAAGATGTCATCACAATTAAAAACTTTTGCCTTGAGAAAGACACGTATAGGACAATGAAAAGACAAGCTACAGACTGGAAGAAAACATTTGTAAATCAGGCCGGGCGTGGTGGCTCATGCCTGTAATCCCAGCACTTTGGGAGGCCGAGGTGGCCAGATCACGAGGTCAGGAGATCAAGACCATCCTGGCTAACATGATGAAACACAGTCTCTACTAAAAATACAAAAAATTAGCTGGGCATGGTGGCACAGGCCTATAGTCTCAGCTACTCTAGAAGCTGAGGCAGGAGAATCACTTGAACCTGAGAGGTGGAGGTTGCAGTGAGCTGAGATGGTGTCACTGCGCTCCAGCCTGGGCAACAGAGCAAGACTCCTCAAAAA
>NW_016107773.1:289052-331899 GCF_001604975.1 Cebus imitator
GGTTGCGGTGAGCCGAGATCGCGCCATTGCACTCCAGCCTGGGCAACATGAGCGAAACTCCGTCTCAAAAAAAAAATAAAAATAAAAATAAAAACTCAACTGTAAAAAAATAAACAATCCAATTTAAAAATGGGCATAAGATTTGAACAGACACTTTGCCAAAGAAGATATGTAGATGGCAGAACACATGAGAAGATGCTCAACATCATTAGTCATTAGGGGAGTACAAACTAAAACATCTATTAACTTATTTAATTTTCACAATAATCTTATGAAGTAAATGTCACCATTAACCCCATTTTACAAACAAGTTACATACACTGAGGTTAAGCAATTTATTTAAAATGACAGAGCAGGCCAGGTGCAGAGGCTCATGCATGTAATCCCAGCACTTTGGGAGGCCGAGGCAGGTGCATCACCTGAGGTCAGTTCAAGACCAGCCTGGACAACATGGCGAAACCCTATCTCTACTAAAAATACAACAATTAACCAGGTATAGTTGTGCGTGCCTGTGGTCCCAGCTACTTAGTAGGCTGAGGCAGGAGAATCACTTGAAGCTGGGAGGTGGAGGTTGAAGTGAGCTGAGATCACACCACTGCACTCCAGCCTGGTCAACAGAGTGAATCTCCGTCTCAAAAAAATAAAATAAAATAAAATATAAATAGTAAAATAAAATAAAATGACAAAGCTTACTACTAGTGAGGCTTGGGTTAAAGTCAGCTTCAGTTTGACACCAAGCTCTGCTGTTAACCGTCAAACTACACTGCACTCTATTCTATGGCTACTAGATGTTTAGAAGATACTCTACCTGTGAATGAATCTATCTGAGATACTTATTAACTGATATTTTATGGAGAAATCCCTTACAATTCAGGAAGATAAATTCATACACCCAATTAGTCAGAAAGAGACAAAAAGAGAAATCCAAAGATCTACCTGTCATAATTTATACCACACTTTCCTACATACTGTACTGATTAACACAGGTAGTTGGTCTCTCTCTACTTATTTTTTGTTCTCCTTTCATAAATCCGTATGACACTTGCTACATAAAAATAGGCAAAAGTGAGCTTTTGTCATTCACAAAATTGCCAAAGGAAGTTTGAGTTTCTTACAGTAGCTAAAGAAGGAGGACTTTTTGAACTTGTTTGCTGGTATTAAAATTAATTTCTAAAGGCATGCAGGACAATGGTACTAAAAAGATTATTAATTTATGCAGCCTTGATTTGTGTTTATTCCTACCACATTGCCTTTGCCTGCATTCAGAATAGTTAATGAAAACTCACACATGCCAAAGTGCTGAGCAAAGACAAAAGGAAAATAATATAAAATATCTCCTTGGGGGAAAGAAAGAATAGATGTTACAGAAGACCATGTTTAATTATTGTTTTAAAAATAAAATTGGCCGGAAAAATTAATTGGGTGGTACCATTTAAATTGTACTATCTCTGCAAGGTCTAATTTTACTTTTAGAAGAAAACAGAACCAGATGTGTTTTTTCAGGAGGGAAATGGATCTTGCAGGTTTTTATAGTAGGATGTCTTTGGATCATTTCTTTTTATGTGTTCAAAATAAGTCCTAAAATGATGTGCTTTCCTGAAGTAGATAGTGAATGAGTTTGATTAGAGGCTAAAGAATGTATAAAGGCATGAACATATATAAGGTTCATGGTTAAACAACTCTGAACATGTTCAGTGACTATCTCCAAACCCCCATTAACAGACCATATAAGGTCCATAATTTGATAAATGAACAGCAGAAGTGCACCAGTGACCAGGAGGGAGGCGGGAGGGTCTGATTAAAGTCAAGAGAAGGCCGGGTGAGGTGGCTCACACCTGTAATCCCAGCACTTTGGGAGGCCGAGGTGGGCAGATCACAAGGTCAGGAGTTCGAGACCAGCCTGACCAACATGGTGAAACACCGCCTCTACTAAAAATACAAAAAAAATTATCCAGGCATGGTGGCAGCTGCCTGTAATCCCAGCTACTCAGGAGGCTGAGGCAGGAGAATCATTTTAATCCGGGAGGTGGAGGATGCAATGAGCTGAGATTGTGTCACTGCACTCCAGCCTGGGCGACAGAGTGAGACTCTGTCTGAAAAATAAATAAATAAATAATAAATAAAATCAAGAGAAGAGTATATGATACATTGGCTATTCATTCAACAAACAGACGCTGAGCACTTGCTAAGCACTGCACTAAGTTGAGAAGATACAGATAGGGCCACAACCTAGTCACCCACTGCCACTAGGAGCCCACAGTCTAGTATGGGAGATCTCAGAGCATCCAGGGGAAATTCAAGTGGCCTCATGTGACTGGAGTTTGTAATGCATATAACAAAGGATGGGGGACTATCAAAACAGAAGCTAGAGGAATATGAAGTGACCACCTATTAAACGGCTTTGTATGCCATGCCAAGGAGTTTTATATTTTTGTTTAAACACAAATAATCCATGTTTACTATAAAAAATTTTTAAAGTACAGAGAAGCAAAATGCAAAGAAATGCAATCACCTTTAATTTTACCACCTAAAGCTGTACACTCTCTGTGTGTGGCTGTGTGTCTGTCTCTCTCTCTCTCTCTGTGTGTGTGTGTGTATGTCTTTGTGTCTCTATGTCTCACTCTCTCAATAGATGATAGGTGGATAAATAGATATCAAAAGAAATTCATGTATACACACACACACATAGTTTCTCCTACTTAAATATATATCATGGATATTTATTCATGTTATTAAATATTTTCAACATCTTTTCAGTAGCTGCATAATATTCCATCATATTGCTGTCTTGTAATTTAACCAGTCTTTTCTTGATTGTTGTTTTCTATTTTTTGCAATATGGTAGGAGTTACTTTTGAAATGTAATTGTATTTGTGGCAGCTGTTGTCCAAAAACATGGCAGCTGTAGACTGCACCAGGGTAGAAATGGTAAAAAGAGAAGGAAGAAGAGGAGATCACTGAGGAATGAATAAGAGAGTCGTCAGATAGTATATGGAGAAAAAAGCAGATTCATGTAAGGTGCTTCCTAGTAGAGAGAGAGCACTAAGACAGAGGAAAGTGTCTGCCCATGCTATGGATCCTGCTAAGTTATTCATTCAACAAAACTTTATTGAACACCTACTCAAAACATATGGATAAACCTAGACCCTGGGTCCTAAAGTTACCTGACCAAGATTTCCAACATGATTCCTATGCAAGCTATAGTCAGGCAATGGTTCCCTTGAGGCATCTGACCCTTGAGAAAGAAAGAATAAAGTGGGCATGATAACTAGATTATCAACCACATGCTCCAAGTTCTATTTCTATATTTTAAATCATCAGAAAGCCACGTACCAGGACTGTATTATTTTAGCCTCCAAAGAAGTGTCTAAACTGAATTACGATTTAATATTACATGCTCACCCCTTATGTAGAAGGTCAATACAGGAATTATCCATTTTAACAGGGTTATTGTTCCTTTGCAAAACTATGGTTGAAGATTTCTACTATTACCTATTATCTTTCACATGAGGGAATATATAATAAATTTCAGAATAAAATTTATCTGGGGAAAAGAAGAATGCATAGTTTTCTGCTGCAACAATAAAACCATGCAAGCCAATATATTTTCCTGTTTACTTCCGCTGCTAGGAAATAGACTTGGATTGACTTATCTAGATACTTCATGGCAACCAAGCTTTTCGGTTCCTTAGTTGGTATCCCTGGTTTTTTAAATGTAAAAGTCCTATATTTTACAATGTCTAATTTTGTACACTACCTCCAATTCTCTTGAATGTGTAAGGAATGAAAGAATCTTAAATAAATTTGGTCACTAAAAGCTGTTTTGTAACAATTGGCCCACATGTTACTAAAAATTGGCTTGATGGTTGTCAATATGTGTGTTGGAGCTGTGAGAGTTGATCTTCATAGTTGATACTTTTGACTGTGGTATAATTAAGCAGTCTTCATATAATTAGTGCCTTGAAATGTGCCATTCTAATTTGTTTTTATAGCAGATAAATGTACACAGACAGTGCCAATAATATAGCATCTCATGATGTCTAAACTTCTAAAATAATCTGTAACCTCCATATGCAATGAATATAACCATGAGCCATCCTTTTTCTGCACAAATAGAAATAAAGAATGGAATGAATTAATATCAAAACTGCATGAAAGTTATCTCCTTTCTTCTCTATCACTGATTTGGAGAGGGATGACTTATAGAGAAAATTACTTAAAACCCTTCACCAGCTATCTACTTCCTTTTGAATACAGTCCAATCACTACGGTAAGATGTGCATGCTATGTTGATAAGTAAAAGGGACAAATTATAGAATAATATGACTCTGATTTTATTATATACACAAAATAGTCTAAAATATGCACTGAAATTGGTAATAAAATTAGAAATTACTTTTTAAATATATAATTTTTTATTTTTCTAAGATAAACGTGTTACTTCAATTATCAGGGAAAAAAATCATCCTTTCAAGATGTTCAAATATTCACACATTTCAGAATTTAGAGAACACCAGAGCTAGAAGAACACTAAAAGACCATCTGGCTCCTGTCTTCTTTAGGTCTGAGGACACCTAGGCTGAAGAAGGCAAGTGATATCCACAAAATCTCACAACCAATCAGTAGCAGAGCCTAGAACAGAACCAGAGCTTTGCCCAGTCCAGCTTCCTCTCTGAGAGGAACAGTGATCCTCTGGCAAGAGGTTACAGCAAGGACTTAGCGCTGGGGGCCAGGCTGGACTACAGAGCTCTAAGGTTCCTTGTAACTTTAAGAGTCTATGAAATGTAATCTGGTAATACAGCCTTCTCTCAGGTTGAACTTCCTAGAATCAGGCAAGAAAACAAAAGGATTTTTAAGGCAAAATTTTGAAGACAATAATTTTTAGACTTCAATGACAATACAGCTCTATAATTCAATATTTATTGTTAATTTCAGATGGAACAGCTTGCTGATTTAAAAATATTTCTACCTATGTGAAGAAAATGTGGCAGATAAACAGAGCTCTTTTGGCTGGCTTTGTGGCCCCTTGGTCCAGAAGCTTATTAAAGGCTATGTCAGGTGAACCATTTTTCTTCAGGGACTGGGAGTTTGCCTGAGCTTCCAAATTCCACATCCTTCCTTCCAACAGAATGGTCTTTCCCTTCAAAGCTTTGAACCGCTGAGCTGGAGCTACATAAAGCCTCTATCAAGTTAGTTTTTTGTTTTTGTGGTTGGTTGTTATTTGTTTGTTTGTTTGTTTTAGAGAGGGATAGGAGTAAATCAAACTAGCATGTTAACTTTTGGACCACTGGCCCCCAACCTCAAGTCACAAGCCAAACTATGGTGACTAAGTTACATCCTCCCAAATCTCCTGGCTAAACACAGAGGCAGGTGCGAAGTACAAACTTTTTTTTTTTTTCTTTTTTTTGAGACAGAGTCTCGCTCTGTCACCCAGGCTAGAGTGCAGTGGCGCGATCTCAGCTCACTGCAACCTCCATCTCCTGGGTTCTCCCGCCTCAGCCTCCCGAATAGCTGGGATTACAGGGCCCACCACCATGACCAGCTAATTTTTGCATTTTTAGTAAAGATGGGGTTTCACCATATTGGCCAGGCTGGTCTTGAATCCCTGACCTCAGGTGATTCATCCACTTTGGCCTCACAAAGTGCTGAAATTGCAGGTGTGAGCCACTGCGCCCAGCCAAGTACAGAAGATGAGAACAAAACTCTTCAGTAATAGTAATGATGGTGATGACTATGGTGCTTTGTCCTGTCAGCAGCAACTCCCAAGGATGGACTAGGCCAACAGTTCTTCAGAGGCCATCTTGGCCCTAGTCTGTGTTGGGAGACAATTTCTGGTGGATCTCTTGTGTTTTTGTACATCTTGTGAGCAGACGCACTGAGTGCCTTTGTTCTGGAATACTCTTTTCAATACTGTTTAGACAGAGATAGTGTCTTACTCTGGGGGGAAAAAGCAGGTTTGCTTACAGCCATTGAAGATATAGTTGACTACTGTGCAGTATAATAAATATAATGTCCCTCTCTGGAGCAAAGGGCTGGCATGCTTACTGCCTGTTATAAAAGATTTGAGCCCCCTAAGCTTGGGGTTCCTCTTCTATAATAAAACCCCCTGAGTGAGCAGATGTCATGTGGCCCTCTTCATATCATCTTGTGGGTACCAAGGCTCAAGAGAAAATGCTGAAATTTTGGCTACTGCTACTGTTGTGAGTAATCAACTGTTCTTCATCTCTGATCCAAGAGTCTTGTGCCTCCTGCCAGCAACCAAGAAACTGTCTTAGCTAACTTGCTGGCTTGCAAGTAAGTCAAAAAATCCCAGACCCTTCACAGTTTTTAGCAGTCTATAATTTCTGACTGGAGTCATATGAAATACACGGGAGGAATTAGAAAGAAAGTAAGGAACCTACAGCCTAAAGATTAAAGGATTGCTAGTAGCTCAAGATAACCATTCTTGTATAATAACTACATATGTTTTTGACAATTATTATTAACGACTTTAATTGCAACTGGGGCCTCAGGGTCACAAAACCTCCTCAGTGCCTGATTTGGAGTAATAGTGATAAAAGAACAGGTTTATCCACCTAATAGATGGATAAAAGAACACCTAATCCAACATGTGTTCAAAGGTGGGTTTAGGCAGAAGTTAAACTGCCCTGTAAAGGAATTCCTTATAAGAACGAAGAAATCTAGTCACCACTGATCAGTTCTGTACCTCGCTTTAGTTTAACTCTCAGACCAAATATCAACAAGCGTTTTTTGATATTTTGGTCAATTTACATAGCATCATTGTTAGAAAAATAAAATATTCAGAATAACTAATTCATTGTTGAGGGTTTGTGGTAACTTTTTCTTTTTTCTTCTTCTTCTTTGTGTGTGTGTGTGTGTGTGTGTGTGTGTGTGTGTGTGTGTGTGAAAGAGCACGCTTTATCGAGAAGCAGACTGCTCCACAGTGACTGACAGATGAAGGCCACCCAATGGGCACTTACACATTGTACTCCAAAAGACACAGGATGTTTTGCTAATAAAAACCAATGGGAATAGGGATTCCTCTGGGCAACTCCCCCAACCTCATCCCTTTCAGGGATAGAGAAATCTCCCATTTTCCTGATGGTAGCTGTGGTTCACTAGAGATAGAGCCACTCAGAGGTGCCTTCCTGTTTCTTATAAAGAACATTTTTTTTTTAAGATTTTTTGAAGTCTTCATTTGTTACTTTCGTTCAGCGTTCTCTTAAGGCCATCAGACCAGCTTCTGTACAGATTGTCTTGATGTCAGCACCAGAGAGGTCATCTTTAGCCATGATTAAGTCGTCCACGGTTACATCATTGGCCAGCGTCATCCTCCTTGTGTGAATCTGAAAGATGTGCTTCTTAGTCTTTCCATCAGGCAGGGGGAACTCGATCTTCCTGGCAATGCGGCCTGCTCTGATAAGTGCTGGATCCAAAGTTTCTATTTGGTTTGTGGCCATGGTAACTTTCACATCTCCCCTGGAATCAAATCCATCCAACTGGCTCAACAGTTCTAACATTGTTCACTGAATTTATCTCTCACCACCAGAATTTGAGTCATATCTTTTTGTCCCAATGGCGTCAATTTCATCAGTAAACACGATGGACGGTGCATGCTCTTCAGCAACTCGAAACAGCTCCCATACAAGTTTGGGCCCATCATCTAGGTACTTCTGAATAAGTTCAGAGCCAACCACACTCTCAAGAAAGTGGCTGAGGTTTGGTTTGCTACTGCTTTGGCTAACAAGGTTTTGCCTGTGCCAGGTGGACCATGGAGAATGACCCCCTTAGGAGGCTTTATACCCATCTCTTCATAATATTCAGGGTGGGTGAGAGGAAGCTCCACAGATTCCTTAATTTCCTGAATTTGGTTGTCCAAGCCCCCAGTATCAGCATAGGTCTCCTGGCCTTTTCCACCTTCATCACTGTGACCAGGGGATCCATGTCATCCATTACTACCCCTGTCACGGCAGGTACCTTGTGGTTGAGCAGGACTGAGCAGCCAGGTTCCAGCAGATCCTTGTCTACAAACGACAGAATGCTGATGTAGTGTTCTGAGCCCACAGATGTCGACACGATGGCATGATTATCATCGATGATCTCTTCCAAGGTTCCTACTGACATCAGGGTGCCCGTCAGATCATCCACTTTTGATCTTTCCTCCTCTTGCTTTTCTTCTAATGGCTTCATTTGTTCCTGATTTCTAATGAATTCTTTCTCCATGGTAAGATAGTCTTTAATTCTCTCTAACTTCAGTAATTTTAACCGGCACTGAATGTGAGGTGTCACTAGTGGCAATTTGCTGGCAGCATCTGGTCCCTTTGTTTTCTTCTTCTTTTCCCCCTCTCTAATTGGTACAGGAGGTTCATATTTCTTTTTCTTGTCCTTGTCATCCTTCTTGCCAACTCCAGGACCATGACCACCACTCTGACTTTGACCCATCTTGCCTTGGCCACCCCTTTTTCATTTTTATTTCCAGCTCATTATAAACCATACAATATGCCAATGTATTCTCTTAGTGCAATCATACAAAACAAATATAATGCACGACTGGAACTCTTTATTCAGCAGTGGCCATGTTCCAAAAACTAACTGCAAAAGATGTTACTTCCACTCCAAAAAACAAACAGTAATTCTTGAATGTCTATAGAAAACTGAATGGATTTTGAGAATTGCTAGATTATTGCTTTACTCTTCAAAAAAAAATCAGTAATTACATCTTGCTGGGAAGTTACATTATTCAAAATATGTCATTTTAATAGCCTACTTCTCTCGATTCTAAAATGTAACCCCATTTTTCATTTATGAATATTGTTATTTCTGCAATTAAAATGACTCATAATTTATTTTTTCCTGATATACTAGACTATGCCAACCAATCCTTATCTCCATTTATAAAGATGAAGGGAGATGAAAGGGATGTTTCCATCTTCTCTTCCATGTCTTACAAATAAGTCAAGGTCCCCCACTGTCTTTGCCTCAAAGGGTCCCAAAAGTACTTGCGGAAACAGATGTGATGTGAACCTCATACTGAGTGCTTGAGTCTTTTTGCTCCCTGAACACATTAACTTGACATTTGGAAATATCGTGTTTGAAAGTGATTATCACATGTAAATTTCTTAAATATTTCTGATAGAAAAAAAGGTCTGCAGGGTATCAATGGAAACAATAGTTTAATTAATTTTTACATTCTGAATAAGCCTGAATTTCCCCATCCCTTATACATACTCCTGGTTTGGGGCCAAATTTCTTCTTCAAATGTGGATTCAGAAGTTTGCTCTATCTGTCAAAGCCACAGCAACCCTTCTTGCTCCTGGCCTAACTGAAATATTGGTACTACCAAGGTTAAAGCAGTGCTAAAGGCCATAATCACGTGGGATTTTCTCCCCCAACATCTACCCACCTTCTGTGAAGAAAGTAGTACAAGTGTTTTTACCAGGTCCTCTTTAACACCGTTAGTGGGAGGTGACAGAAGCAGCTCCAGTGGGCTGATGGGGCAAGATTATTGACCCAGTGTTAATGGAGCAGGCTTCAACAGGCAGCTGATCCAGTTCCCCCACACAGCGGCAAAAGAAGGCAGCTTTTCAGGACAAAGTTCCAGCAGGAAAAAGAAATAGGTGATGGGAACCCAGCGCTGACTGGTTGCTCGGAAAGACTTCATCTCTCAGGATCAAGTTTCTTTAGATGAAAGTCCCCTACCTCCAACCCATGTGCATATACAAAAACACTACCATCAGCATCAACACTATCTGCTTTTCCTTTCTGGAGACCGCTGGGAGGGCCTTGCTGGCCAAAGAAACCAGACAGGAAGCAGGATTTTCAGAACCTATGAGTGTTTTTCATCTCCTAGCCCCCAAAGCATTTTTGGCTCCCCCTTGTGGGAAGAAGTTGAATTAACGCATACCTTGCAGGGAGACCCAGGACTTTTATCAGGGGGGTCTGGGTATCCTGGTAGACTTATTTTAAACAAGTTGGATGTCTTAATTAGCTTGATTGTGGGAATCATTTCACAGTGTATACATATATCAAATCACCATGCTGTATACCTTAAATATATATAATTTTTTGAGTCAAATTATACCTCAACAAAACTGAAGGGAGAAAAATTTAAAATACTCAAGAGGGTGCTTGGGTGAAGGCAAATGAGTCATCAGCACTGATATGGTAATTCTCAAGCACATGACTGGTTTTTGCCCTTTGTTCTCCCCAATTATAAAAATCTGTATCATTTAAGATATCTCAGAACAGTCATGTGTATCTTCTGGCTAATAATAATTAGAAATGTGGCTCTACACTCATAACCTTGAACACTAAAATAGAAGAAAAAAAAGGAACTAGATATTAGGAGGTCTAGATTCTAGTTCCAGCTCTATCACAAGCTTAACTGGGTGATTTCTGACAAGTCGCTTAGCTGCTCGAGTCACTATTTTCCCCTAAGTGGTGATAATATCCTTTATAGATACTTCACTAAGCTGTTGAGAGTTTCAACTTAGAGAGGACGCTAAAGTAATAGCAGAAGCTATAGTGTCTTATATCTTACATATGTAGGTTTATAGGCTATATATATGACCCTTGGAGTTCCCTCTCAGTGACTTTAGGCAGTATTATATCTTCTAAGAAGGCATACAGCACCTATTAAGGTAATTGAGGCTGGAGGAGGGGGCTTAGAAGGGATTACATAGAGAGTTTGAGTCAGACAGGTTTCAATCTCAACCCGAATGCATCACTAATTCACTATGTGATCTTGGGAGCCTCAGTTGCTTCATCTCTAAAACGGGGTTAAAGATAATAGTACCTATCACGTGGGGTTGTTGTGATGGTTAAATGAGATAATACATACAGCCCACTTGGCACATTATTTGGTACATAGAAGAAAATTCATAGATGTTAACTATCATCATTCTCATCACCATCACCATCATCACCACTCTTTTCCTGTCCTTTGACAAAAGTTTTAGTCTAAGTTTCTCAGAACCAGTGCGTTATATAGACAGAGTAGGTCAAAGGAGAACGCTGGAGTTATGCTGTAGTTGGAGAAGGGGTGGTTTAAAAGGCCACATTTGAAGAATACCCAATAAAAGAATTTTTGAAAAGGTAGAGCTTTGTTTCTATCCTGATGATACCTAGGATTATGAACTCCTTATGGCAGTATTGGGCATTGAGACTTCAAGGAATAGTTGACGATGACCATCAGGCATCTTTTCTGGTTCATAAATAAGTGTTTGCAACAAGCCATAAATATTATATCTATGTATATGTTTACTTTTGCCCATTTATCCCTAATGTATTGCCTATATTTTAAAAACATTCTTCTGTCAAAGTTTTATTTTTTCTTTTTTGAGAAACGGTCTTGTTCTGTCACCTAGGCTGAAGTGTAGTGGCACATTCATGGCCTACTGCATGCTCAACCTCCCAGCCCCAAGTAATCTGCCCACCTCAGCCTCTTGAATAGCTGGGACCTAATAGCACCACCACACCTAGCTAATTTTATAATTTTTTTTTGTAGAGATGGGGTCTCCCTATGTTGCCCAGGCTTGGTCTGAAACCTCTTGGCTCAAGCAATCCTCCTGCCTGGGCCTCCCAAATTGCTAGGATGACAGGTGTGAGCCACCAGGCCCGGCCCGAAAGCTTTCTTATAATTTATTTTTGCCAGTGTGGCATTCACCCACACTGAAAAGCATAAAGATGCCTATAATTAGAGATGTCACAATGCATAAAAGATTCATTCAGCAAACACTCCAATGTCAACTTCATGTCAGATATCAGAAAGGGGGTACAGGAAGAGTAGGCTTAGAGAGAAAAGTGAGCAGTTAGAATTTGAAAATGGTCAATTTGCAATACGTTTTAGAGATAGGTGTCTCAAACAAAAGAAGTTTAGGCAGAAAATATGGATGTGAGACCTCAGTAGTGGGCACCTGTAACGGTTAACACTGAGGGTCAATTTGATTGGATTGAGGAGTACAAAGTATTAATCCTAGGTGTGTCTGTGTGGGTGTTGCCAGAAGAGATTGACATTTGAATCGGTGGGCTGGGGAAGGCAGATCCACCTTTAATCTGGTGGGCACAATCTAATCAGCTTCCATTGAATATAAAGCAGGCAGAAAAACATGAAAAGGAGAGATGGGCCCAGCCTCCCAGTCTACATCTTTCTCCCGTGCTGGATGCTTCCCGCCCTCGAACATCAGACGCCAAGTTCTTTAGTTTTGGGACTCGGACTGACTCTCCTTGCTCCTCAGCTTGCAGGCAGCCTGTTGTGGGACCTTGTGTCATGTAGGTTATTATTTAATAAACTCCCTGCTGGGCACAGTGGCTCACACCTGTAATCCTAGCACTTTGGGAGGCCGAGGTGGATGGATCACCTGAGGTCAGGAATTTGGGACTAGCCTGGCCAACATGGCAAAACCCTGTTTCTACTAAAAATACAAAAATAAGCTGGGCATGGTGACAGGCACCTGTAGTCCCAGCTACTCGGGAGGCTAAGGCAAGGAGAATTGCTTGAACCTAGGAGACGGAGGTTGCAGTGAGCAAAGACTGTGCCATTGCACTCCAACCTGGGTGACAGAGTGAGACTCCATCTCAAAAAAAATTAAATTAAAATTTTTAAAATGCCCCTATATATATAATACATTGTAGTAGATATATATATATTATATATATCCTATAAGTTCTGTCCCTCTAAGAGGCATATATATTACATTATAGGATATATCTATCTATCTATCTATCTATATATCTCCTATATATAGATACACATATATAGTATCCTATAAGTTCTGTCCCTCTAAGAGAACCCTAATACAGCACCCTTGATGTCACCCAGGTAAAGCATATACAGTGAGAATAAAGAGCTAAAGATAAAGATAAGTCCCTGAGGAAACATGTTGAAAGGTCGGACTGAAGAAAGAGCTCCATGAAAGTGATAGACAAAATAAGGCGAGGAGGAAAGAAGAGAGCCAGGAGCACATGCCAGCCCAGAAATTACAATAGGAGTTTCTATACAGAAACTATTAAGCCATAATGTAGGAACTTCTGTTATTGTTATTATTATTTTTTTTTAATACTCAGAATGTTTTTTTCCTCATTCATATGGATAGTGTGATAGCCAGCTTCCAAGATGGTTCCCAATAATGCACACCTTCTGATATTCTTGACCTTGGATAGTCTCCTTCCGCAATTTATCAGGCTTGGCCCTGCATGGTCAATAAAACACTGAGGTAGTGATGATGTGTGACTTCCAAGTATAGGCCAAAAATGGCATTGTAGCTTCCATCTTGGTCTCTTGGATTACTTGTTCTGGGAAAAACCAGTTGCCAGGCTGGTTATTACAGAAGACCTTATGTAGAAGCCCACAAGGAAAGGAACTGAGAGCCACCAGTTACAGTCAGCTCCAACTTGCCAGCCATGTTAGTGAGTCACTAGGAAACAGGTCTTCCAGCCCCAGACAAGCCTTCAGATGACTGCAGCCCCAGCCAAGATTAGATTGCAACCTGATATGGTTTGGAAGTGTGTCTCCTCCAAATCTCATGTTGAAATGTGATTCCCAATGTTGGAGGTGGGGCTTGGTGGGAGGTGATTGGGTCATGGGGACGGGTCCCTCATGAATGGTTTAGCACCATCTCCTTGGTTATAAGTGAGTTGTCACTCAGTTAACTCAGGTGAGATCTGGTTGTTTAAAAGAGCGTGACACCTCTACCTCTCTCTTGCTCCCACTTTTGCCATGTGATGCAATTGTTCCCCCTTCACCTTCTGCCATAATTGGAAGCATCCTGAAGTCCTCACCAGAAGCAGATCCTGGAACCATGCTTCCTGTACAGCTTGTAGAACCATAAGTCAATCAAACCTCTTCTCTTTATAAATTGCCCAGTCTTAGATATTTCTTTATAGCAATGCAAGAACAGCCTAACATACAACCCCGTTAGAGACCTCCAGCAGGAATCATCCAACCTAGCCATTCCCAAATTCATAACCCACAGAGACCATAAGAGGTAATAAATTATTATTGCTGTTTTAAGCAAATGAGTTTTGGGATGATGTGTTATGCAGCAATAGATAACTATACAAATGGTTACCTCGCAGGAATCTAGACAATAATTTAAATATCTGCAAAGCTTTTGTGACAACTATGTAACTATGCATTTCCTGATACCAAAAAAAATGTCTTCCACAAAGTCATTTTTAATACATTTCATTGCACTTTTTTCCTGTCCTTTATTACATAGCTGTTGCCAGGAATCTTTCCTTAGCTTATATATCCTTTTAGCAAGAGATAAAGTCTTACATAATAGATCTCACAGAAGACAATCATCACAAGAAAACAAAAAGAGTAATCAACATGTCCTCTGAAAGAGAAAATATGGCTAGCAAAATATACCTGTGAGGAAAGACAAGTTAACCATGGCAGCTAAGGCCAGTAGAGCCTTCAAAACATGACTCTGTGAAGGGAGAAAAGGAGGTGTGAGGCAGGAGGAATGAGGAATAGCTGGTCAAAGGGTAAACTTTCAGTTATAAGATGAATAACTTCTGGGGATCTAATGTACGACATAGGGACTACGTTAATAAAATTGTATACTTGAAATTTGCAAAGAGAGTAGATCTTAAGTGTTCCCACCACACACACACAAATGGTAATGAGTTGAGGTGATTGTTGTGTTAATTAGCTTGATTATGATCATCATTTCACCATGGATATCAAATGATTACACTGTACACTTTAAACCTACACATTCAATCACACTTTAACAGAGCTGGAAAGAAAACACATGACTGGACACTCCCTAGTGAGGTAGATTGTACTTATTCTTCATAAGATAAAGCAGGAGGTCACCAGCCATACAACTCCAGGCCTGTTTGTATAGGGCCCCTAGATCAATGGGAGGCTGAGTATAGTTATTTGTAAAACCTTATTTGGCAAATCCATTTTGCTTTCAAGAAAAAAGAAGAAAGGTAAATAAAAGAATAAACCAGAACTTATTCTTCACATAGTAAGGGAGGCAAAACTTGTTTCACAAAACACTCTCACTCTCCCCACATCCCCTAACACTCTGCTGTTACCTACAGTGAAGATTCTAGAAAGCAGAGTAAAGATATAGATAAGTTACAAGAATAACAGCATATAAGGAAAAATTATGATTTTAAATATTCGGTTCCATTTTTAGACCACATGCCCCTACCAATGTTTAGCTCAAAAATATCTTCACTGGTGAGCAGTGTGAAGAAGAAGAGGCGAGAGCGACCCCCGGACCGACCAAAGCCCATGTGCCACTGCATCCCTCTCTCAGTGCCTACGTCTCGCTGCTGTCACCACTATGTCCAAGAGAAAGGCTGAAGCGGATGCTAAAGGAGATAAAGCCAAGGTGAAGGACGAACCACAGAGAAGATCCACAAGGTTGTCTGCTAAACCTGCTCCTCCAAAGCCAGAGCCCAAGCCTAAAAAGGCCCCTGCAAAGAAGGGAGAGAAGGTACCCAAAGGGAAAAAGGGAAAAGCTGATGCTGGCAAGAAGAGGAATAACCTTGCAGAAAATGGAGATGCCAAAACAGACCGGGCACAGAAAGCCGACGGTGCTGGAGATGCCAAGGGAAGTGTGTGCATTTTTGATAACTGTGTACTTCTGGTGACTGTACAGTTTGAAATACTATTTTTTATCAAGTTTTATAAAAATGCAGAATTTTGTTTTAGTTTTTTTTTTTTTTAAAGCTATGTTGTTAGCACACAGAACACTTCATTGTTGTTTTGTGGGAAGGGGCATATGTCACTAATACAATGTCTCCAAAGCTGGATTCATGTGGGGAAATGCCTTTCCCTTCTAGTTTTGAGAGACTTCCTCTTGGCTCCCAGGAGGAGGGATTCCCTGACTTTGACACACATGGCCACCTTGGCACACAAAAGCCTTGTGGTATGGAAAAACAAATTCGTTTTTATGACCTCTTCTCCCTTTCTGTCTTTCAGCATAGACTTAACTCCCTTAAGCCCAGACATCTGTTGGGACCTGACCCCCAGTCATTGGTTACCAGTGTGTCAGGCAATCTGGACTTGCCAGTGATGCCACTGAGATGGCACCTGTCAAAAGAGCAGTGATTCCATTTCTAGATTGCAGATCTTCAGATAAATTCTGCCATTTTCATTTCACTTCCTGAAAGTCAGGGTCGGCTCATGAAAAGTTGTTAAACAACATGCTAAATGTGAAATGTCAACCCTCACTCTAAACTTTCCCTGTTCAGAGCATCAGATGAAGACTTCATTGGGTTTTATAGGGGCTTTCTGATTTTTGGTAGTCCATCAAAGAAGGCAGTTTCAAAGTTGTTGTATACTGTTAACGATCGTCTGCCCATGTCCTGCCTGACATACCATGATTGTTTATGGAAAGTATCTTTAATAAAGCTGGATACAGTTTGGCTTGGAAAAAAACAAAAACAAAACAAACAAAAAAAATGTCTTCACTGTAGAAAAAGAGTAAAAACTCAGTGGTTGGCAGCCGGTGGAAGCTATAGAAAAAATGCTTAATCCAGGGCCAAAGCCTGAGGGTTCCACTTTAGAAGACAGGGATCTTGTAGGTAACAGCAGAAGGAACATAAATAAAAACTTCCCTTTTTGCACTCCCCTCAGAGTCCTCCTTGGTGGGAGTAGGAAGCTACCTTCCAAGTTTAGACAAACAACTTTCTTGTATATGCTAATTTGGAATACATAAGGTGTTGGTCAGGAGAAACACAAATGACACTTAAAATAGATCAGATGAAATGAAAGGGGAAGTCCCGCCTGAAAGGAGCTGAAAACTGTGAGAAATTGCACAAAAGTGTAAAATACAGTATGGAGAGTGCATAGCTGCAAAGTAGTCGAGTCCTGCTGACTCAAAATAATGAGAATTAGGCTTGGGATAACAATGTGGCTGGCTGAGGATAGAAAATGGGGGTTTGAGTAAAGCTTTTCTTTCATCAAATATGAGGGGAATTTAGGAAAAGTTTAGCCTTCAAGCAAGAATAATAGAACTAGAAAGAGAAAGTCCACTCCTCAGACACTCAGAAAAAGTTCCCAGTGTTCTGGGATCAAAGTGAGTCCCAGTAGCTAAACATAAGTACCTAAGGCCTTGGACTCCCTCAGAATTCTCTCTTGAGCTGAACAATGCCACATTCCCTGGAGTTTAGGAGACGGTGGTTACAAGTGACCCTAAGAGAACTCAGAAATATTTGTTAATGCTCATCCAAATAAAACGACAAAAACAGCACATTCAATAAAAAGAATATCAATTGTGTTTGGCAAATGAGTGCTAAAGGATGCTGTATGATTAACTTTCATTTACTATAATCTGCTGATTACAAACTTCCCAGGGTCTTCCTCTCTCACAGTTTTAATGAGATCCTTGTAAATTCACTTTTCCATGTTACAAATAAAATATTAAGAGACATTTTTTCATTTAGTTATCCTCCATCCAGGTGTTTGATTTTGGGGACCTTCATAATGCTCCCAAATTCAAAACTTGGAGTGAGTGGAGATTTGTATAATCTTGACCCAAAATTCTTGAGGTGATGGTGGGAAAAGGTACATAGGTGTAAGCCTGCCTAGGCTATAATTTTGATTAAAGGAATTCAGACTTAGGAAAGGATTACTGTGCATACCATAACTAGAGTGAAGTGAACAAAATGTTGCCCAGCAAGGATGTTTGCTTCACATGCAAATAACTGTTTGAAATTAGTATACCAGGCTCTACCTCTAAAGTGGTTGAAAAGTTTGCTCTTTTAAGCAGTTTAAAAGCTCCCTCAGGAAATCTTGTTTACAAATTAACAGAATACTGAATTAATGAGGTTCAACTGCTTTCTTTTTAAATAACTTCAAATACAAACTAACCCTGACACATATGGAAATAATCCTCTTCCCACTCCAATGATACACTGGACCTCAAAAACATAACTTTTCTTTTGGGAGTTGCTCAAGACTTCTTGCCAGTTTCATTTTCTAATGGCATCCTTCTGAAGCGAATGATGAATACTCTAATATTTACCTCCTTTATACATGACATAGCTAATGAAAGTACATATTAGTATTCCCCACTACTCTTTTCATATTTTTCTCCAAAGACCTGAAGGAATGGTTTGGTTTCACAATCATTATAAATTTATTATACTGAACTAGTGAACTAGTCTGGATGAGAACCAGAATGATATCCAACATGAAAAGGCAAAATTCACCCAGTTCTGTAAAATTGCCTTCCTTCTGAAATCCTAAAAAAAAGGTAGTTCCTTTTATTTTCTTTACGTTGTGCTTTCTAACTGCCACCAGAATAGCTTATATTTGTAGTTTAATCAGTACTAATAAAAGCATGCTATATTGTTTTTGCGCCTGTGAGTTATAGATGAATTCTAAGATTTGCTACAACAAGCTTTGGTATCATTGTATCAAATGAAATCTCATCACCTAAACCAGCTTTGTTTATAGAATTCACTCTGAATCTTCCATTACCTGAACTTTTCCTTACGGTAACTAACAGATAATAGATTTTTTTCCCTAAGATTTGTTTCCACGGATACCTTAAATGTTCTTTATTTTGAAATCCCAAGTATGTGTCCCCTCCAGCCACATAGCAAAGAAAAAGTCAAGAGTAGTTAATTTAGGTGGATTTATCTAATCAAATTATATGTATACATACATATAACTGAGTATATGCATATGAGACAAGATTAAGACAACAGACATCCAGCAAGGCAAACCTATAAAATGTTTCAAGATGAAATGACATAATTACACGTGATACCACATACAGGGCATTTGTCTACAGTTTGCCATCTGCAGTAAGGAGTATTTTTATTTCTCTTGCCAAAGGGTATATTTTATGCTCTCTTACTTCACAATGGGCACAGATCGCTTTTAAAAAAAAAAAAAAAAAAAAAATGCTTAAAAAGCTGATTCCTGCTTGAAGATTTCTTTCCCTACCGCGATTTTCATTATTCAGGAAGAATATCTTATCGTATGAATTGTGGATTTCATATGCTCTCAATTTCAGATCCCACTGCGCATGCACTTGCTGAAAGCAGACATCCGACTGCCTATATAATAGTTTTATAAATGGAACGAGTTGGCTTAAATTGGAACAATTTTAGGAGACTTTTCCATTGCCTATTTTCAATGACAGCTCTACAGCTCAGGGCTTTCAAATTTGAAAGAAAGATCTTTTACAGCAGTGAGCACAGGCACATATCTACAAACAAGAAATTTTCATAAGTCATGCTCAAAAATATGAATGAACTGTTTTCTAAACTAAAACTGGTTAATCCTCAGGGTTTTGCCCACTTACAGAAAAAAGTGCAATTCTGAGTGTCTGACTTGGGTGGGAGTCAGAAATCATGGCTAATATTTTGAGTTATTTCTCTGGTGCCCTCTTCTATTAATGAAGAGAAGTTGACCATAAGAAAAGAAATTTGTATCAAAAAATACTATTTAGAAGAGACAAAAGAAACAGCTATTTGCAGGGATGTGTGTTTGATTGTTTTTTTCTGAAAACAGAAGCAGAGGTTAACAAAAAAAATCAATGCTGCCACTTCAATGAAGGAAGAGAGAAGGGATGTCATTGCAAATGCATGAAGTGATAGAGGAGAGGGAAATATTTTTTCATATTTCTTATACAAGGTCAGTCAGTATTAATACAAACAAAAGTGGAAAGAGATGCTGCCAATAATTATTATGAAAGCATCCATTGCAGCCAAGAATTCAAAATTAGTTCAGACTCAAACCTAAATCAGAGACTAATGACACTTTATGGTTACTGACTCTATGCTTGTTTTGTGGGGTAAAGAAATTCAGGGGAGGGGTTCAAGGAAAAAACAGAAAAATAATTTTTTATCTTAAAATAAATCCATCATAGCCCTGTTTCCTAAAACGCTCTATGGTATTCATCCCATAGAGCACACAGATAGAGAAGGGTAATGGACTGGAAGATGAACTAGGAGATACACAATCTTCACATAAACCTACTGAAGGGGCCATACCAAACAAAAAGCAGCATTGAAGCATGCATGCTGATAGACTGCAACAACATCAATGCTGATCACATTCCCATAGGAAACTGAAATCAATTGGAAATAGACAACAAATCTAGCATTTCTAGTGACATTGATGAATTTTTTTCATGAAAGTCATTAAAAGCATGATGTTCAAAGGCACACCCTTCCTTTATGGTATATAGTCTCTATAAGAGCCATGCAGCCTCATAAGCAGAGTACCAGCAAGGTACAAATCAGTGTTGTGGGAAAAGGAGGGCTGATATGTTGCAGCACTTAGAACGGTGGCTGACCCACTCTCTAAATATCTCTGGGAAGAAGAGAATAAGGAAAGATGCATAGAATACAGAGGTTTAGAGAAAAAGAAAGATCATCAAAGCAATGGAGAGTAAGGGAGTTGGGAGTACAGACAATGACAGTGGGACTATGTAAGCCTAGATAAAAATGGGGGAAACATTTAATAAGTCTTGCAGGATATGATACACATGGCTGATCTCCATCTGTACTGAAGACAGAACAAGATAAAATACCCTTTACAAGAGTTTGGTTAAATAGACAGCAAATGTTTGAGCAGATTACTGAGGAAAACTAAAGATATTTTAAAATAAAATGTATTCTCACCTAACTAGGACAAACTAGGCTGGACAACAGATTAAATGAGTTTACAGAAGCGCCATAAGGCTATAATAACTTCCTGATCGATTCTAGTAAGAACTCTGAAATTCAAATGCAAATTTTATAGACTAGGGAGGTATACCCCGTACTGACCTGTCAAGATATAACAATAATACGTCTGGTTGGACACAGTGGCTCACGCCTGTAATCCAACCACTTTAGGAGGCTGAGGCAGGTGGATCATGAGGTCAAGAGATCGAGACCAGCCTGGCCAACATGGTGAAAATCTGTCTCTACTAAAAATACAAAAATTAGCTGAGCGTGGTGGCACACGCCTGTAGTCTCAGCTACTCAGGAGGCTGAGGCAGGAGAATCACTTGAACCCAGGAGGCGGAGGTTGCAGAGAGCCAAGATCACACCACTGCATTCCAGCCTGGTGGCAGAGACTCTGTCTCAAAAAAAAAAGTCCATAATTCACCATAATATGAGTATTTAGCTAAAGAGATAACCATTTCTATTTCATGAGCTTACTTTTTCATTTTTTGTAAGCTTCCCTTCAACCATTTTCAAATCTTTTCCATCTGATAAAAAAGTAACAGAAAAATCTCATTTCCCGTGCCCAGCCTGTCCTTGCTGGAGACAGGATCCACTTAACTGTCACCTGATCCTTTGGTCCAGTCCTCACCTGATCTCCCTACCCCAACTCAACTGTAGTCTCTACCAAGCCTAAATTTCAGAGTGCTCTCTTTACCTCTCTTAACCATATTCAACAAAATCCACTTTAGATTATTATTGGGCTCTCCTTCCTATTATTAGACAAGAAGTCCCTTGAGGGCAGAGGTCATGGCTGACTCATCTCTGGATCCCTGTGACTCTAAGGAAACTGCCTGAGTGCTAATGTTTAATGAGTTGAACTACAGCCATCTTCTGGGTTTAAAGACACCGTTACCTAATCAGTAGCCCACTGATTGGAATTTACCTAATTCTCTATTTCTTTCATTTAAAGTTTGGATTATTACGTGAAATATTATGATGGATGAAATCAATAACCTTCACTTTAAGCCATGAGATTATAACTTTAAGGCCCAAGATACTAAAATTCTGTTAATTAAATATGTTCATCTTTATGATCTGACTTTGTGGGGGGTTTTTTGTTTTTGTTTTTGTTTTTTTGTTTTTTGTAAATACAGCTAGCTGAGCTCTTCCTTACAGTTTAAGATGAAAAAGAAAAATTCAAACTTTACTGTTCAAACCCAGCAAATTCACAGGTTTCTCATTAGCTTCTCTGCAGTCACTGGTAAAATGTTTTGAAGAGTAAAGTTTCAGAACTTTACACAATTATGAGAATCTCCAAAGCCTGGGAAGTATCACGATGATTGAGAAGAGATCACTACTGCCAAATTTCTGAGGGAGGTGAAGATCAATAGCTAATATCACTACCAAACACAGAAATAGTGTCTACTTGGTAATCCTTATATAATAGCTGCCAGCCTTGGTCAGAAACTTCCAACACCAGTACAAAGGAATGCTAGCTGAGACAGTGGGCTCAGAATCATGCAAGCTCCATTTCCTAACTATCAGAATGATCATGCAATTTTAAGTATGTACAAGGCATATCTATTTGGTGAGTTCATCCTTCCTCATCAATGGCAACTTTTCAGCTTAGGGTCAAAAGAATGTACTTTGGGTGACAACAGTCTTTACCTACTCTAACTTCCTCTTTCCTTAGGCAGAATCTCCAGTTACTAGTGAAACAGTGATCATATTCAGGATTAAACATGAACTTTCATTTGTCTAAATGAACTATTCCAAAATTTACTCCTCAAAGATTACTCATTTATATTCAGCTGTTCTCTAGGAAAATCTTTATCCTGGCCTACACGAATACCCGTTCAGAATAGATATTTCTCAAATGTAACTTCTCATTGTGCCAAGGCCTTATAAAGGCAAATCACTCCGATCACACTATCACCAGAGTTATTCTTTACTTGTGTTTCAAAATCAGTGCATTACTTAGCTCTCTAGATAGTATACCACCATCTTACCCTCCTGATAAACCAGTTAGTATTTTCCTATATCTATCTCCGTTCCCTATTTCCCAGTATAGATTGCATGGGTTATACAATCAATCTTGTTCTTTCAATTTAAAATCTATCCCTTCAAATCTCTCTGAAATGGGCCCTATCTCTTCCAATTATTTGACATTACTGCCCTAAAATCTTTCTCCTCTACTGATTCATTTCCAATGGCATTAGTATAAGTTCTACTTTCTCTACCTGTTGTTTTCCTCCTCCCATACCCTGCTTCTTCCTTATTTGCACGCAAATCCATGATGAAATCAGCTATACATTTTCCTATTCTGCTTACATCTCTGCAGGCTGGCACGATTCTTCATTGTTTCTACTGTCATTGAACTCTGAGTACTTTTCAGCAAATTTCAATGTCATGCATCTCCCTAGGACTTCTAAATTGCTAATATCAATTGAGCATAAAAGCATAGCTAGAAAAGAATTCAAACATTAGGGAGAACTTCTTGACCATGCCAGAGACTTAAACACCGGAACACACTACTGACTAACAAGATAGAAAATACTTACATTTAGAAATATTTTCAAATGGATAAGAAATCATCACTCATTTATGATTTAGGTATCGATGCACCTAAGCAGAGGGATGAACTAAACGGCTTATTTGTATCCCTTCCAGGTCTTAGATCCCACGTGTTCAATTTAACCATATTTTGCAAACTTCTCTAAGAAAGCTTTAGATTCTTGTAGAATGATGACAAAATGCATTGGGCAAAACCAAGTCAAGATACTCTACCAAATGACCCAGTATTTTATTCAGTCTAAGTTCCTCTCCAGAACAGATGGAATTTGTAACTTCATAAGGCCTTTGAGGGGTAGAAGGGTGAGACAGACCCACCTTCCTGCCCTCTCTCAAAGCTGGTACCAGACTGCCTCCATAAAAAAGGATGGGAATAATTAGAAAATCTTTATTAGATCTGCAACATTGTTTAGACAACTAGGTACAATTAACTGCTATGGATATTAACTTTACTTTTGAGAACATGCAGCTAAAATGGGATTCTTTGAAGATCCAGGCAAGACCTCCTCGTTTTTGGGGAACTAAATACATTCTAAACTTTTAAAATCCTGGCAAGAAACTAATCACTTCTTCTTTTTTTTTTTTTNAAAACATTGAGTATTTTCATGATTCCATTTTATCTCTGTTCTTTTTTTTTTTTTTTTTTAAGACGGGATTTCACCATGTTGGTCAGGCTGGTCTTCAACTCCCGACCTCAGGTGATCCACCCGCCTTGGCCTCCAAAGTGCTTGGATTTCAGGTGTGAGCCACCAACTAATCACTTCTAATGAGCTGCTAATTGCTTGTAAGAAACTAAAAAATATGAATTTTGCTAATCACGGGACAAGCAGCATGATGAAGTGGGAGTCATGGAGCTTGTAGGAAGTCCAATAAAGCCAAGAGAGTGGCAAAAAAATGCAGGAGGTTAACTGAAGGTGGTCAGGCTTCCAACAGCAGCACACTGGCTGGCATTTTATCCCTTCAATGATGAGGCAAGGTAATGTATGTATAACTTTGGTGCTTTCAAATACTGCTGTTGAAAGCACCCAAGTTGCTGAAAGACAACAGCAGTATTTGAAAGCACCAAGTTTATACATACATATCATAGTACTATTGCCACCTATAACTTCTCCTTGACCCTCTTTTGTAGAGTACTTCACAGGTAATGTTACATAAATAAACTAGGTGAAAAAACTATCAGGGAAATGTAGGGACAAGTCTCAAAAGAATGCACATCTTATCATTAATATTTGGTTAATTTGACATGCAATTTTTTAAAGTCTTTTAAAAAAAGTTTTCTTTGGTTTTATTCCTTTTAATGCCAGTGAGAAGCAGCATGGAGTATTAGAAAGACATAAGGAAAAAAACACAGGTTTTGAAATTAATTATACATACATGAATTTAGATTTCATCTCTGCCACTTCCTAACAGTGTGACTCTGGGCAAGTCAGTTAACATCTCTCAGTCGTCCCATCTGTAAAGTGGGTATGATACTACACAAAGAATTACTGTGAGACCTGTGTGCATAGGAGAACACATACCACAAAGGCACATGGTTAACACTAATGACTCATTTCCCATAAGATCTTCTTCTTCTACGCAGTATCTCCCTCCTCTAGCCTCCTCAGTTTTTCCTAATCTGCTCTGTTTCCCTCATATTCTCCTTCCATAGCCGGTTGTCATTTCTCTACAATAGTCACGTCCCTCCTCTCCAAGTGCACCCTTACTTATGGCAAAACCCTAACAATTAGCAGAAATTATTGGGAGTTATTATACACTTGGCAAATTTATTCAACTAGAAAGATTTCCAGACACTCAGGGTTTGAATGCCAACATATAACAACACAGCTTTGGTAATTAACATGATATCTTTCATGAACTAGCATTAAGCATCTAGATGAATCAAGCATTATGCTAGATATTGAAGTTATAGAGATAAGGACTCAGTTGCTGCCCTCGAAGAACAGAATCTATTGAGGGAGGCAAAAATTAAAAGAAATAATTGTAGTAGAGTGTAAGAAGTGTGAGAAGAGAGTGTAAGAAGTGTGAGAAGAGAAAGATGTTTAAAGTATAGAGCTGCTAAGGAGAATGGAGAAATCCAAACTGCTTTACTGCACTGCTGTGAGGTGTGGGGGTAGGATCTCATTGAAAAAGACACTCATCTCGGTCCTACTTATGCTCTTATAGAAGCTACATCACCTTAGACAAGTCAGTTCACCTCTTTAAGCCTCCGTTTCCTTATCCAAAAAACTTTCCACTAGTCTTTGCAGCTTTCATGCTCTATTTACCAAGTAGAAAAGTGAAGGAAAAATAGCTCTAGATTGCATATTTTTTCTTTTTTTCCCCATATTTCTTCTCATTCATTCATTTCCTTTGTAGCCATTTGTTCATTTCTAGTAGCTTTACTTTTGACTCTCCTCTGTCATAATGGTGCTGTGTTTGAGGATTTGATACTATGGCTAGAAAAAGGGTCCTTTGGTGAAAAAAAGTCCCCTTTTATAGAAAAATATGTTTCTTCATTGTTTCTGATCACATGAGATGATAGGTCGATGCCTGAGCAATGATTTTAAATTTTGACTCCATGGATTCTTTTTTCACCTGATGACATTTCAAAAGCTATTTTAGTAACTTAACATTGACCCTCACAAAAGCTCCACCTCCATATCCATTTAACAAACATTTGTTAAAGCTCTCTGTGTGTCAGGCAATAAGCTGGGGGTTATGGGGATGCAGAAATGATTAAGATATGGGCCTGGTTGTCAAGGAGCTTATGATTTATTTAGCGGCTGTGGCACTAAGCCCAGTGCTATATAAAACATATTAGCAAGGCAATCATTGTTCTGTCACAACTGGAGCCATGAGTCCTAAACATGTATATGTGGTTTTGAATAGAAGTTGTGCATTCAGTAGGCGTTGAAAGCCACATGTCAAAAACTGAGTTGTTCAAGAAAAGTTCAATCCCATTAGCAAAGAAATGAAAGTTCAACGATGAGATTCCATCATTCTTCTAGCAAATTGGCAGAGATAGAAGATAAAATGCAATGACAATGAGACTGTAGTGACACAGGTCCTCTTATACACACACTGCTAGTGAAAATAAGAAACTATAGCGCATCCATAAGAAATAATGGTACATCCACACAGGTGAATTCTATGCAACCATCCAAGATAATGTTTTTAAACTATATATAATGATATGGTGAAATACTCATGATCCAATACTAAGCGAAAATAGCACGTATCAAACTATATATACAGCATAATCACATTTTAATAAAACATTTTTCTTTTCTTTCTTTTTTTTTTTTTTTGAGACAGTATCTCACTCCATTGCCCAGGATGGAGTGCAGTGACACAGTTTCGGCTCACTGCAACCTCTACCTCCCAGGTTTCAGTGATTCTCCCGCCTGAGCCCCCCTAGTAGCTGGGATTACAGGTACTCACCACCACGCCTGGCTAATTTTTTTGTATTTTTAGTAGAGACAGGGTTTCTCATGTTGGTCAGGCTGGTCTCAATCTCCTGACCTCAGGTGATCCAACCATTGGCCTCCCAAAGTGCTGGGATCACAGGCATGAGCCACCATGCCCAGCCGACATTTTCTTTGTGAATGCGTAGGAAAAAATACTAAAAGGAAATATATCAGAATGTTAACAGTAATTATTACTCTAGGGAGTAGCTGCAGGTAATTTTACTTTTCTTTTTTAATTTTTTGGGATATTCCAGATGTTCGTTTCTTCTTTTCTTTTTTGACACAGGGTCCTGTTCTATCATCCAGGCTGGAAAGCAGAGGCATGATCGTGGCTCACTGCAGCCTCAACTTTGTGGGCTAAAGTGATCCTCGTGTTTCATCTTCCTGAATAGCTGGGGCTACAAGCGTGCGTCCCTACACCCAACATTTTTTTTTTTTTTAACTTTTTGTAGAGACGAGGTCTTACATGTTGTCCAGGCTGGTCTTGAACTTCTGAGCTCAAGCGATCCGCCCACCTCAGCCTCCCAAAGTGCTGGGATTACAGGCATAAGCCACTGTACCCAGCCAGATTCTCCTTTTTTAAAATAATTTTTATTGTGTATATATGAATTATACAATAGGCTCTTATGAGATATACATAGATATACATATAGTAAAATGATTCCTATAGTGGAACAAATTAACATCTCTATCATCTCACATAGTTACCTTCTTTCTCTGTGACAAGAATAATTATAATTTACTCATTCAGCAAAAGTCCTAAGTATAATACACTATTAGTAACTATAGTCCTTATGTTGTACATTGACTCTTTTGACTTTTTCATCCTACAGTTTTGCTACTTTGTATCCTCTGACCTACATCTCCCGATTTTCTCCCCACTGCTCCAATCCTGGTAACCACAGTTTTATTCTTTAACTCTATATATTTGACCTTTAGTTTTTAGATTCCACATATAAATCAGATCATAAAATATTTGTCTTTTTCTGCCTGCCTTATTGCACTTATCATAATGTCCTCCAGGTCCATCCATGTTGTGGCAAATGGCAGGATCTCCTCTTTTCTTAAGGCTGAATATTAATAGTATTCCATCATATCCACACAAATATACACACACAGCATATTTTCTTTATCAATTTGTCTGTCAATATTTCCATATCTTGGCTATTGTGAATAATTTTTCAATGAAAATGAGAGTGCAGATATCTCTTCAACCTTCTGATTTCATTTCCTTTGGGCATATATCCAGAAGAGTGACTGCTGAGTCATATGGTAATTCTATCTTCAGTTTTTTTGTGGAATCTCCATATTGTTTTCCATAATGGCTATGCTAGTTTACATTCCCACTAACAGTATAGAAGGGTTTCTCTTTCTCTATACCCTTGTCAACACTTGTTATCTCTCATCTTTTTATCATAGTTACCCTAACCAGGTATGAGATGGTATCTCACAGAAGTTTTTTTTTTTTTTTTTTTGAGACGGAGTTTCGCTCTTGTTACCCAGGCTGGAGTGCAATGGCGCGATCTCGGCTCACCGCAACCTCCGCCTCCGGGGTTCAGGCAATTCTCCTGCCTCAACCTCCTGAGTAGCTGGGATTACAGGCACGCGCCACCATGCCCAGCTAATTTTTTGTAGCTTTAGTAGAGACGGGGTTTCACCGTGTTGACCAGGATGGTCTCGATCTCTTGACCTCGTGATCCACCCGCCTCGGCCTCCCAAAGTGCTGGGATTACAGGCGTGAGCCACCGCGCCCGGCCTCTCACAGAGGTTTTTATTTGCATTTCCATAATGATTAGTGGCATTGAGTACCTTGCATATGTCTGTTGGCCAAAATTTAAAACAAAAATTAGAAAGAACAGTAAAATTAAAGGTGATTTCACTGTTCTTTTAAATATATTTTTGAATTTTCCACATTTTCTGTAATAATATTTTGTATCTTTCTAATTATAAAAAGGTATTAAAATGCATAGAAAAAGGAATTTATACTAAAATGTTAATAGCAATTTTTCTCAAATAGCAGGATGATGGTATGAGTTTTCTGTTATGGTTTCCATATATTTACAATTTTCTACAGTAACATGTACTAACTTTATAGCTACAAACTAAAATTTGATTAAGAATAGCTGGACTATCACATTAATTAGCAAAGACTAACATGAACAGGTATATATTATTTAAATGAGCCTGTTTTACTGCCACAGAACTTTGCAATACTTTTAGGCCCTATCTCCACTACTTGCAGTTTGGAGCAGTTCACTTAACTTGTGTGTGCTTTAGGGAATCAATAATTATTGCGTGCTTCTAATGGATACTGTCATGGTAAATGTGATAGCATTGGTGAAAGGCTTTGAACTCAGGAAAGAAGGATATACAGCCAGTGGTAATGGATATTTTAATTACCTACCATGCAATGTTTCTATTTAAATTGTCCCCAGCAATTTGACTCATTTTCATTTCTTCAACTGTCATCTCTCCATAGACAGCTCCCTAATTTCTATCCACCCCTCTCCACCATACACATAACACGTCTCTCTAAATCCCCCTTTTTCTGCCCTATTCTTCTTGCTCTCTGGATTCCTCCATCTCTTGCTCATACCACAAATATTTTAATACTAACTTAAATTGATTATGAATGAATCATGAGCTTGATTAACCAGTTTCTCTTAAATCAATAAAAGTTTGTTTAATTAAATTGGATGTGAAGTTTATAGAACTATTTTAAAATTATTGTTCTTTGGCTCCTGCTAGCTATAGCTATATATAAATTTCATGTGTTAGAAAACATTCAAATAGAAATATAATCTCCCCTTTCATCCTATGAGATCAGTGCCCAAAGCTATGAGTTCAGGAGTCCTGGCCAGAGTTCTGGGGAGCTGGGTTCCATCTTGGTCCCACCACCAACACATAGTATGATTTGGGGTAAATCACATTCCCTTTCTGGGCCCACTTCCTCACCTTTAGGATGAAGGAAGTAGGTTGGATTATGTCAAAGTTCTGGGTGATAAAAGCATCTCACAAATGGAGAAATGGGAAGCACCATCATACAAAGGAGCTGTCTCTACTATATCCTCACCTACAAGAACATCACGCACAAATCAGGAGCTCACTATGTGACAATATAATTGGAATGACACAGGACAGCCGAGGAGCCCACATCCCAAGCCAGCAAATAACCTTTTACTGGAAAGTACAGTCCACTAAGCCTTTTGACAATTATTCCTGAACAATAAGCCTGCCAGCCCTTATTTTTAAATATACTTATAGATAAAGGGATAAAAAGGGGAAGGAGGAGTTAGTCATTATATAAGAGTGGGTTAGCAGAGCTGTGGAGATATTTTAATCTGCCAGACAATGTTCTGAGATGGTGTGGTAAGTGGTAGATCAGGTTGTGATCAGGATGAATGGATATCTGGGTACACAGGACATGACATATGTCAGAGTTTAATAAGTGGAATAATGGGAAACTCAGGAAAGGGGGTTGCCAAAGGAATACCTTGCCATTATCTGGAGAAATTTCCTAATTATCACGAATCTTCCCTACACCTATACCAAATAGACACTCTTGTCTTTGCACCATCTCCTGTAACCACTCTTAAGGTCACTACTAAAACATAAGGCAACATTATGCAAATTAAGAAAAGGCTTCCCCTCTGGTGCTAAAAGGTGCCCCCTCTGGGCCATCCACCTAGAAAAGAGATAGAGGGATTGTCAAAGGTACTTTCTGTGGCTGGAGTAATTAGAAAAACAGCTTGTCTAGCAGTATCCTGGCTGGATTTCAGCTCCCACCTGCATGCCTTCACCCTGCCATGGCATCTACCATATCTACCATATTCTGGCACTCTCATACATATCTCTCTCCTACCCCAGCATCAGTCTGGGGTCAGATTAATTTCTGACTGCAGATTAATTTCTGTCACTCTTGCATTTATCTGCCCCACCTCCATCATGCTCCAATTATACTAGACACTATTGTCAGTTCTCATTGCAATTTGGACTGGGACCAGATTCATCTTAATGAAAAGGTTATCATTTTAGAAGACAGAAACCAGAATGAATCTCATTTGGTTTGGGGGTTGGAAATCATATTTCCAAAAGCAAGCTCCATGTAACATTTTGTCCTATGAATACTTCTTAGAAAATAACTGTCCTTTGGTCTAGTAAGTTTAGCAAACCCTATATATTATCTCTCTCAGAGATTAAAATCACACAGTAGTGAATTAAGGCTCTGTCTGACCTACCAGTTCCCAAACACATTAACCATGGAATCCTACCCAGAAGCCCTCACCCTCTATTCAAGGCTCCATTTCTTAGAACTTTCCCAACCATAAAAGGTTGCTGAGCCAGACTTCCTGGAAAGGACTTCCCAAGGCAAAGCTATTAGGACCTGAAGGAAAGATGCCTGGAGTGCAGCAATTCCAGACTAAAATTCCCAAGCTTGGGGTCTCCCTGGGAATTCCCTCAGAAGGCCCATGTGTATACCTGGCGGGGGGAAGCAATGGTCAAGGAAATCGGCTCTGCAGGGACCTCAGGGCCCACTGTGGGTATGTGTGGGTAGGTGGAAAGAGATGAAGGGGAAACTTCCAGTTGCTATAGATTGTGGTGAATGACTTAAGCAAACAAGGGCTGGGGCTTGTGAAAGAAAAGACAGTGTGAGTCTGGGCAGGTTTCAGGTTCCAGACAAAGAGAAAATTATGAGAGACATTTGCAGATACTCTCCTTACCCATCACACAAACCTATGTCAGGATTTTGAGTTTGCAAAGCATCATCAGTAGCATCTCATTGGATCCTTGGTAATTCTGTGAGTTAAGAAAGGGAAGTAAATACTTATGGGATACTTTGTGTATTAGTCCATTTGTACTGGCATAAAGGCTGAGTAATTTGTAAAGAAAAGAGGTTTACTTAGATTGTGGTTCTCCAGGCTGTACAAGAAGCATGGTACCGGCATCTGCTTCTGGAAAGGGACTTAGGTTGGGCTGATTCCACCCACAGTGGTACGTAAAGGGGAGGAGAGATCATGGCAAGAGCGGAATCAAGAGAGGAGGAGGGTGATGGCAGGCTCTTTTTTAGCAATCAGTTATCCTGGAAACTAATAGAATGAAACTCACTCATTATCTTGAAGATAGCACCAAGCCTGTTCATGAGGGATCTGCCTCCATGGACCAAACACCTCCCACCAGGCTCACCTCTAACAATGGGAATAAATTTCAATATGAGACTTGGCAGGGACCAAAGAAATCATATCCAAACCGCTGCATGATAGGATATGTGAATCCCTGAGGCTTTTGCTCATGTGTTACCCTAGGAAATACTTTAAATCCTCATAACAACCCTGCGTGGTAAACTGCCATTATTAGTACTGGTTTTCCCCAGATTTTGAAACTGAGGCTCAGTATTCCTACTTCCTAATACTCACTGGGCCAAGGTAAGAATACAAAGGGGAATCAGGCAGAAAAAAATACTTTTCTCAAAGTATTCACAGCCCTCTTGAGGGAGAACAGCAACTAAGCAGCACTCGGAGAACACCGAGTGAAAAACTATGACCACTAAAAATCTTGTTAATAGTTAGCATAATGAGTACTTATGTCCAGGCTCTGTGCTAACTGCTTTGAATGCATTATATTATTTAATCCTAACAACATTTCTATGAGGAAGACTCTATCATTATTATCGTTCTAAAAATGAATAAACTCAGCCTGAGACAGATGAACTGACTACTCTAGAGTTGATTAGCTAGGAGAGAGTGGAGCTGGGATTCTAACTCAAATCTCTTTGACAGTAGATCCATTGTTAATTACGAAGTTCACTGTAGAAGGTCCTATGGAATCAACAGTGAGGAGTATCTTAACCATCATCATATTCTAGCACATATGGTAATACATCTTTTAAAAAATTGATTGGCCAGGTGTGGTGGCTCATGCCTGTAATCCTAGCACTTTCGGAGGCTGAAGCAGGTGGATCACCTGAGCTCAGGAGTCTGAGACCAGCCTGGGAAACATAACAAAACTCTTTCTCTACAAAAAATAGAAAAATTACCCAGGCATGGTGATATGTACCTGTAGTTCCAGCTACTTGGGAGGCTGAGGTAAAAGGATTGCTTGAGCCTGGGAGGTTGAACCTGCAGTGGTCACACCACTGCGCTCAAGCCTGGGTGACAAAGTGAGACCCTGTCCCAAAAAACAAAATTGATTGAATTGAATTTCCATTTTAACACAATTGGGAAGGGGCATTACCAGCATAGGTATAAAACTGCATGAGTTTAAAATTTTAGTAATAGATAATCTCATCCTAGTAAATGATCTATCTGCATCTAGCTTGGTTATCCTTAATTTATGGTAATTTGGGGCCACTGGGCTCTCAAAAGCAGAGGATCTATGGCAAGGACCATTTAATTTAAGTCACAAGAATAAAACTGACTCAGGAGTATCTTGAATTTGGATCTTAGGAGCTAGAATTTGGCCAGTTTTTATGTAAAGTTTCAACTTTGGGTTCTTGTTTCCACAAGATTAACAATCCTAAAGATTGATCAACTGGAATTTGGTTACATCTTCTGTGTTAGTTTAAATGGGGCCTGGATCATAAATGATACTAAATATATTTGGAGATGCTTAAAGAAACTGAGGGGTTTAGAAAGCCCAAATTCAGGCCATGCGTGGTGGCTCACGCCTGTAATCCAAGCGCTTTGGAGGCCAAGGCGGGCGGATCACCTGAGGTCGGGAGTTCAAGACCAGCCTGACCAACATGGTGAAACTCCATCTTTAAAAAAAAAAAGAAAAAGAAAAAGAAAGCCCAAATTCATACAGGAAGTTTTTAGATCTGACATAGTTTGGATATTTGTCCCTACTCAAATCTCATGTTAAAATGTAATCCCTAGTTTTGGAGGTGGGGCCTGGTAGGCAGTGTTTGGGTCATGAGGGCACATCCCTCAATGGCTTGGTGCTGTCCTAGTTGACACTGAGCTCTCACAAGATCTGGTTGTTTAAAAGTGTGTGGCACCTCCTCTCCCTCTCTCTTATTCCTGCTCTGGCCATGTAATGTGCCTGCTACCCCTTCACCTTCCACCGTGACTGTAAACTTCCTGAAGCCTCCCCAGAAGCAGATGCTGCCACAGTGCTTCCTGTGCAGCCTGCAGAACTATGAGCTCTTTGCTTATATATTACCCAGTTTCAAGTACTTCTTTATAGCAATGCAAGAACAGCCTAATATAAGTTCCTTAAATCAAAATCATAAAGTAGTTTTGCATGTTGTTATGGTGTTTGCATTTCCATTTCCTCTTTATTGACTACTATCTCGGTATTTTAGAAAAGGGGGAATTTTTTTTTTTTGGCTACTCAATAATTGAGGAATGTTACTTTCCACTCTACTCTTGAAGAATGGAACAATTATTTACTAAGTCATACCTGTCTTCCTGTCTAATCAGCATATGTCAAAAAATCATTTACCAGGCTCCTCCCACTACAGAAATGCAATCATTTCTACATGCCAGCACAAAGATGCATAAATATGTGGTTAATTTTCAGCCAATAGACCACATAACAAAGGTAAAACAAGCCACCTTCACCTTTAAAAGGTGCCAAGTCATAAACGACAGCCATCGCCTAACTGTATCTCTTCCTTTAAAAAAAAAAAAAAAAATCCTGACTACATTTATCACAGAAGGCACAGAAGTTATCCTACTGCCTCCCAGGCTTCCACATATGGTTGTGCCTTGCACAACTCTACAGAATGCCTTTCACATGGACTGCAATGTGAATTTGCAGAGAACAACCTGCACAACTGCACATAGCAGGCTACTACCCCTCCATATTCCCCATTCTCCCAATTGTCACGTGGGGTAGTTTTGAGTTTGCATACTGCAGATGCCTTTTCACACAGAACATCTTGGCATTGAAATTTGGCTCTGCTTAGTAGCACTAGGAAAGCCAAGAGATACAAACTCACTTCTTAGCACTGCTTTTCTCTTGTCAGTTCTAAGAACGTTCAACAATATTTTCATTCTTTATTAGACATTAATGAAAACAATAAGCAAAGCTGGGTCAATAGTAATTGGTCTTATGTAGAAAATGACAGCTAGTCAATTATTTTTGATAAGCCCCTAGAAATAGCAAATAAAACATCTGTGCAATAACCCCTTGTCAATAATATAGCCATAAATCTGAGTCTCAATACTCCAACCAATGCTCTAAGGAAAAAAATATTTTCTTTATGCATAGCAACAAAAACATTTTGAAGAACAATGTCATCTCTCACTCTCTAATTAAGAAAGAACATTTTGATAATCTTGAAAGTTTCTTCTTGGCTCCACTGGGTATCAGGAACATTTTTAAATCGTGGTTTTGGCAGGCAGTAAAGAAATGGATGTAAACATCACCTATTCAGGGATAGCCTCAGCAGGCAGACAAGGGGGCACCCAAGTGATGGGATTTGAAGAGTGCTGAGGAGGCCACAGAACTAATAAATGCTATCATTTATGTTCCATTTCTTTGTATTGTATTAAGGGCATTGTACATTCACCACCAGCATCAACACACACACACACACACACACACACACACACACACACACGCTCTTAGTTAACATGAAAATATTCCTAAGAAAGATAACACATTAAGCCTTTTTGATTACTGGCAAATTTCTCTTCCCATAGATAGTGTCTGGAAGAATAAGAATACTCAGTTAACTTTACATAGAGGAAGAAGAGGATCGAGCAACAGATTCAAAACCTTGCTCACAGGGCATTTTCTGGAAAGGGTGCAATAGGTGGTGGCATGGGGAGACAGGGGACAGGAAGGAATAAAAACAGTTGGGATAATATTTTAAAGGTGTAGGATACTGAGCACCTTGGGAGGAGGAAGAAGAAGGGATGACAGATGAAGGGAAGGTTAAAGGGCATGAAACCCAAACTGTACGCATTTCACGGTTTTGACTGAAACCGTTCCTGATCCCATTTCACAGGGATTGACTGTGAAGAAATTTCCCATCACAGAATTAGGAAAGTAAGCTATTATTTGGTATGTGTTCCTGGAAGGCTCACATTAACTGACAGTAAGGTCCTGGGAATGTATACCAAATTTGTTCTCCAGCTGTTGGCATATCATTATGGTGGGTAGAAACAAACAGCTGCAACTCCCATCACCTCTCCTTTCCACCTGGCCCCATCACTGTTCAGCCCCATGCCTAATCTCTGTGAATACCCAATGCTCACATGTCCCAGCAGCCTTGTCTGTCCTGAACTGAAGTGTAACTGACCGATTGGCTATGTTTCCCGATTTAACAGTATTTTTTCCTGGGAGTACAATTCTAAAGTTGTGGTGAAAATTTATGGGAAAATGTGTTACAATTTACCAACATTTGACTTTTTTGTTGTTGAAAACATTTACTCATGATGCAAGGAGTTTTCTTATTCAAATATGAGTGTGAAACACAACTCTCAAAGTGTGAATGAAATGAAACTCAAATGACAAGTGATCATTCTGGATCTTCTTTCTGAATGTCCCTTGCATTTAAATAGCTTACGGAAACATACCTGGTGTTTTACACAGATTTTAACTTGCCAGTGAGAAAAAGGACGTCCCTGTTGTTTCTTGCTGAATTTTAAAATGTGAGGCATGCACTATAAACTTCCTCTTGGACACTCATACTTTAAATGTGATATTGTTTTCTGTTTTTTTTTAATTTAGCATGTCCAGCTGTTGCTCTATTTACAAGTTCTCTTCCTTCAATAAAATCAATTACAGTTATCTGTGGAATGTTCTTTTATTTGTATCCCACACAAAAATAAAGATATTTTAATATTTATGTTTTCTCCTTCTATTGTTAAAAATTCAAGCCTATCATTGCAACCATAGTTTCTAAAAGGGAATAACTAATCACGTTGCATGATTTGGGTACTGGGAAGCAACAAGAATCCTTTTTTTACATATAACCAACAAAACTATTTAACTAAGGTTACACTATTGCAGGTGGTATTTTGCCAAATAAATTACTTTTGCAGTTTTTATAAAATAGATGCATATAAAATATTGTGATTTTTATATTGGAAATCACAGGCAATCCTCTCCATAGGGTACCTACTTAATAATGAGCTACGTATGTTCTTATTAAATGAAACAGGAGAAAAATAATGACAAGAAACATTTTACACAGGAAAATATACTGATAGAAGGGGAAAATCAGTCGGGATTTTGGTTGCTGCAACAAAAATCTATACAAAGATTGCTTACTTTAAAACGTATGGGTAGATATAAATCAGTTGATTTTGTTGTCTCAGTAAAATAGAGTGCTTTCTAATCTTTTCCTACATGTGGTAATTGGTCAGCAACAAAGCTGATAGTTAACAAAAACCTGAAGCCCACATCCAATTAATGCACCATTTTGGCATTAAATCTGAAGCACAATTAGGAGGGTCAGGCAATTCACCCTATTGTATACCAACAAGTTCAACCAAGCCACTTCATGTCGACCAAGAATGCTGGGCCTCACTGGTTTTAGTAGACAAAGCAACAGCGATGTCTGGAGGCATTTTTGAACAGCTTAAGTAGCTCTTTAAAGTAACTATTACTTGTCATGCAAATTTCTAGTTTTAAGCAGTAGCCAGCTACTGACATTACTAAGGTATACAAACAATTTAAAGACAAAAAATTGAAATTAAAATAGACCACAATATCTAGTATTTCCAGACACAATCATCTGAAGCTATTTTTCTGCCTTCCTCTATGTGAGAAATAAGGAGAGAAAGAAAATGATACTTAAATTGAGGGAAACTAAAGAGAAATGACCTCATGTTCCATTAGCCAAAATCAATACCTTATATATGCAAATGCAAGTTTCAACAGGGTATCCATATGCAAATTGTAAGTATGAGGCAGCATCCCTTTTAGTGCACAGCTGAGCATTAGGTTGCTATTTATTTAGGGGATTTTCAGTAAATTGCATGCTTTAATCTCTGTGTTATGGGAAATGGTCCCCTTTACCTCCTTCAGCAGTTACCTATGGCAGCTATTAATGCCTATAAGCAATGCAGTGACCCTGGCAGTACATAATTCCACAGTGAATATTTAATTTTGAAGGTGAAAAATAAGGCATACTCCCCTCATGACACTTCTTTTTATGACTCTCTTAATTCTTTGAAATTTATTATTTTTGCTAAAAGCATCCAGAAGGTAATTGAAATAGATTTTCCAGATACATTTCTAGATTATCTTAACCTACAGTAACATGTTAACTCATTCATAATATTCTTAGCAAATACAGGAAACATAGCTTCCCTGCTTAAAGAATATCCCAACTAACCTGATATTTTATGCTTAAGAAAAAACTAAAGTCATTTTCAAAGAACTTCTGGCTTTTTTATTTTTTTGGAGATCAAGCAATGGTCCCAAAACCTCTCTAGTCAATCATCAAGACTAGAAAAAGACACAGGTAAGTAAGAGATAGAAGTGGCCCTGTGGGGCCAAATGTACTGAGGAAAGAACCAATTATTCTCTCAGGCTCCTAGCCTACCATTTAGTGCCTAAATAAGATCATTTACAGCCAGGAACGGAGGTTCACACCTGTAATCCCAGCACTTTGGGAGGCTAAGACGGGTGGATCATTTGAAGTCCGGAGTTCGAGACCCCCCTAGCCAACATGGTGAAACCCTGTCTGTATTAAAAATACAAAAATTAGGTGGGTGTGGTGGTGCATGCCTGTAACCTCACCTACTTGGGAGGCTGAGGAAGGAGAATCATTTGAACCTGGGAGGTGGAGGTTGCAGTGAGCAGAGATCATGCCACTGCACTCCAGCCTGGGTGACAAGGCCAGACTCCGTCTAAATATATATATATATATATATATATATATATATATATATTTACTCTAAGATTCCCTCATGCCTTGAAATGACTGAGTAGCTCCCAGGAAGAAGTTTGTTACCATCACTATCAGGTCTAGCAATGAGTCTTCGCTAAACTGGATATTGAATTATTGAATTACTAGTCCCAGAAAAGAAATGGCTGAAGGAGAATTGATAACAATTTTCAGAGCAAAGAGAATATTTGCTAAAATTGCAACTAGGGAAATGAGAAAGACACATGAACAAATCATCTGCTAGCAGGATCCAATGGGGCCTATCGAATCATAAGCAGAGCAGTCTTTGGCATCTATTCATCCCACCTAGATATGCAGCTGCTGGAGAACAGGCCTCTATATCAAACATCCTCCCTATCCCCATAATATTGACACAGAAAGGAGACAAGGAAATACTGGGTAGTAGAGGGCAGTTCCCTGGCAAAGGCCCCACCGTCAAGCCTGAAGACCCATGGCCCTAACTGGGGACAGGCATTCCTGTTTTTGTGCCCAAAAAGTTGCCTTTTGGCCCATCATGCCACCATCCTGTATCCATATAAACCCTGAACCCCAGGCTCCAGGAGCAGACGAGGAGGTGAGGAAACAAGCAGACAAATGGTGGAACAAGGTGGCAGAGAAACACAGGAGAGGATGAACATCTGAACATGGAGAAGAGTTCAGCTGGGGGAGGCGGGAGGGTAGTTCAGCCGCTGGAGAGCCAAACTCCAGGGGAAGATCATCTTCCCACTCTATCCCACTTCAGGCTCCCCATCCATCCTACTGAGAGCCACCTCCGCCAGTCAATAAAATCCTGCATTCATACTTCAAGCCCATGTGTGACCCGATTCTTCCGCGATGCTAGGCAAGAGCTTGGGATACAGAAAGCTGTCACACTGGCCCTCTGTTTTTGAGAAAAGGCAGAGGGTCCACTGAGCTGGTTAACACTTAAGCCATCTGTGGACAGCAAGGCTAAAAGAGCACTGCAACACTGAGGCTGCAGGCACCCACCCCTAGACACTACCACAGGGCCAAAGCCCAAAGCACTCACCCCAGCTCCTGCTCCTGCCCGTCTGCATACTCCCCCTCCTGTCAGGGGTTTGAGCTATGACAAGCCAAAGCCCTGTTGCAAGTCCTGTGAGGGTGATCAGAGAACTCTCCCTTTTCATCAGCAGTGCTCAAATAATACTTCTGGAATCAATGCAGAAAATGGTAGACCATAGGCTACATTCACTTGTTCATTCAGCTAAAATGAAATAACTAGTCACTATGGGCAAGGCACTGGAACAAAAGCTGCAGGACCAGAGGACATCTCTACTCAAGGAGCTCACAGTCTACTCGGGGAGATAAGGCAAGTTTGCAATTAGCTGCTAAAATATAAAATAACAGCAACAAATACAAGATAATACTAAATAATAGGCTCTTTTAAAGGGGTACAGGTAAAGTCCAGAGCAAGGGAGGATGACTTCCAGCCAGAGGAAAAGGAGAAGACCTCATGATAAGCTGCCATTTGAAAAGGGCCTCCTCCCCTGGGCCCTTTCCAGAGTCCCTCAAGTCAACCCTCACTTTCTCTTCGATGGGCGGGCCTCCTTCCTCCCTTTCTCTGCTGACAACACTTACTCTTTGACTCTGCTTTCTCTTGGGCCACTGCCAAGTAGAATACAGCTATATAGTTTCCCCTCCTCTCCATCTGTATCTACTTAAGCCCAGAAACCCTTTTGAGGTTTTGTAAGGGGTTTTAGAGCTAATAACTAAAGGGGAACAGACAAGGTTCAATAACACACACAGAGCAGTGGTAAACCGAAAAGGCCTCTGGAAACAGCTCTCACAGATTTTCAGTGGAATGGAGATGAAGTTAGGCCTGATTTTCCTAGTTCCTTTCCCTGAGCTCAAGTCTTCCTCCAGTAGTCAGCAGTACCTATTTGTCTTTCTTTCCTTGTTCCCATCCTTTTCTTTCATGCACTTAAAATATGTAGAGGAAAAGTTACCATAGGAAACTGCGTGTCTCTAGAGGTAAACATAACAGCACTCTACACTTCAGAAAATATAGGCCACATTAATATCATCTTATGCTGCTCACAAAAAGAGTCATCTTAGATCAGATACATGGCACCTAGGAAGAACACAGTGGTTTTAGACATAATGCTCTCAAAAACAATCCTACTAAGTAATAGCAAATGTCGCAAGTATAACTTCACCGAAAGCGAACCCAGAATCTAGTGCTAACAGATATTTTCCTGTCTCTTTCTTTAGCATCTGCATTAAGTCACACATCTATTGGGGTTCAGTGAGCACAAGCAACTATAAGCATGATGAGGAGGGACTATTGACACAAACCATGGCAACACAAACACATTTCAAGGTTGAGTGACACAGCCTGCTTTAACAACAAGCACAGAATAGTAACATGAAATTTCCGAGGATGGGAAAGGAGAGTAACTTTTAAAATTTTGCTTCTACAAGTACTGGGCAGCTACAGAAATCACCACTGTATGTTTCATATGACTTCAATGAATTCTCACACACAAGAATTCAACACTGATTTTTTAGTGATGATGTACCAATCACCACTCTAACAGCGACAACCAAGAGGTGGAGTGAATCCTTTGTTGTTAATGAAGTCACATTTGGAAGGATAATTGAGCTTATTTGCTGCAAAGGGAATAGTCAAAAAAATTGACGATTTAAATTATCACTTTTCTTATTCCAAGTATTCAATGTTCTCAGTAGTCTCCTAAAGTTCCTTACTGTATGACTTAATTCTCAATCTGACAAACCCCAAATCATGTACCTTCTCTGTTCCCATTCCCAATTTCATGACTTTTTTTTAGTAATTGCCAAGTGTTACTGGAGAAAGTAATGTAATTTTGCCATTTTGATGGTATAAACTTATAGTACAGCTTAACTTTAGCCGAGCCCTGGTTAGTGTTTAACAAGCCTTTTTATTTACACTTTGCTGACTACTTATCATTTCCCAGGGCGGCCAATCTAAACCTTTCCCACTTTCCACTTGTCCCACATTTCCCAAGTTCCAAACATAATCCTGTCCTTTTCACTCTTAGCAAATGATATTTCTATGATAAAACGAAGATATTAAACATGATTTCCTATGATGTCCTGCCTCTTTTTTGTCACCTGATCTCTCCTTCCCTCCCATCTCAAATTACCATACTCTTCTCCTCCCTACCCCCAAATATGTTAAAAGAGGAATCAGCATTCGCTTCCTCAACTCCAATCAATGTGACTTTCATTCCCATCACTCTAATGACATTTGGTTCTCAGATGTCACCAATGACTTCAGAGTTGCTAAATGTGATGGTCACTTCTAACCTCCATCCTTTGTCCACCCCTATGGAGTATTTTACACTGTTTCTTCTTCAATTTCTCTGCCTTCCACACTAACATACCCTCAAGGTTTTCATTCTCATGCTTTTACTATTTCTTTGCTGGATCTTTTTTCTAAAATCTCTTCCTTGGCAAATTTTCCTACTTTCATGATTTCCATTATGATGTCTTATATGGATAACTCCTGGATTTCTGAATAAGTCTCACTCTCTCTCCAGAGCTGTAGGCTTATATTTCTGACTACCTCTTGGACAGCTCCCCACAAGCAGGTCACTTGTATTAAAAACTCAACATGACCAAATTCCAATTCATTTTCTCTCTTGTAGTGATCATCCCACAATCCTTATTGCTTCAGCTTTCTTATTTCTACTCCTGACATCACTCTGCTCCTTCCCAGTTGCTAATAGCTCTGAAAGCCAAAAATATTTCCTTCCTTCCTCTTGCTCTCACCCTCATCCATATAGTCACAAATTCTATCAGTTCTCTTTTCCTCAATGTTACTTACATCACCTCCAGTTTTCCCTATCTCTACTGCTACAGCCCTAGTTAAGATCTTCTTGCCTTACTTCTATGTGAGAGACACTGTGCTCAGTGCTTTACGTAATATATCTCACATAGCAGGTGCACAATAAATATTTGTTCATTATACTATCCTTTTCCTACAAATTATGCTAGGCAGATATTATCAACCATTACCACAAACTGGTATCCCCAAAATAATTTCCCTTTAAAAATGTAAAAGCCATCATTTAAAAATACCAGGCAAGAGCCGGGTGCGGTGGCTCACGCTTGTAATCCTAGCACTTTGGGAGGCCAAGGTGGGTGGATCACCTGAGGTCAGGAGTTCAAGACCAACCTGGCCATCGTGGTGAAACTGCATCTTTAAAAAAAAAATACCAGGCAAGAGATTATACACTTTTAACCACATAGAAAGTAGGATGGAAGAAGAGATTAGGTGATATATAGTGGCAGTTCATCATCATCAATAGTGCAACTGTACAGTACATAGTAAGTAGAATCCTAC
>NW_016107773.1:331944-351924 GCF_001604975.1 Cebus imitator
ATAGGATGGTGAAAATGGTGCCAACACATTTTCTTCCTTCCAAAGGGATCCACAAGGATAGAAAGTAAGACATAAGACATAAGGATAGCTATCAAACTGGCTTCCAGCTTGCTTAATGCCCAAGAAACTTAAAGATGATGGCAGGTAACCATGGCTACCCTCCCCGCCTTTTTAAGAGATAGGGTCTCCCTCTGTCACCCAAGCTGGAGTGGAGTGGCAGAATCATAGCTCACTGCAGCCTCTAACTCCTGGGCTCAAGCAATCCTCTCGCCTCAGCCTCCCAAGTAGCTAGGACTATAGGCATGCACCACCACACCCAGGACCAGTTACCTTTTGTGATGTCTTTGGTCACATTATAACATTTTCCTCAAAGGCTTTTAAGGAACATGACAGGAAGAAAAAGTGCAATTTTTCATTTCAAGTACCCATAAGCCCCATGTATTTTTTTCTCTGAGGTTCAGGCATTCTACCTTGGTATATAAATGTCAAGGGGTGTTAAAAGACGCAAATATAACTTCTTATAGAAGAAAGCTAGTTGTATGCTTACCTGCCTGACTAGTCCTGTAAGCATCTTGATGTCAATAAAACTTTTAATATTATTTAAAGACACATTCCTGTTTTCATAAGTATAACTTACGGTCCTTTGGAGCTCAAACTGTTCATGCAACAAACAGTGCTGGAGTTGGGGTAAGGGAGAAAGTAACTCAAATAAAAAATTGATTTTCCTTCCACCCAGCCATCTTTTCCTCACTCCTGTATTGCTTTGGGCCTTTGGTGGAATCTTGAGAGGGATGGGAATGGAGGGAAAACAGGGATGAGAGGAAAGGAGGAAGGAAGGAACATACAGATATTGTTTCTAAGTTTTCACAACTACTTAGACTGAACATTTGTCTACTGGCTTCAAAGTCTGCCTCTTTTTTTCCCTTTAGTTGTATTTTTCTGTATGAGCTGAAAAAGCTCCTGATGCCACTGATTCCTGCAGTCTCAGGCAGGATCAGCACCAATGCTGGAAGAAACATTCCTGACCTAAATGTCCTGGGGTTAGGATATTTATTACTATGCTGTCTCATTTTGCATCCCCAAACCACAGATGTTAAAACCATCTCTTCTGAATGATGGTTGCCTCCCTTACTTAGTGCCAAGTGCCAAGATGGCTAACATGTTTAAAAGGGAACTACAAAGAGAGCTTAAAAGTCTTTCCTTTCCCTTATATTTCCTAGTACAGACTGTTTTCCTGAAATAGGGGCTGTGCAGTGCCTAATAAAAAGCTGAATTTACTAAGAAGTTTTTATACCCTCATAAAGTAGCCCTAGTGAAAGTCATCTAACTGGCAGAAACTGTACAGGTAACAGACGGCTAGGACCTCTACCACACAGTCTTCTAAACTCTGGTAAATGGGCCCTGGAAGGCTGCCATCACAGAAGTTTATTACAAAAGTTACATACAAGGCAAATGAATTAAAAATGGTGCCAGGCATAAACACTATCCTTTGGCATTCGTTTGCCAATGAGAATTTATCACAGACAACTCTGCAGGCTCCCAGACAGGCCAGCCAACAAAAAACGCAGGGTACTATGCCAGTCCCAATGCATATATTCTGCATCTCCCAAGCCCCAAGAATGTTGCTGAGATGTGAATTGTCCACAAAGTATTAAAATAAAGAAAATGGTGTCCAGGAGTTTAAGCAAGGTACTTTTGCTCCTGGGTTACAACATACTATTCTAGGCCCCATGGGTGATGAGACAGAAGAAAGCTTGAGAAAGTTAGCTGTTACCTTCTTAGGAGTGGAGATGCTGCTATGTAAGGACATATTACAGACCTCAAGCCCTCCAGGTTAAACAGAGGAAGTTTAAAAAGGGATGCAATCAGTTTGTCAAATACGAATGGATACTGGCAAGGTGAACTGAATGTATTCACCAAATCCTAATACAGTAAAGATAAGGACTTCTTAAAACTAAACAAAGATAAGCTTAAAACAGATTAAAATGGGTAATGGTATGAGAAACAGCTGGTTTAAATATATGGAACTCTATATTACTCAAAACAAGGGTGCTAATAGTTGAAAATACATAGCTTCCCCAAAACAGGGTTCAACATGTTAAGATTTAAATCCACGATGGTTTATTGAATTAGAACAATTTCAAACCATACTCTGCTCTTCAGGAGCAGATTACTGGAAAGCACAGAAACAATACAATTCTAACTATGGTACCCACGAAGAGCTCCCAGGAGCTCCCAAGGTTCATCTGGGATCCAATTTGCACCAAAAAAAAACATCACAAATCCCATTTTTCCTCTTGTTAAGGCATCAGTTGAGAAACAAGATTATTCTCATCTGCTTTAACTTTACGAGTCTCCCATTCCGTGTACTTTAGCCACCTGGTCTCCCAAATATTTTGCAGTTTCATTTTGGGAACGTATAAACCATCTCATTTCTTTATCTCAGATAAACTATTTTTCTCATTTTGTGTGAACTTTTCTGTTTGGTTTGACCAATAATTTCTTTAGTATTAACTGTGATGTTATCTTGGTTTTATGTCAACTCCTTTCTTTAATGAAATCTTTAAAGATTTGTTTATGTAATTGAACTCCAATTCTTCCATTTTATGCTCATATATATATATATTTGCTATAGTTTCCTATACACAATCATACTGCTTTTCCTTTTTAAGTCCTTTGACCATGATGGTCCCTTCCATATTTATTGAGGACAAACTAAGAAGAAATAGCTGTAATCCACAGAATAAAATATTTCAGTTACACATGTCAGTAGCACTTAGAATGATGCTATGTCAGTAACAGGTTGGACAACAGATGATGTTTGTACTCTCTCCCCAGCATGCAGCAGGTTGCAGGAAATTGGGCCAGCCTCTCAGCAGCTCCAGTAAGACCTTTACGTATGACTTCATTATTTAGTTTGAAAGTGAATTTCAAAAACAGACTCACCCTTAGTCAAATGTAAGTATAAACAGACTTTCCAACTCACATATAAATGAGGTATTCATCATCTTCCATTTGCAATTGCCCATACTTCTGGTTCTCTGCCATTAATTCAAAGCATCACAAAATTCACCTTAGAATATTGATTTAGAAGGTAAAGTTTTAGGGTCTTGCTTTTAAAAGAACATGACAGATGAAGATGGTGGCCAAGACAGAACAAAAGAAAATAAGATAATGTGTCAAGGACAGATTCTGGGCTATCACTAGCTAGTGGAGTGTCTCAGATGAAGGACTCTTACATGAAATCATTTGATGAATGACTTTTACTTCCAAACATCTAGGAATGCATACTACATCATTTAACTAGAGAGCAGTGAGTTTGAAATCACAAAGCCGGTTAGACTGAGCCAACAAGATCTGAATCACCCTGGCAAAATTTTCTAATCCTAGTGTCTCGTTTCCAACTGGCATCATTGGGTGGCCCACATGATACACACAGAGACGAAAGAGGAGGCAGTTTAAATTAGGACACCCTGAAGGGTTATTTTACAATGCCACATGTTGTACAAATTAATTTGAGATTTTGTTCTTTGGGTGTTGCTTTAAATTGGACAAAATTTTGAATTTATTCGTATTTATTTAGTTCTTGGTAAACAGCCCTAGAACACAGCTGGCAAATGGAAATGAGAGTATTGTATCCCTTGCCTGCCTTTTCAACTTTCTATTCCACTATACTATTTCCTTTAAGGAATCTTTTTATTCCAGCTCAAATAGATTTTTGGCATTCACCAAGCTCATTTTTCCTGTCTTTAAGATTTTGCTTAGGCTATTATATTTACTTACAATGGATATCCATGTCTCTCATATTCTTTTATCAATAGCATCCCCGCCATTCAGGTTTAGCTCAAAAAGGAATAGCATGAGCACGGTCTCTTTGTCACTCAGCCTATACACTCCCTTGTAAGTAGAAATTGGATCTTATATATTAGTCCCACAGTACCTAACAGAGTGCTTGGTATTTTGTAGATGCTCAATAAATACTTGTGGATTGACTGAACCCATCAATTATCTGTTTCAAGACGCCTACCATAACATGAACACTCTTGAGAATTTAACTTCAGCAGATAGACTCATTCAAAATATAGTCCCTGCTGTCTGAAAACAGTTAAGCAATAAGAATTTACACTATTACCACTATCTGAATTCAGTATAAGTACTTTGATAAAAAATTGTCATTTCCTGAAACACTGAAAAACTGCTTCATTTAGAAACATTATTAGGCTATTTAGGTCTTTATTACTAAAGCCATTGAGATTTACCATCTACCCCAAATGTTGTTCAATCAACACAAAACAATTGAAATGAGGAACTCTAGCACCACATCTTAGGCAATTACTATAACATAATAATAATTCTTAGGCATCTTTAATTTTTTTGTCAAATACAACAAAATTCATATTACATAGACTCCTATTTCATTAGGACAGTATGATTTGAAATAACAATGACACTGGCCTAAAACAGAATACAGACCCTGTTAACACTTGAAGGGCTTTGTTTTTCCCAAAGGCATGTCAGGATACAATAAGAAGCCTTCTAGCAATGCACTCCTAACCTCAGAAGTAATGGTACCTATCAAACACTTAGGAGGGCTCCCAGGGTAAGGTGATACTAAAGAAAACACAGCCTCAAATAAGATAAAGTGTTATCTTGGCTTTCAGAATCTGAATGTTTTAATTCCAATTTATGTCCTATCTACCTGAGAATCAAGAGCAAAACAATGTTATCACATTTATTCTCTAAGGCAAAGAGCAAGAGGCCTTCAGCAGAGTCCAGACAAGGCTCCATGGTGGACCTGGAAGTTGTGAACCGGCTATCCTCAAACAAAAAGGTCAATGTGCCTCCTTATTCTAACAATTAAGTAAGTGCTATGTGCAAGAAATGAAGGCTACTAATGTGGTTAGTCCTTTTGACAGTATTGTTTTGTTTTTTGTTTGAGGGCATGGGGTAAATGTTTGTTTTACTTCCCACACTTGGTTTGATTACATTTCATTGGGAGGAAATCACCTTTAATTGTTATATCCCATCTCATTCTGGATTCTTGACATTAAATTTTTACCTTCTTGTTTTTCTTCCAAAAATGAGTCAACAAAAGTTTCAGTCCATTTTGTAGACGCTAAGAGTGACTTATGATGGTTTGACAGCAATTTAATCCTGACAGAAGTAATCTTTTCAGTGTCTTGATGCTGAACTGGAAAGACTATTAGTTAATAAAGAACAATACTGTAAACCAGGTTTGGTGATCAAAAACCTACAACAAAATCACTTTAGGCTATTATTTCTCAGTTAAACATAACCTCTATAGTGGATATTTTAGATGTGAGTGAGAAAACATATTGAAGATATAAAAGAATGCCTTTGGGAAGTCAGTCATCACTATATATCAAATTCTACACATTAGAGTTTGTAATAATAATAATAAGAGTAAATTTATTTTAAGGCCATGGTTGCATTAACTTTTCCCTCACAGTTAAATCACTATAGATCTGTCATCGAGTTTTACTACAACAGTGTTAGAGTAGAAAGAATAAGAACTGGCTCAGAAAACCAAAGGACAATATCATCATGTGACCTTAGACCAGTCTTGAATCTCTCTAGACCTGAGCCTTTGCATCTATAAAATAAGGATAATGCCAACCGTTCTCTACTCACACCCTGCTATTGAGACTACACAGAAACACTTCTCAAAGTGCCATTTGGAAATGCGTCAAATTATTTTTACATCTTTATACATGTTTATTTGGCCTAGTAGTGCTGAAATTCTAAGAATTTATTCTAATAAAAGAATCAGAAATGCACCCAAATATTTACACACCAGAATGTTAATTATAGCATGAGCTCTAATTGCAAAAGTCAGAAACAATCTAATAGATGATTAGCTCAAAACAAATTACTCTATATTCATATAATGAAGGCTATACAGCCATACAAATTAGGTTTTATAAAAAATTTATTTAACTAGAATGTTCATAATACTGGTAACAGTAAATAGTGGGAAAAGTGAGTTTCAAGGCAGTACATATAATGCAAACTATAACACACACACACACACACACGCGCGCACAGAAAAAAGACTAGAGGGAAATACACCAACAATATTAACCACTGAACCACTGTTATCTTTGGGGAGAAGTGTGGGTGACTTTTATGGTTTAATACCCTTCTGCATTTTCCAATTTTCTTTTAAAGCATATATTGAATTTGTAATCAGAAGAAAAAAGAATTTTAATTAACATTTTTTTCCCTAACTCTATTTTGAAAATTATATGAGATATTTGGAAATGTATATTTGTAAACCCTAAGATAATATTACAAGAGTTAAGATCATACTATCATTGTTAGAGAGGTCCACTGTCACTAGACAAAAATTAAATAATCCAAGTGTGGAGCAAAGACCAAAAAATGTGTTTCTGAAAAGAACCATGCTGAATTAGTTCAATTCTTTTGGCCTTAATTGACTTTTCCACACCCAAAACATGCTTCTGCTGTTTTCTTCTTTTTGTTTTCTTACATACACTTCAGTAACTGATACTAGGGGTCAGAGTCTGCTGCAAACTTCCTAGCTATTTCAGCTGCACAACATCTTGGTTTTATAAGGTGAGAAAGGATGTGCCACTACTCTGCTCAGTTAGATACACAGTTAAAATGTCCAGCTGTCTTGGGAGACAAATAAGGGCTAAAGGAAAAGCCAGGAAGACATGGTCAAGTCAAAAAAGCATCTGTTTAGTAAGTATAATAAATGAGGATGCAGCACAGGTATCTATATCTCATTCCTGGCAAAGCTTCAGTCCATAAAACAAGCTTGGAATTTATAAACTGAAAAAGAAGAGAGTAATGCTGGAAAAATGTGCAAGTCAAATATCTGCTTGGGAAAATACAGGAGCATGGGGGCATATAAGACAAATATAGGGAATCGAGGTATAAAACACAGAATTTTAAAATGTGTTTGATGGATTACTGTGGCTTTGCTGGGCTACATCAGCCTCAGAGAGAAAGTGTCAGAGTATATCTTTTAAAACTGAGGAAACCAGGGTATACCAGTAAATTATTTACATAGGGTTAAGTCCTTTCCCTCCCCACTACCTTCTGTAACCTGAGAAATAAGAAAATATACCCAAATTTCCATCCAAAGCTTTTAAGGTTTCATTCTATATATAGGGTCCAGGTTTCCAGAGAGGGCAGTTAGGGTGCTTGATGTTACCTAGCATACTCCAAGAGCAAAACTCAAACAACTCAGGGACTAACTCTGTAACATCTAAATGCAAATTCTAAAATTAGTGCTATTGAGAGGTGTGTCTGTCAAATGCTCAATTGAGAAAGTTGATGAATAGAAATGACAGGGACAGGGGCCGGGCGCGGTGGCTCAAGCCTGTAATCCCAGCACTTTGGGAGGCCGAGGCGGGTGGATCACGAGGTCAAGAGATCGAGACCGTCCTGGTCAACATGGTGAAACCCCGTCTCTACTAAAACTACAAAAAATTAGCTGGGCATGGTGGTGCGTGCCTGTAATCCCAGCTACTCAGGAGGCTGAGGCAGGAGAATTGCCTGAACCCAGGAGGCGGAGGTTGCGGTGAGCCGAGATCGCGCCATTGCACTCCAGCCTGGGTAATAAGAGCGAAACTCCGTCTCAAAAAAAAAAAAAAAAAAAAAAAAAAAACAAGAAAAAACAAAAAAAAAAAAAAAAAAAAAAAAAAAAAAAAAAGAAAACTCCCACAAAAAAAAAAAAAAAAAAAAAAAGAAATGACAGGGACAATCCAATCAATATATACCAAAAAACAAGAATGCAACCCTTGGTTAGGCGCCGTGGCTCACACCTGTAATCCCAGAACCTTGAGAGGCTGAGGCAGGGAGATCACTTGAGGTCAGGAGTTCAAGACCAGCCTTGGCCAACATGGTGAAACCTCAACTCTACTAAAAATACAAAAATTAGCCAGATGTGGTGGTGGGAACATGTAATCCCAGCTACTCAGGGGGCTGAAGCAGGGGAATCACTCGAACCTGGGAGGCAGAGGTTGCAGTGAGCTGAAATCATGCTACTGCACTCCAGTCTGGGCAACAGAGTGAGACTCCATCTCAAAAAAATATGCAATTCTTATTAAAACCCTTACTAGTTTTTGAATCAGCTGTTGCTACCTTGCTTCACTGAAAGGCTTTTTCTTTTTACATAGTTTAAACTGTTTAGAAGACATCAACCATTTCCTTTTAAGAGGATTTTTTTATACAACCCCCTAAAACTGAATATAATGGAAAGGCAGAAAACAGAAGTCCACTAGGAGACAGCACTGTAAAAAGAGGACAAAAATCCAACGATTCTTCCCAATGTTTATGGCCACCTATCTGAGAGAGAGAAAATAAACACAACTTTTATGAGCACAGTAGCTGACTTTGAGGTAAATGGTAATTCAACCCTCATGTGATAGAAAATCAGGTCAAGTCCTCATGGAGAAATTAGATATCCTGATGGAAGCCAGCAGTGAATGATCTCTTATACTTAACAGATGCTATTAAATAATTTTTCACTCACTCAACCTCAACAACATTCACTTGAACTTTCATCAGCCTATTTATATGAGTTGAAAGCAAAATACTGATGTTGCTATATGACCGCAGCTACTTTCTCAGAAATGTGAACCTACCCTGGCAAGTTACCAAACACAATGGGCCACACATTCTCTCCCACAGGTTCATAGTAAAGATCGAAGATCTAGAGGCAGCAACTTATTGTTTTCAGCTACATACACTAAAGAGATTAGGACAGCCACCTTGCCTATTTGAATATTGATTTTTAAAAGACCATTCCACATTGATGTTTATCTTGCCCAGATATTTAGCTTTGCTCATTCAATCTTCTATTCGATAACAAGGAAAAATGATATAATGGGATCCACCACGGTAAAAGACTGGTTGTTTCTCCAGGAAATTGTGAATAAGATCTATCCGAAGATCAGGAAAAAAGTCAGAAGGACAATAAAATTAACACAAATTGTAACAACAGGAAAGTGTTTCAGCTTTTATTTTTTATTTTATTTATTTATTTATTTTTGAGACGGATTCTTGCTCCGTCGCCAGGTTGGAGTGCAGTGGCAATCTCGGCTTACTGCAACCTCTGCCTCCTGGGTTCATGCGATTCTTCCGCCTCAGCCTCCTGAGTAGCTGGAACCACAGGTGTGTGCCACCACGCCCGGCTAATTTTTTCTGTATTTTTAATAGAGACAGGGTTTCACCATGTTGGCCAATCGATCTCTTGACCTCGTGATCCAACCGCCTCGGCCTCCCAAAGTGCTGGCATTACAGGCGTGAGCCACCGTGCCTGGCCGTGTTTCAGCTTTTAAAATCACTGACCATAATGCTGAAATGAAGGTTTTTGTTTTGGTTTGGTTTTGTTTTTGTTTTTAAGATGGAGTCTTGGTCTGTAGCCCAGGCTGGAGTGCAGTGGCGCAATCTCGGCCTCCCAGGTCCCGGTTAAAGCAATTCTCCTACCTCAGCTCCCAAGTAGCTTGGATTATAGGCAAGAGCCACCATGCCCAGCCAATTTTTGTATTTTTTAGGAGAGACGGGGTTTCACCATGTTGACCAGTCTGGTCTTGAACTCCTGACCTTGTGATCTGCCCGCCTCGGCCTCCCAAAGTGCTGGGATTACAGGCGTGAGCCACCGTGCCCGGCCGTGAAGTAATTTAAAATAAGATGAGGCAGTAGTCTTCAAAACATCATCCTAAACTACAAAGCTTATTCTAAGATTTACCAAATAATAACAATAATAAATCAGCTTTCCAGCTCTGTATATCTTTACTTGGTCTATACTGCTATCTTCTAAACATAGCCAGTTGTTTAGAAAAACCCAGCAAAGCTCCTTGTTTACAGCAAGTAACATGCTTTTTAAAGTAATTAACCAATTTGCAATCATTTGAGAATCTCTCTGCACTGAGATATTTCCAGAAAGCCAAGTTTGTTAATCATTTGGTCACGCTGCAATTCAATATCAGCAGCGGAATGAAGCCTTAAACTCCTCCAAATTCTAAAATACCTTCCTGAATTCCTCATGGTATTTCAAAGGGCTTTTCCTGCTCTCACTGTGTACCCACAATCCCCATCAATATTATGTGCACATGCACCATTTGTCGCTGACACTCATCTAGAGACACAGACAGACATGCTCCACTGGAAGACCGATTTCCAGAGAGAAGAGATACTTCAAATGAGAAAAACAATCTATCCTGCGTGCTCTAATTGACTGAATACTGTATACAATTTGAAGGAGTGTTGGGGGAGGAAACAAATGGATTTCAATCTATGAAGTAAAAATTAATACATGTGGCATTTTCTGTTCAAATTTAAATCATTTCTATTAAATTTAATTTACCTAATTGTTAATGAATTAGCAAATGCATTTAGCAACCAAATCAGCTACTAATTGGATACTAATGAAAACTACTTAGCTGTTTGTTTTCATGTTGATCATGATGTATGTTTCACCTGGGTGAACTACACCCCACACTTCTGGTTGGTGAAACCATGCTTTCTATTTGTCACTCTGTTACCTGAATTCTTAAAGCATAAAATGAAGAACTAAGTCCTTTTTTTCCCCTCCCTCTAGGGTCAGGGACAATATCCGCTGCAAACTATAAAGCGGCACAAAACATTTTTGTCACAGAGCAAGGAGATCACCCAGCTCCAGCAAACCAGGACTGAACAAACTTCACATGCCACTGTTTACTGACATACCAGTAAAATATTCTTCCCCAAGTTGCTAGCTGAGGCTTCTAAAGATCTGCTCGTTTTCAATATAAAGCCTGAAACAGGCTAGAAAATCTGGAGATGCTTTAGAAAAGTCTTCACAGAAGGCCAGAAGGGCTCTTCCCCTACTACCCACGACACATGCCTCCTGCTCCCACCCTTATCCCTCCTCCTTTTCCGTTGCTTCAAGGCAGAAGGATGTAGCCACAGGCAGGACTTCTTCCTGTGGAATGTATGGCCAATTACGTGTGAGTCCTTAAAGCACTCTGGGCTCCTTTAGTCTGAGGGCCAAGGCTTCAAATGGGGGTCTCCTCCTCCCCCACAATGATTCCAGTGATAACAATCTTGCAATCCATTCTCTTTCCTCTATAAACACAACCCAGTGACCTGCTTCCTTTTGTAACTGGTGCCAGACCCTGAGTTGATTTCATCTGCCACCTTTCCGAATCTCTAGCTTGACCTGAGTAGAAACTCTTTAAAAAATCTGGGCCCTGACCAAAATTGTTTCTAGGTGCTGCTGAGCAAAATGGCCCTTAGGTCCCGATCGAATTTGCCTATTTTTGCTTTTGAAAGACACTGGACCATGGATATGCTCTTTAGAAACAACTGTTTACATATATTATTGTTTTTCCCCCTAGAATGAAAAACACATAATTTTGGCTCGATTTCTATTTAAATGGCCACCAGGCATTTTCTGTAGTTCTTTGTGGCTTAACTGTAAATTGCATTAACAAGGAATTGCCCTTGTGGTACCCGTCAGAGAGAGTTTACTGGAAACCTGAAGCATGCCCTTGCAACTGTGCCCCAAATCATGAGAAAAGTTACTGACCAGGTCTATGCCTGCAGGGAATTTAAAATCTAACTCTGCCATTAACTCATCCTGTAACTCCAAGCAACTTCTGCAAAGAAGAAGGGAATGATGCAGAGGACAGGGCTCAAAATGGGAAGATGACCTGGTCAGAGGCAGGAAGCACAGTGGAGAAAGGTCTATCCAATCCCTTGAGAATCTTATTTCCAATCTGACTCTCAGGAGGTCAGAGAATTCTAAATAAAGTGGCCCACAGCTGCTCCCACTTTCCCTTCCCCAGATGGCCTAAGATCATATCCATCTTGTGCTCAAATAGGCCCTGTAGCCCCAGCCAAAATACCTCAAACTGAGCATCATTTACTTAAAGATAGATTCTGAACGTTGTCCCAAATGCCTTCATAGTCCTCCACTCTAAATTTAGAAATATATTTGTGTGTGTGAATGCTTAAATGTGTATATAGAGCTTTTCCCGAACCACCTTTTTAACAAATTTAAAAACCCTTAATTTTTATTAAATACCTTTGGAAAATACCTTTATTCTGACTCTGCCTTTATTCTGGGCCTTTCAATACTTATAGATTTTGCTTCTATTGCTTTCCAATACAATTACAGCAGAATATAGAGGTATTTACTCAGAAACACCACTGCTCTGGAATCAGCAAAATAGCCCCCTTTGTACAATCTGTTCTATATCTTCTTTTCCGTGAGCATTTGCAGTTCCAGGCTTAGCATGGCCAAATCAAAATTCTGTAGGCTTTGTGGTAGGCATTTATTTAAATAAGACTGTTAATAAAACATGGTCATTTTTGCCATCCTGCCATTAAACAGAATTTTACTTGCAATATACACAGAATGTATATATACTAAAAGACACAGAACAACAGGGGAATTTAAAGTCAAGTTGTTTTTTTTTTTTCAGACAGAGTTTTGCTCTTGTTACCCAGGCTGGAGTGCAATGGCGCGATCTCAGCTCACTGCAACCTCCGCCTCCTGGGTTCAGGCAATTCTCCTCCCTCAGCCTCCTGAGTAGCTGGGATTACAGGCACGCGCCACCATGCCCAGCTAATTTTTTGTATTTTTAGTAGAGACGGGGTTTCACCATGTTGACCAGGATGGTCTCGATCTCTTGACTTCGTGATCCACCCGCCTCGGCCTCCCAAAGTGCTGGGATTACAGGCTTGAGCCACCGCGCCCGGCCTAAAGTCAAGTTTTATAGAATGTGGGAACTTAAGTTGAAGGATTATAGTATGAAAGACGGCAATTAAGCTGAAGAAATCCTTTAAGCAACATTATTGGAATAGAAATTAAAAGCAGACCAGGATATGTTCTAGAATCTAGACACTCAAATTCTGAATACTATCAAGTCTACTTTAAAGTACTCATTACTGATATTCTTCCCCCAGTACTCTACCCTTCTTTTATTTGTATTCCGTTTTACTTTCATTACTGAATTCCATTTGTCCAGAAGAAATTTTATTCTTCAACACTGCAACCATCATATACTAACTGCTTTAGATACGTGTTACATGAATTGTTAAATCCCTTTAAACCATTAAAGCAAAGCTGTCTTCTATTTTCTGGCTCTTTGTCAAAGATATGTCAAATGGCCTTTTAAATTTCTTTATTTAGTTCCTGAAATTACATTGTATAATCCTTATGCAATGATTAACATGTGGCTTTCAACAGTAATTAGTGAGCTTTTATAATGGTTATGATGGCTCATTCATAGATGAAGTTTATTAGGTCTATAGTCCAGAGTTCATTGAGATCCCAGAGTCAAGATAAGTTTCTAAGGATGCTCATCTAAAGGATGAGACAGAGAGAGAGAGAGAGAGAGAGAGAGAGAGAGAGAGAGAGAGAGAGACAGAGAGACAGAGAAACAGAACCAAATTTCAAAGTTTCATGAGCAAAAGTTGTGCAACCATTTAACTGCATTTACCAATTGCCCTAAGACGTTTTCATTTTGGTGAGTCAAGAATTCTCCGTTATGATTATCTATCAGTTTTCTGTGAGCAAGTCGTCTCTACTTCCAGAGTCTCATTCCTCTAGACTGCAACAAGCCCCTGGGCCTTCAAGAGATTTATCAAATTGCAAGAAAAAGATATAGCTAGCTCAAATATTAGATGTCTCCTTAACCAGTCATCAAAGCCAAGTCTAGCTTTAGGTGGTAATATTAACTTGTCATTGAATTAATATGATGTATAAGCAGTGTACTAGATGCTTTGCACATATTAGTCTTATTTAATACACATAGCAATCCTTTGAAATAGTTATTACTCCTTCCACTATACATACTAGGAAATTAGGACACTGAGATTAAGTAGTTTGCCCCAGATCACAAGCCGTAGGGCCCTAGTTTCAATGTTGTAATTGTGTGTCTGTAGAGAGAACTTCAGGAATATTAATAGACCAGAATTTTCCTGAATGAAAATGATGTTACCTGTATTTAAACATACAAATGTCAACGCTAACATCTGACATTCACTTGACAGTCCAATCAATGTTCGACATAAAACATACTACCAGAAAATTCACCGGAAAGTCTATCAGATATGAACTATTGATTAATCATGTCAAATTAGGAAAGCCACACAACTAATCACAAAGTCAAAACCTTGTTCAAACCTAAATTGACTAATCTCTGAAATTTTTTGTTTACTCTCAAAACATTAGTCCACCACTCTGACTATTGCGCATTGGTTCTATTGACAAATATTAACTAGACATCTTGGATAGAAATAGTTCTCCTTTGTCAATCGAGATGACATTGTGACCATGGCACTAAATATTTTGCTCTTGCAAACACATGTCATTTAACCTAATTTCAAAAGATCCCCCTCTCCAAGACATTTGACTCCATATCACCTATCACTATTGGTCAGCTAGTTTCTGGTGATTTGGGTAATGCCTAACCCAATGTAACAATTCACTGCAGCACTGGGTTACTTGTCACAGGATTATTACATGTTGTTTACTGATTAGTTCCTTTTAATGAGTAAAAGAACATTCTTTTCATATGTTATCAGGGTCACACATTTTACTGAGAAATATTATTTGGATTTCCCTTATACATGATCCTCAAGTGTCCAGAATAAGTGTCCAGAAAAAGAATGTAGAGAACAATCAGAATATAATAAAGAAAAGGTATCTCAGCAGCAAAAATGAGGACCCGTCTCTCCTCAACTCAAGGCCTCATTCAGAGCTGAATAATTTTGTATTACCAACAGAATCTAAACTAGTTTTCAAGCCCCCAACAGATTAGAAGCAGCAAGTTAGAGGAAGAATGAAGTGTTATTAATAGACTTACAGTATTCCGATGAGAATTACAGAAAAAGCCACAAAAGCCTTATATTTGAAGAGGCCAAATCTATTAAGATCTAGATATGTGTATATCATTATAAAAGTCCAAGGCCAGGTGCGGTGGCTCACACCTGTACTCCCAGCACTTTTGGAAGCTGAGGCAGGCAGATCACCTGAGGTCAGGAGTTCGAGACCACCCTGACCAACAAGGAGAAACCCCATCTCTACCAAAAATATAAAATTAGCTGGGCATGGTGGTGCATACCCGTAATCCCAGCAACTCGGGAGGCTGAAGCAGGAGAATCGCTTACACCTGGGAGGCAGAGGTTGCAGTGAGCTGAGATCGTGTCATTGCACTCCAGTCTGGGCAACAAGAGCAAAACTCCGTCTCAAAACAATAAAAGTCCAAAGACTGGGAAGAAAAAACAGAAAAATCAGGTGACCGTAAGTAGGTATGGTTTTACGATTGCTACAGAATTTTGGAGGTATAAATGTTATATTAGTGCACTATATTTTGTAACATGCCAATAGCACCTATGTCAGTATTTCATTACTGTACTATAAAATATTATTAAAGCCTAAATTTAAATTTCAAGTTTTAGCAATTTTAACAATCCATTTTAGACAAAAAATAAGGCCAAGGAAATTTGAAATGTACTGAAGAAAAAAGAACAGGAATTATCTCCATTTTCCCCCTTAAATTCCTTTGCATACCTATTAAAAGCACTAAATTTTATTGAGCTCTTACAATATACCATGAAATATGATAAGCATATGGGAAGGATGACTCTATTCAATCTTCATTCAATTATCTAGTTGAAGTATTACTTCAATCGACTCTGTGAGAGATATTATCATCCCCATTTTATTGATAGAAAATTGAGGTTCAGATAGTCTCAATCTAATCAGAGATTAGAACTTTGATTTTTCACAGAAAAAAATTGCAACCTCCAGCAAATATATGGGTTAGCCCCTTACCAGATGCATTACTTACAAATGTTTTCTCCCAATCTGTAGGTTCCTCCTTCTGCAGAAACTTTTCAGTTTGATTTTATTTGTCTCTTTGTTGTTGCCTGAGCTTTTGAGGTCAAATCTAAACACTGATTGCCCAGACCAATGTCATATACTTTGTCTCTAGACATAATTCTTCGCTTCAGTCCTACATTATATCCTGCCCACAAAAGTAACTCAAGTATATTCATAAGGAACTATATATGTTCCTGTTGGGCCAAGCTGACTTGATCTCCAAACAGGCAGTCAGGATGGCTGTATGTCAACACACAAACTAGTTTGACTCTTTGTGACTGACTTTTGGTGACTGGCTGGATGGCTTGATGTGACAAGCCAGTCAAAGCAATGAACTGAATTTGTGTGTACTGATGTAGCAGAAGGCAAGACTAGCCTATTATTAGAATACACAAATCTCACTTATGATGTAAATGGAACACAAATTTAAATTTCCTCTACACAATAATGGCATGGAATGTAGTAACACTTTCTGAAAGAGTTTACACCATGCTGATAATCAATGCTTAATGAGGTCCTTTTCTCCAGACTCAAGACCTTTATGTTACTGTCATCCAGTTAAGCATCTCATTTTTCCCCACTTGAATAGCTTTGTCCTCTTACAAAGGCCCATCACTATGTGAAAGTGGCAGTATAATTATTTTTTTTTTTTCAGTAAAAGCCAAGTTGTTTGCTCTCAAACATCCTGCAGTTTAGGAAATGTCAAAATGTCAGACCATGTAAGCGGAAATAAACTCTGCATTCCACTTCCAATGACTTCCTGCAGGGAAAGAATAGCTAGACATTCCATTGAGAAGGGAGAAATGCACAGAGCCACTCCAAAAAAGTGATTCAATGTCTTTCTTATCCGATAAACATGTCATCTGTAAATCTTTATCTATTTGGAGTTGAAGCATAACACCCCAGTGCTACTTGCAAGATTCTGTTACATCCTCAGAAGTTAGTGCACGTGTATGTGTGTATACAATACCTAATCCCACACATTCCCTTTTTGGATTGTTTTAACAATAACATTGCTTTTTCTATTTTTTACTACACAATACATATATACTAAACATTGTCTGCCACATACTACGTGCTCAGTAATTATGGAATACTTTTTAGATAAATTGGAAAATATAGATAAAAAAGAAGAAAATAACCCATCCCACCGTCTCCTATTACCTATGATTCTACCATTCTTTTAATGTATATAAATACATTTTTATAAAAATTGAATCACACTTTATGTACTGTTTCATCACTTAATAATAAGTTGTCAACATTTTTCAAAGTCATTATGAATTCTTTCACAATATAATTTTAAGAGCTGTACAGTATTCTATCATATAGGTGTCCCATAATGGAACTAATCTCTTAATGTTGGAGATTATGGTTATTTCTAGTTTTTCACTTTCTTGATGGCACAATAAAGATACTTATAATCCATTCTTTATACATCACCTTGATTATTTCCCTAGGATAAATTCCTGGCTGTGCAAAAAAATATGCAAATAACCCCAAATGTCCATCAATTGATGAATAAATAAATAAAATATATAGGCCAGGTGTGGTGGCTCACCCCTGTAATCCCAGCACTTTGGGAGGCCAAGACAGGAAGATCGCTTGAGCCTAGGAACTCAAGACCAGCCTGGGCAATATAGAGAGACTCTATCTCTATTAAAAAAAAAAAATGGTGGGCATGGTTTCCAGTATGTGTTGCTCCAGCTACTTGGAAAGCTGAGATGGGAAGATCACTTGAACCCAAGAGCTCAAGGTTACAGTAAGACATGTGGTACCACTACAGTCCGGTGTGGATGACACAAAGAGACCTTTTCTCTTAAAAAAAAATTAAGAAAAGGCCGGGCGCGGTGGCTCACGCCTGTAATCCCTGCACTTTGGGAGGCCGAGGCGGGTGGATCACGAGATCGAGAGATCGAGACCATCCTGGTCAACATGGTGAAACCCCGTCTCTACTAAAAATACAAAAAATCAGCTGGGCATGGTGGCGCGTTCCTGTAATCCCAGCTACTCAGGAGGCTGAGGCAGGAGAATTGCCTGAACCCAGGAGGCCGAGGTTGCGGTGAGCCGAGATCGCGCCATTGCACTCCAGCCTGGGCAACAAGAGTGAAACTTCGCCTCAAAAAAAAAAAAAAATTAAGAAAAATAAATAAAATGTATTTACAGGTATCCATACAATGGAATATTACATAGCCATAAAAAGGAATGAAATTCTGATACATGCTACAATATGGAGGCACCTTGAAAACATTATGTTAAGTAAAATAAGCCAGACAAAAAAGGCCCCCATATTGTATGATTCCATTTACATGAGATGTCTAGAATACAGAAATATACAGAGGCTGCAAGTTGATAAATGGTTGCTTAGGGCTAGGAGTGAAAGAGATAGGGGCATATGAGGGTGATTAACTAAAGTGTATACGTTCTTTTTGAGGTGATAAAAATGTCCCAAAATTGACTGTGTTGATGGCTGCAAAATTTTGTGAATATCTTAACAACCATTGAATTGTATGTATACTTTAAAAGGGTGAATATTATAGTATTTGAATTATATGTCAATAAAGTTGTCATTTACAAAATTCTGGGCCAGGCATGGGAGCTTACACCTATAATCCCAACATTTTGGGAGGCCAAGGCAGGAGGATTGACTGAGTCAGGAGTTCAAGACCAGCCTGGGCAACATGGAAAGACCCTGTCTCTACAAAAAATTAAAAAAAAAAAAGAAGAAGAAGAAGAAGAAGAATCAGGCATGGTGATGCATGCCTGTAGTTCTAGTTGCTTGGGAGGCTAAGTGGAGAAGAATGCCTAAGTCCAGGAGGTGGAGACTGCAGTGAGCCGTGATCATGCCACTACACTCCAGCTTAGGCAACAGACCTAAGACTCTGTCTCAAAAAAAAAAAATTCCAAGGCATGCTAAAAATTTTAATCTTTTGAGGTAAAAGAATTATTGTTTAAAGTAAGCAAAAATTAATTTTGAAATTAGTTTTAAAGATCTTCCTTTAAGTAGTGAATCTGTGTGAGGACTTTAAACACTAGGCGCTTTACATTCTTCATCTGGAAAATGGCTCCCCACCTCACCAGGTTGTTATGAGAATTAAGTGAGATTGTATAATTACAAGTGCCTGACACATACAAACTCCACAAGTGTTAGATAAACAAATGCATCCAGATCATTTACTAGCCCAGTGTCTCTGGGCACAAAGCCCTTCTTAAGAGCTGCATGAGATGTAGTCCCTTGCCTCTGAGGGTCTTCTTATCTGAGACATGTTACATTTTTTTCCAGCTTCCTTCTCCTGTCTTTGAATAAAACACCATGAAAACCATTTTATTTCTGGAGCAGAGTTTTCAAAAAACCAAAACTATCGACAAACGCTTCATTGTACATTCTACTTTCCTCTTGGTGACCTCTTTGTTTCAAATGCTGTAGTGAACTCAGTTTTGCTCCTTCACTACTTTCTGGTATGCTGCTCCCATGGGCGCCTCCTAAGTGGTTCAAGCAAAAGACCCATCATTGCTCAGCAGTCAGGGCAAGTTAGAGCCACAAGTCAAATACCTTCCTGAGACCTTTAACCTTGCTGAATGGGGTGGGAGAGTGATGAAAGCCATTCTGCATACCAGGAAGGTCTAATGTCACAGCTTACAACCTGTCCAAACAGGATGCTTGGACTTTTTTTTTTTTTTTAACTAAATAGTGATCAGGGTGGCTCAAAAACAGTATTTCTATGGTGACACCCTCAAGCCACCCCACACCAAAAGGGAAAGAAGGTCAAGCTGGAAGGAGGGAGATAGCGTTCATAAGTTCCTATGAGGAACTTTACAGATCTCAGAGAGAACAAAGGAAGGTGAACAGGCAGTGTCCACACAACTGGCTAGTCAGGAAAACCTTTGCAATCAGGGTGCAAGTTAAGTAAAAGCCACAATCATAAGACACCAATTAGAAGAAATCAGAGATTTATATGCATCTTGAATTACTTTATTAGGTACTAGCCCAAAGATCTCTCAGAGCCTCAGTCTTCAGAGAGCCATCGGCACCTTCTTAAGTAATATTGTTGAAGTGTCTGTCATTTCTCAATGGTTTCTAAAGCCATGAGAGCCATCGGCACCTTCTTAAG
>NW_016107773.1:353379-365505 GCF_001604975.1 Cebus imitator
CCTGCAGTGCCAGGCACTGAGAAATGCTTCAAAAATAAAATAAGGCGGGGCACAGTGGCTCGCTCCTGTATCTCAGCAGTGTGGGAGGCTGAGGCCAGACTCCTAAGGTCAGAAGGTCGAGACCAGCCTGCCCAACATGGTGAAATCCCATCTCTACTAAAAACAAAAAATTTAGCTGGGTATCATGGTGTGTGCCTGTATTCCCAGCTACTAGGGAGGCTGAGGTGGGAGGATCTCTTGAGCCCGGGAGGGTAAGGTTACAATGAGCCAAGATAGCACCACTGCACTCCAGCCTGGTGACAGAGACTCTGTCTCAAAAAAAAAAAAAAAAAAAATTTAACGGCTGAAGAAAAAGTGGGACAGAGACACTGTTGTTAGATGGAAGCCAATTTAATACACTTGATCTTGGGACCAAAAGTATCTATTATTTACTTTCAAGTGCATTTTTAGACAGTTGGTCCATCAACAAACATTTTCTGAGATCCCACTATGATCAGGCTGTATTCTAAGTGTTAAGGATACAAATAAGATATAGTCTGCTAGAAGTGTTCATAGTACAGTGAAGGGATCACCAGACCACTGGATCCCTATAGATCTATTCCAGGAAAGTGAGTCTAGATTCCATTCAAATAGACTAATTTTTCATTCCAGCTACAACTGTGAATGGGGATTGATGAAGGAAATTTCACTACCTCCTTGGGGTAGTCTATTCTCTCTTTGAGCAGTTTACGTTATTGGAAAGTTATTGCCTGGACTGAGAGAAAGATGTCTTCCTGCATCTCTCCTCTACTGATCCAAGTCTGCCTCCTCCTACCCCAAGCCACCAAAACTAGTTTATTGTTACTTTGACTTGAATGCTCTTCATGTTTTTCAGAACAGCCACCAAGGTACCCTGAATCTCCACCCACCGCAAGTTAAAGACATTTGGTTCCATGAACGTGTTCTCATAGAATGGGATTCTGAGTATCCCTGCCATTCCTTATTAAAGAAATCACAGTTAGCAGCAGATAGAGTGTTATTTAGGGGGCTGGTAGCAGGGCCCTGATGACAATTTACAAACCTGTTTTGATGAAGAAAAAGGAATGCATTAGGCCCTCAGATAACAGGGTCCCAGTTTGTGGCCTTCATTATCAAGTATAAGCAGAATTAATAATTCATATCTTCCTAATGCACAGCAAATCACATAAGAGCTTCAGCCTTAGAAAAGTCTTTAAACAGCACACACACACACACACACACACACACAGGCATACACACATCTCAAAAGCATGAATAAAAGCAATCTGTATATCCATCCCAATCAATCATGATTACTCAAGGCCCTCTGACTACTGAAGATAATTCCCTGGCTGGCAAGAAAAGTTTCTGTCCTTGCTAAAGTTCTCCACCCTTGGACTCAGCAGTCTCTCCCCAAACTTTTTACTCTGTATAAAAACTTTCATTCCCAGTTAATACAGACTCAAAATCCAACTGTCCCCAAGAATTTAGGGTGTGAGCAAAGAATCACAGTGCTTCTCTAGTCCCTTTTATTGGATAGAGGAAACAGTCCTAGAAAAGAAACGCCAATTGTAGGTAGCAGACCTGACTAAAACTCAAGTTCCATTTCTTTTCTTTGGTCTCCATCAAAATGTCTTTAACTTCTTTTTTAAAAGTTGACAAAAAGCAGCCAGGCGCGGTGGCTCACGCCTGTAATCCCAGCACTTTGGGAAGCCGAGGCGAGCAGATCATGAGGTCAAGAGATCGAGACCATCCTGGCCAACATGGTGAAACCCTGTCTCCACTAAAAATACAAAAATTAGCTGGGCATGTTGGTTTGTGCCTGTAGTCCAAGCTACTCAGGAGGCTGAGGCAGGAGAATCACTTGAATCAGGGAGGCGGAGGTGGCATTGAGCCGAGATTGTGCCACTGCACTCTAGCCTGGTGATAGAGCAAGACTCCATCTCAAAAAAAAAGAAAAAAAAAGTTGGCAAAAAGCATCAAGAGAAATATAATTCATTAATAATGGTATCTTGAGAAAAAGGTTTCTGGTAATTAAATTTGTATTCAGTGAGTTTCGATCTCCCGTGCCCACCATCACCACCTTTTTCCTTCTTTGAGCTCTCTCTACATGAGCACTTTCTATATGTATCTACCTAAGGCAATAAAGGATATTAAGTCCATGAACTAAATCAGACTCAATATTTACTGAATATCTACTAAGTGTCAGGCATTTCCACACACATGATCTCATTTGTTCTTGACAACAACTCCCTGAGGTAGGTGCTACTACACCTATTTTCCAGATGAGCTGCTGGAGCTCTATTCATAGAGAACACCTAGTACCTACAGGATTCAAACCCAGAGCTTTTCACTCCAACTCCAATACTCTCTACTACTTTCTCTGTGAACTTTAAAAAAAAAAAAAAAATAGAGACAGGGTCTCACTATGTTGCCCAGGTTGGTCTTGAACTACTAGGCTCCAGCCGTCCTTCTGCCTTGGCCTCCCCAAGTGCTGGGATTATAGGCGTGAGCCACCAAGTCCAGCCTCTTCGTGCACCTTTTAATGACTTTAACAAAGAGGATGATACTGACTGTGTATTCTGTCCATGCTTTTGCTTGCATCACAAACTGATTTTTCTTTTTTTAGTTTTATCAAGTTGAAATTTCTTGTTAAAAGGAACAAAAGATCCAGTTTCAGCACTCCCCTTGTATATACGGATAGTGTGCTATTCTGCCGACAGCAGCAGTCAGGGCAGCAAGGTGTTTTTTTTCTTTTTCTATCAGATTTCAGCAGACTGTAATAAAACTCGAAGCCTGAAAAGGGAAAAGAGGAGGCAGCCTGTCCAAACATGCTCTTGTGGATGGTGCCAGGAAGCCCCTACACAAGTAAAATAACTGGGTGCTTCTTTGGAAGTCTCAAATCACTTTAGCCTCAAATAAACCTTGACACCCGAGTAGGGGTATCAAGCAACCACACAAGCCATTTATACCTCCGGGTTGCTGTGAAAAAGAAGGACAGAGTTTCCTAAGCCAGACATTGAAACACTAAGTGGTAGCCTCCCATTTGTAACCGATGAGTATTCACAAGGACAGGTGGGTAATGGAGGATGAACATTCCCTCCCAGCATTTTTAATTAACTGGTTGTTGGATTTATTGGTCAGCTCAGTGGGAAATCAGAACCTACTACTTGGGGGCTATTTTTATAGCCTTCTGGAGTTGGGTTGCCTTAGTACAGACATCTGGCACCATTCCTAGAAGTGGTTAGATTTGTATTTTTCCCCTTTACACAGCAACCAGTGAGTAGATTTGAGCATTCCAGGCATCTGGCAATAATCTGATATAATAAAGGTCCCCCTCTCCTTTCCCACTTTGGTAATATAGCATATGCACCACCAGTTTATCCCTTCATATACAGCAGCAGGTCAGAGGCAAAGGGAGTGTGGTTAAAACACAAACTCTGTAAAACCTGGGAAGCAAGGGGCTGTATCTATCATCAATATGTTTATAAGCTATAAAACCAGAGTAAGTCATCTCTGAATAAGCAATATTAGATCTTATCAACCCCAAATTCCTCAAATCAGTGTTTCAGCTCATTTCCTCTGTCTTCTTTCAGATGAAGTACTGTTTAGGAAAAACGGGAGCCTTTTGCCATCAAAGATCTTTTTACAACATACACTAACAATTTCTGTGCAGACATTTGGGTGGCAAATTGTAACCCGATACCTATTTTGCAATAAAATTACCACAGCATTAAATTGACATAATAGAGACAGAAATTCTATTCTGTTGAGTTTTGGTCATGCAGGCACTCACTTTAATGTGGGAGATGAATTAACTCATCCTTGGGAAATCCAAGGGTAATGACCGAAACACAATGTGATTGAGCTAATTATCAACCAGGTGTGTTTTAAGGAGTTGATGGTTCAATCTATTACTGCTAAGTGCACAAGCCTGTTTAGGGGAGGAGTTTATGAGAACAGGTCAGACACTGCAACTTCCCAGAGGGCAAAAGACAATGTTTCTGCAGATCTGGCATTATGTTGAGCCCACCTAAATCCTGCTCAACCACTTAGGCCAGCTCAAGAACCTGAAAAGATATCTGGACTACCTAAGATCCCAGCAAACTGGCCATCCCTGAAGTTCACAGCAGTTACTGTGAACTGTATTGGCTTGTACTGCCTGGTACTGAGAGTCAACTTCCCATTTGTATATGTCTGGTCTTCTCAACTAAGTAAACTGCTCAAAGGCACACACGTGTTTTTTAAATATCCCCCATGATGCCTGACCTTGTTAAGCATTTGCAGATTGAGATCTCCTGGATAAAAAGTAACTTTTAAAATACTTACACATTGTTGTATAGATATTTCTTACATTTGTTTGGCTCTGTAATTGAAGTACTGTACATGAAACATAAACCATTTAATGGCTCTGGTTTATTATAATGAACATCAGTCTCACACGGTGTGGGACACAGAGCTGGGTGTATATTTTTGTCATGATATCCCTGACCAACATCGGCACATACTACAGAACAGAGCCCTGCTTCTCTGAGGCCACATTTATCTTCCTCTGGACATTTCCTACCATTTATTGGTCCATTGCGTCTCCATCATTTATTGCTACTCCCTCTACTCACACATCTACCTTGTTCTAGCACCACGGGATCCTGAAACGCACAGAAATTACCAACCAATTCCAGTACACATTTATTCTGGTGGTCAAAGTGTCTCTTCCTCAAACTGCATGTCATTAGTCTTCTTCAATGAATCCCACTCTACTAGATTGTAAGATCCCAGAGAACAGGGACTATGTCTGAATCATTATTGTATGTGCACTCTACCTCCCACAATCCACCACCACCCAACCCAGAAGCCTATAGTTCAAGGAATGCTCAATAAACAGTTTAACTGAATTCCAGGATTCCAAGCTTCCCACCAGGTACTGGAAGATTCTGAATCTCTAGGTGGTTGGTAAGTGATGTGACCAATGGTCTAATGGTTTTTATTTTTTATTTTTTCAAGAGTCTCTCTCTGTCACCCAGGCTGAAGTGCAGTGGCATGATCTCGGCTCACTGCAACCTCCGCCTCCTGAGTTCAAGTGATTCTCCTGCCTCAGCCTCCTGAGTAGCTGGGAATGCAGGCACCTGCTATCACGCCTGACTAATTTTTGTATTTTTATTAGAGACGGGATTTCACCATGTTGGTCAGGTTGGTCTTGAACTCCTGAGCTCAGGTGATCCACTCGCCTCAGCCTCCCAAAGTACTGCAATTACAGATGTGAGCCACTGCACTCAGCCGGTCTAATGGTGTTTAAATTCAACTTAAACTAAATCGCAGAAGAACACACACATGCCAACTGGCCTATAGGAGTAGGCTTCAAGTATTCAAGCAGGCATGCTCCTAGCAGAGATTCCTTTGTTTTTCCGCACAGGGAAACTTCAATATTTGAATGTTAAATGTCGAATTTGCATTTAGAAGATAACAATCAATCAAATATTTAATCATTGCCTGGCACATAGAGGGCCCTGTGCAAAAAGTCCGTGAGAAAACGGATGGGTTTTCAATAAAGAAGTACAATCAAGTGATGGTAGCAAGAATACAGCAGCAACTCTACACACTTTTTTTCTTGAGAGTCAGAGCTCATCCAGACTGAACTGCTATGGTCCCTGAGAAAATACCAGTTACTTATTTCTTACTCCATGTGAAGGATCTGAGGATTAAACAAAACAACAATACAATAATTCATTTTCTTTCCACATAAGGATTCATCTTCTTTAAACTTTTTTTAATCGATTTACATTTTCCTAGTCAACTGAAAATCAGTTTCTTTCTCAACTGCTCCTCCAACAAAATGATAAGGAGAATCTTATCCCAGGATAACAGATCTTACCTAGGACCCTTTCAAAGATTTTCTAAGGTCTGCTTATTACTTTGCCGGAAACTTCTCTCATGGTTATCCTTCTCCTCAGTTACAGCCCATGTTCTCTGGCTTCTTGGTAGTGGCAGAGCAACCACCACTGAGTGAAACAGGCTTCCCACACAAACTCCAATTGTGCCAGAGTTGACAAAGAACAAACTACTGATACCAAAGAGTTTACTGAGCACCAACCACAGGGAACTTTTTCATAAAGTAGCATTTATTTTTAAAAGTGGATTATGTTTTATATTATCCATCTTTCTCTCCTGAAATTGCTCATAAAGAAAACCACACGGGTTTTCCAAGAATTTCTGTTTGAATCAAACTAACAACTTCTGTTTCTGAAGCAGATATAATAAAAAGAATGTTGTATTTTCTGGTTAATACAACAGCATGCCACTATAAAAATTCATCAAAAGAACCATTTCTGTAATAGATGTATTTAATGGCATCTGAAATGTTAACATTTGATTCGGAAGTTAACCATAAATCAAATACTATTTCTTTGCAAGAGGGTAGACCAAAAAAGCTTAAAAGACATGAATGTAGGTGAATTTTTATACCAAATATTTACTTAATATTAGAGTAAACCTTAATTTGAAAACATTCTCAAACACGAGTACCATTTTTTCATGAAAGTGAAAACTTTGCACATTTCATATCACATCCATATACACATTTTTAACTTGTCTCTGGATAGTTTTGAGTTAAAGTTATATACCTGAAGGGGGGGAAAAGGTAATTTCTTATTTCAGAAAATAGGTTTAAGGTATGTGTTTTTAAGAATGCTACCATCTACAGAATGTCAAAAATGTCTTTCCCTGTTGGAAGTATAACTGACGGAGCCAAGTACTGAGTATCTTCGGGTTTCTAGAGCTGGCTGCATGACCTGAAGCAAGTCACTTGGACTGGCTGAGTCTCAGGGACCTTACAACTGTGCCTGACATAGAATACTGTCAAAACCTACTCTTGAACTTTACCCAGGGGTTGGGGCAGATGATATATAAGGTCCTTTCCATTTCTAAAACTCATGGATGAAGATGCCATCTAAATAAAAGAATCTGCTTTAAAATATTTTGTATTAACCAAATATTTGAGCCTTTGTTATTTTATTAGGTAACATAAACTACAGCGATACTTCAAATAAGCTTTTCTGAAAAAGAAATTAGTTTTATTTAAAGAAGGACACTTTAAGACAATTCATTGCTATTTTTCCTTCATATTTTTGTATATTTTTAAAAGTTCTAATAATTCAAATATATTACTTTTGTTCTCAGAAAAAAATAATTATTTACATCTTGGCATGTGAGATGGCTTGGGTTGGAGGTTGAAGATTATGGCAAAAAAAATTTTCTTCTCATTTTTCTGATTATAAAAATAATAAGTCTGCATTATAGAAATTTTAGGACGTGCACCTGTAATTCCAGAATTTTGGGAGGCCAAAGCGAGAGAATCACTTGAGGTCAGAAGTTCGAGACCAGACTGGCCAACATGGTGAAACCCCTTCTCCACTAAAAATACAAAAACCAGCCAAGTGTGGTGGTGCACACCTGTAATCCCAGCTATTTGGTAGGCTAAGGCACGAGAATCACTTGAACCTGGGAGGTGGAGGTTGCAGTAAGCTGAGATTGCACTGCTGTACTCCAACCTGGGTGACAGAACAAGATCCTGTCTCAAAAAGAAAAAAAAAAAGAAATTTCAGGATGTGTAAAACAAAAAAGAAACTATCCATGATTCCACCACACAAAAACAATCTCCATGAATATTCTGCATATTTCCTTATAGCATTTTCTATCTCTATACTATAGTCAACTGAGATTAGATACATTGCCTGATGTTTTGCTTCCTTCCATGTATTATTTTGTTAGTATTTTCCACTGTCATTAAAAGTCTTTAAAAACACCAGTTTTGGCTGGGCGTGTGGTGGCTCTCACCTGTAATCCCAGCACTTTGAGAGGCCGAGGTGAGAGGATCACAAAGTCAGGAGTTCAAGAGCATCCTGACCAACATGGTGAAATCCCATTTCTATAAAAAAATAATAATAAATAAATAAATAAAAACACCAGTTTAGGCTCATGCCTGTAATCCCAGCACTTCGAGAGGCCAAGGTGGGCAGATCACTTGAGGTCAGGAGTTCAAGATCAGCCTGGCCAACATGGTGAAACCCTGTCTCCAGTAAAAATACAAAAATTAGCCGGGCATGGTGGTGTGCACCTGTAATCCCAGCTTCTCGGAGGCTGAGGCAGGAGAACTGCTTGAACCTGGGAGATGGAGGTTGCAGTGAGCTGAGATCACACCACTGCACTCCACCCTGGGCAACAGAGTGAGACACTGTCTCAAAAAAAATCCCCCATTTTAATGGCTTTCTCATGGTGTCCTCCTCACAACCATTCCCCTATGTTTAGACATTTAGATTGTTTCCCAATTGTTTGCTCTTACTGCATACACAATGCTGCAGTGAACGCCTTATAAATATGTTTTTACAGCTGGACACAGTGGCTCACGCCTGTAATCCCAGCAATTTGGCTGAGGCCAGGAGTTCGGGACCAGCCTGGCCAACATGGTGAGACCCCATCTGTACTAAAAAAAAAAAAAAAATGCAAAAATTACCCAGGCACAGTGGTGTGCACCTGTAGTCCCAGCTACTCGAGAGGCTGAGGTAGGAGAATTGTTTGAACCCAGGAGGCAGAGGTGGCAGTCAGCCAAGACCTCACAAATGCACTCCAGCCTGGACAACAATAACAAAACTCCGTCTCAAAATAAATAAATAAAATATAAATAAATAAATACGTTTTTATGTACATCTTCATCACTGAACAGAGACTTGTACGTACTTTGCAGCAAGTCACTGGCAGAGAAGGGAAGGGGAATACTGTGGGAGCGGACTTGTATCATTCCCACTCCTCCCCTTTCTTGCTTGTCTTTCTGGCACAGTCTTCCTCTCCCTTACTGACCTAAATCTGGTTCTGGTTTCTTATCGACCCTGACTGTGATGTACTGAGCAGAAATAGCTGAGGAAGCAGATAAAGGCACACAAGACTGTGACTGGAAGAGCAGAAAAGTCGCCAAATACCTGGGCCACAGGTACCTTGGCTCATGGTAGCAATGGGGCCACAAGAGCTTCATCCAGATAGTTGCTGAGTCCTGAGCAACAGCTGTGTCAGTACCAAGGTACAGATCCTCAATGCAATCTAGAGGACAGCATAGAAGTACAGCTGAAGTGTTTCAAATATCTCAGTGTCCATTAACATTCTCATCAATATCCAGTTGATGTTTTCTGATATATCGGACATTATTTTAATTCATATATAATGAGAGAGCTTAGCGTCAACCCCTTCACTCTCTCATCATGTTTTTTTCCTTTGAAATCTGGGAGCCCTGTGTTTCTTACATCATTTCTTCCTCTGGTCACAAACTGTAACAACAAAGTGTGTCGGTAAGCTGAGATTGCACCACTATACTCCAACCTGGGTGACACAGCAAGTGTGTCAGTAAGTACTCTGTGTCAGAGTAATTGTTGTGTCAGCAAACAATTGGAAAACTGGACCACATACCTCTTGTTAATAAAGGAATAATTTCTAGGAAACATGGTGTCTCCCTACAGAGCTCTGCAAATGAATTGGGAAGTAAAAAGGAAAACACCAGAAAGAACCAAAGAATAATAAAATTGAGTGCTAAAACTATTATCAGGCTGGGAGTAAGTGCACTGAGAGGTCAGAAATGGGACAGAGGCCAGTTTGGGTTGGAGAGGAGGAAGTAGGAATTAGCTGTGAAGATGGGTAGTCTTTAGCTACCCAGAGAGACAGGAAAGATTCCCAAAACCAACAAAGCCACTTAAGAGAAAATGCATCCCCATCAACAGACATTCTAGCATGTGTCCTCCCACAGATTAAAATGTTGTTGAGAAGACAGGATGCATTTAGGAAAAATATGGTGACTAAGTTACTGATTCAAGTCTAGTTTATCACTCAAGTCTTTACGAAACTGAATTATAGAGGTGGGATTCAGCCACTTCAAAGAGAAACCTAAGTCGTTGATGAAGCAGCACTAAATAAGTAGCAATAAAAAAGAAAAACCAACAAACAACACTGAGTCCTAGATCTATATAAAAGCAAAAATAAAAAAAAATAGTCTTTCCTGAAAGAAAGTTGACATCTAGGTGCAAATGGCTTCAAGGGTACCTTTCATTTGCTTTCTGGCCATTTGTACATGACCTTATGCACACAGCAAAGAAAGCAAATTTACCACATAATCTCCACCTGGTGGGGCACCATCTGCTCTTTTCAAAGTAAGTCTCCACTCACCAAGCACCGACAGTGTACATGTTTAACTGTCACTAGATACTTATTCTTAAAACCATTGTATTAAAGAAAAAAGAGAGGTTGGAAAACTATGTAATCACGAACCCCATTTCATAGAGAAGATGGAATGATGGAAAGAGTGCATCTTCTACAGATACTTGCCAACATATTTTGGACATACTGGAGAAAAACATTCATAAAATTGTGCTGCCTCTCCCATAAATCACTCCAATAGAATTCTTTCTGAATTATCCTATCCCTATCTATACGGAGATCAAAGACCCACTGGCTATTCCCCACTGAAATACTCTGTTTCCAATGGAGTTATCTGCAGGCAAATGATCAAGCTATTAACACTTGCCAGACCAGTGACGCTATAAAGTTAACTGTGGTTGAGGTGTAAGGAGCTTTGAAGTTCACAGCTTTCTTTCAAGTTGTCCAGATCCCTCATTTAAGAATACCCATCCCCGGGAGATCACACCTTCAGGTTATCATATGGAAAAATCTCTCAGTCAATTGAATCTGCAGAACACATCTTACAAATCTGTTCCCAAAGATTCTCCTTTTCTTGGCTTTGTAAAAGTGTCAATCCAATACCATATGAAACTTTTCATTTAGTGGGGATTTTTGATGAAAAAAGTTTTTTAAAAAGGGGATTTGACCAATTCTGAAGAATAGTTTGCTTCCTGCTGAGACAGAAACGAGGTGATACAAGAAAAGATGAATTAATATATTTAAAACAAAATGGAGGATGGACAAGGAGGAGAGAAAAAAGGCAAAAAGTAGATAAGAAACAGAAATAGTTCTTATTAAATTCATCTTCTTAATAGTACTGTCCGCAGTAACCTTAATACATTGTAAACATGAAAAAAGAGGAGAAAATTAATTTCATAGAGATAGATCTACATGTTAAGCAGAAATGCAAGTCACAAAAGTCAGGGTCATGCAATGTAAACATATCTAAAAACTCTACTTTCTTCAAACCTAGATTGTCTTCAAACATTCTTAATGAAACCAGATCTATCCTGGCCTTTACCCCTACTAGAATGCTGATACCCACAACATCACGGACAAAACTCAAAACCATTCCATTTCCTAAAGCCTGCAGTGTTCTTTATCTAAGTGGAAAAGAAGAGAAAAAAAATCCAAGTGACTTAAGAACCAAGACATCTCTGCCATTATTAGGGAAAGAAGAGAGCAGCCCAAAATTGACTTAAAAACATAAGAAATTAAGTTTGCACCAAATGTCCCTGTGAACATGCCTTCTACATTGTAAGAGGTAAACTCTGTATTAAATTAAAATATAGATATTGAAACGGCAACTAGTAATCTTGATAAAAGAGGTAAATTGAACTCGATTGAATGTCCAGAGTCACTGGTTAGTGCAAATTACTTGTAATGGATGCATTTTCACAGTCTACAGAGGTCTGACAGCTAGAACTTTGATGCATCTGAGCAATACATAAATATCCATTAAAACGGATTTGATGTAATAAGGTAACACCTGATTTCCAGATTCTTCCAGTATACATCCAGCCACTCAGTTGTATCCATTTACAATCAATCTCTCATTCTTCCCTACTCACCTCCAGGAGCCAGCCATTCAAAACTGTATTAAGTGCCTGCTACCTGCATGGCACTTTTGCATTTCCATCTGCAAAAGGTGCCTGGCTTTCTAGAATCTGGGATGCTTGCTTTTTCATTTTTAAAAGTTGCATCATCTTTTATTTGTGAGGTTCCTTAACATATCCCTGATCTAAAAGTGTTCATGATGTATGTTTTCATATATGTTTTAAATTAAAGTGAATTAAAATTAATTTCAATTGGCCGGGCGCGGTGGCTCAAGCCTGTAATCCCAGCACTTTGGGAGGCCGAGGCGGGTGGATCACGAGGTCAAGAGATCGAGACCATCCTGGTCAACATGGTGAA
>NW_016107773.1:365602-370910 GCF_001604975.1 Cebus imitator
AAAAAAAAAAAAAAAAATTAATTTCAATTAACTTTAGGATTAAAATAAATTTTGCTCTGAAGATGCTTGGGTTTGTTTTTTCCTCCCAATTTCATAAGGCCATTGATATAAACTGGCAATATATAGGGATGCTAAAGACCTGAACTAGAAATTCAAAGTTTCACAAGGTGTATTTCTAGACACAATGGGGCACACTAGGAAATTTGTCTTCAATATAAAATCTTTTAAATGAAAAAATTAGAAAATAGGAAAAAAAGCAAAAATAATTGATCATCTCATCACTGAAAAACAGCTACTGTTCACATTGTGGTATAAGGCTTCCCAGAATTTTATCTATGTACAGATTTCAGTTTGTTTGTTTTCACACAGTTATATCATACTATATACGCAGCTTTATATGCTTCAGAAGCTACAAACTACAAAGCTTTATAACATTCTATGAAATGGACATATCATAGTTTATAAAACCATTCACTCCTCCACTATGGAACATTTTGATTGCTTCCAATTTTTGTTGTCATAAAACACCTCTGTTCATAAAGCTTTTATCCCCCCGGTATTCAGGATGACTTTTCTTAGGAGAAGGTCTCAGAAGTAAAATTCTTGGATCAAACAATGAATATTTTTAGGCCCTTGATAATACATATTGCCAAACTGCTGTTCCAAAAGGTTTATACCAGAAGTGTACACATGTGTCCATTTGACTAAATTCTTACTGATAGCAGGTATTTATATATTTATATATGTAATTTATATATATGTATATATATATACATATATATATATATATATTCCTTTGCTAACATTTGAGCAAAACATGGCATCTCATTGTTGTCATTTGCATCTGCTTGATACTAGTGCCAGAACTTTCTCCCATTTAAAAAAAAAAAATGCTCCTTTTGGAGAGATGGCTTCTTAAGATTCCTGTTAAACCAGACATACAAGTCTAGTATCGAGTACTATCAAAGGTCAAAAGAAAAGAAAGTCAGAAAGGCCTTAGAAAAAAGGGCACCATTCAAAACCTTTTAGGAACTCTTCTAAGTTCCTTGTTGATTTTTTAATTTAATGATGATAGATGCCAGGCACTACAGTTCTTTATCATTCTTACCTAAGTTCCTCATAATGGGAAATTTCACTCACTCATTCTCTGAACATTGCTGAGGACACACCTGTCCTATGCTAGATCCTGTGGATATCATCGTTAACACAGAACCCCTACCCTGCTCTAACGACGTCCTCAATCTGGTGGGGGCAAGGCATGAGGCTTGCCCGGAGGACTGTGGAGTACATAGCAAGGGAACCTAACCAGGACTTGGAGGGTCCAAACCGACGCTTAAAGTAAAAGCTGATTATCTCCAGTTCTTTCTTTTAACCATTTCTCATGTGACATGATTTTCAGACCCATCCTGGTCACTATCTTCTGGATATACTCAACTTTGTCAATGTTCGTAAAATGTGGTGACTATACTTGAACATAATACTCCAGATGTGGTCTGAGCAGCACACATGCTTCTAATATAGCCTAAAATTATTTTTGCTTAAAAAAAATAAGCTACACCACATTGTTGGCTCATATTAAACTTGTGATCAACTAAATCCCCAAGAACTTTTTACATAAACTGCTGCCAAGTCACATCTCTCATATCCTGTACATATGCAATTTTCTTAACCTAAATTCAAGACTTTACATCCATCACTGTTAACTTTCATCTTGTAGGTTTTGACCTAGAGTTCCTACAAGTTGAGATCATTTTAAATCTGGAGTCTGTCATCCTATATATTAAACTATGCCACCCAGCTTTGTGTTATCTGCAATGCAAAAAGCCTGTCTTTATGATCAATTATGACCAACAATATGCTTCTTTAGGGCAGGGGCCCTGATCTTGACAGCTGTGTATTCCTCACAGTGCTTAGTAGGGTTCCCTGTATATAGTAGGTGTCTGGCATTTGTTAAATAAATGAATGCCTGGGCAGAGCCAAAAAACAGCCCTATGACCCTTTACTAAAAACATCTTCCAGGTTGACATTGAATCAGCTGATCCACCAGCTGTGAATTTGCCTAATTACTAGTTATGCAGTCAAATTTCAAAATCTCTGCACAAGAATTTTACAGAAGACTCTCAAATGTTCTGCTAAAATCAAGACATATTTATATTTGACATTCTGGCATGGTTGTTCTGATGCAGCCATGACAAAAACAGACTACTAGGAGGTGTCTGTCATTTACCTGCCTGATACTTTTTCCTCAATCCTTATCCAAATTATGGGGAACTCTCACTTTCTACTTTCTTCAATGTGAATTTTTTAGACTACACATTCCTTTTGCCTTTAGATCCTCCGTATTTCAGGAGTAAACTTTAAAGAATAATTTCATGTGAAAAACTGCATTGAGAAAGTGAAAAATTCATATATGTACAATCAGAAAAACACGTATTTTTAAGTTTGTTTCGTATTGAAAAAAAGATAAACCTCTAAAGAGCCTAATAGGCCTATTCCCTCAAACCACCAGGATATCAAAGTTTTATGATTTTAAAAATAGCAGATGCTTATTACCTTTTCATAGGATTTTACAGGGAATGTTAATGATAGAACTGACAGACATTGACTCAAGGACTCCCAGTGAAGCCTGGATCTGAGTCTGTGAAACCATATTATGACGCAAACATTCTCCCCTACTCCAGACTCTTGTCTCTTGAAGGTTTGGAATGAGAAATTTTAAGACACAGACTATTCATGAAATAAGAGAATTCTCAGAATGAGCAGATACTATGCCCAAAATGATTAATGGCCTTTCAAAGATGAGCAAGTGTGGGAAACATATGGCTCCTGGCAATGTGTGCTTTGCTTGCCAGATGGTGCCTGACCCCCTACTCTATCCCTCATCTCTTCTCTGAGGTTCACCCCATCCATTACACCCATTCCATTTTTGACCCCTACTCCCACCTTATCCCTGATCTCCATCCTCATGGCTGAGGGATGAGGTGAAACTGAGGGGTGGGGCATGTCTTTCTGTTTTGCACATTACTTGGTAATAAAAAAAAGTAGTGGAATGTTTTATTGGTTTGCTTTGCAGCTGTTGTAGAAGCACCCCCATATCAAAACAATCTCATCAGAAAGTTCCCAGCATCAAAATAGTAGATCAATATAAGCATGTCAAAACATCATATAACCACGTATATAATAGGATGAAAAAAAAAAAAAAAGGCAGACTTGAGTGTGAGTTCTAACTTCTACCAATTGTCTTCCAGACCTTGGGAAATTCTACTTCCTAATCTGAGCCTAGTTTTCTTGAAAATGGAAATTTTGGACTAAATGATCTTCATAGTTCTTTCTCAAACTATGATTCTCAGACTACCTTCTACTGTTATTTAACTATTTCATTTATGAGTATCCTGCCTTTAAGCATCTCTCTGACAAGGACCACGTCTCACACTTCCACAGAATGCATCACACAATCTAAGCACAAAGTAGGCACTTACAACCATTTGTCAATTTCATTGACTACCAATTTATGGGGAAAGCTAGTTGTTACTAGGCTTCTATTCAATTACTTTTCTCTGAGGAGCATAGAACATCACACGTAACCCTAACTGCTGATCAGATTCTAAATAGCATCAGGCCTAACTCTTTGCTTGAAGGTCAAGAATTCCAGGGACAGCTCAAGAGAATATTGAGTCCCCAAATGAATCCGATGCAGAGTCCTCCATGATCCACCATGTCCAGATGGAGTGATGCTTCCAAGTGACCATGTGTTCAACCTCACCTCCCCTCGTCTTTCATCCAATTGGTATGTACTAAGTGTGAAAAACACTCTCTATACTATGTTCAGGAAGAAAAAAAGTGGCCTGCAAGACATTGTTAATATTTTACATTTTAGCATAAAGCTTTCCTTAAAACATAAGCATTTCTGTGATCTTTTTTGCAAATTAGATTTTGCTCTGATCAAATTTTTATTTATGCTAACTACTATGGGAGACATTTCTTAATAATTCAGTACTTTTTAATCTTTGTTTTGCTAAAGTAACAAATTAACATTCTATAGATTTTCACTGAGCCCCAAATATATGGTAGGCACTGTGCTAGTTGTGAACAAATCACATTTATATGCAGCACACACAGGACAAATTTACACATTTGTTCAACTAGATACAGGTTAACATCCTGGAAAGCACATCAGCCTTTTATCTTCCTTTCATGACAGTGATTAAATATCCAGGCACTCAGATTTTTTTTAAAAGGTATGTTCTAATTTCCTTATTAAGAAGACAAGTCACCAAAGGCTAATCTGAGTTCCTCTTTCAACTCGGTGCTGCCATCCTAGTCAAGTCAGATTAAATAGTAGTGTCACTACAATTTGGGGCACCTATACCTGACTAATAGAAGAAACTGACATGCCAAATAGAGAACAGAAATTTCTCAATGGGTCTATACTTCCTTGCAGCTTGACTTCACAGGAACAGTATGTAACTGAACTTTTGACCTTTTGTACTCCTCCCATTGAAAATAATGGCAGCTATGGTAGAGTTCTGCTTTTAAAATTGAAGCAGTCACAGAGATGCTAGTGGAGTAAAAACAGCCCAAGTAAAGCATTTGGTTTGGCCTGTGCAGAATCCTCAATGCAATATCGTCACCTGGTGATCCTGTCATAGGCTTCAAAAAAGAAAATGTTCGGTTTCTCAATTCTCTGATTCTGGAGTAACAGTAAGTTTAAAATTTTGTGGCATTAGGCAAATATGCCACACAGAAATGAAATCTGACCCTCACTGATGGGCATTTGGGCCTTTCCTAATAATCTGTGGAAGTGGTTTTCAAAATCGTTGTCTCAACATATTGGTATGTCCAGATCAGCTGTGAATATGTGTTCTGCATCAGCTGTCATGAATACTAAACTACCATCATTTGTAAGTAATTTTCTTTACAAAAAAAAGTGAATTGAAAGTCACTCCTATATATAGAAATACCATTGCTAAATCACTCACATTCCAATAGGTTTTCCAGCTTCAACCCAGGAGGGGTGGGATTATTGCTTGTGCAAGGGGAACTACACAGAACCTAGGGCAGCTCTGCCTATGGGAAGGTCCCACTTGGGAAGAGCAAGTTCTGAGGACTGAAGAAAGCACAGCTAAATCCTGAGAATTATGCTTAACCCAAGGCAGCCCAGAGTATGCAGTGTGTGAAAACTATCAGATTTAGCACTTATAATGGTTGAGGATTGCTCATCTGTATGATAGCTTAAACTTGAATTTTCAAGATTTGGGGTTGCAATGAATTGGGCTTGGGGGATTCTGAAGGAATTGGGTGGGTTTTT
>NW_016107773.1:371020-378434 GCF_001604975.1 Cebus imitator
AAGCAGTTTCCCGACTAATTTTCAATCCTCTCAGCCTGTGAATGATATAACAGAAGGTGGGAGAATGAGAATGACACTGCGTTAAAGTGAGAAGGGCAGCTAGTTAGGACACACAGAGGGAGGAATTCTGTTTTGGACTTGCTGAGTTTCCGTTAATGTTAGGAGATTGAAATGGAAAAGTAAAAACATATATAATTTATTTGAGCTGGTTGCCTTGTCTGTAAAATGGGCTTAAGTCTACCTGCTTTTAAGAGTGTTGTGAGGATACAGAGAATGTAAATAAAGCAAATAGCACAATGTCTGGCTCATAACAGATAATTTTAATTACTCTTAGGCAGTAAGAAATATAGGACTACGCCAGGTATGGTGGCACATGCCTGTAGTCTCAGCTACTCAGGAGGCTGAGGCAGGAGAATTGCTTGAACCCGGGAGGCAGAGGTTGCAGTGAGTCGAGATTGTGCCACTGAACACCAGCCTGGGTGACACAGTGAGATTCCATCTCAAAAAATAAAAAAAAAAAAGAAAGAAAAGAAAATAAATATAGGACTAAGCATGAGTACGACGAAGTCAGAACTGGAGAGTTTACTGCATTGAGGTAGCAGTTGAAGCTCTGAGAATGAATGAAGAGTGGAGGGACACGGGAGCATTGTACCCCTTTGGGAAACAATCACATTTGCATAGGAGAGGCAGAGGAAGAAGACTTTCCATTACAAAGGAGAGAAAGAATACTCAGAAAGGTAGAGGGAGAGTTAAATTCATGCGGTGTCCGGAACCAAGGGAAGAGAAACATCCGTGGAGAAGAAAGAGATGAAGAAAAATAAGTCCTAATGAATTTAGCAAAAAGTCTGTTGCTGGTAACCTGCAAGGGCACAATTTTAGCAGAGAGGTAGTGGCAGAAGTCAGATTACAAGGTGTTTCAGAATTGGTTGTAAAGAAATGGAGGCAACAGATGTAAAGCACTCACTTGAGAAGAAAAAGTCAATAATATCTCAGTCTGACAGCTGGACCTGGTCCAGACACGCAAGAACAGACTTTACCCGTAAAGACTTAAATGTGGGATTTTAATATGGAATTTCTGATGGCTGCAGGTATAGAGGGGCCTCCCAAGGGAAAAATACATTCCTCCTCAATCTAAATATGGCTTTCATAAGCTCAACAAAGAGAGGCCAACCTTGGTTGTTTCGTAAATCTCCATGGCTTCAAGATAATGCCACTCTATTCTAGGGACTGAAGAGAGGAAAGAAATAGAATGAAAAATTTAAGAACATACAAAGATTGGTGGAGAGCCTGCTCTCTTTGGTGGCCTCCCTGCAGAGCTTTTGTTCTCAAAATTCCCAGACTCTCCAAGAGTCTTAAGGGAGCATAACCCAATCAAGCCTCCTGAAGTTAAAGAGAGAGAGAGAGAGAAAAAAAGCTTGCCTATTAACTCCAAACCAATCACCTCCTGCTTCCCTTGTATTACACAAAGTCCCTATTTTCAGTGAGTAAATAAATACCGCCCCACCCCAAAAGCGGAGAGGTTTTCTGAAAAAGCTGGTAGGGCCCACAAAGCTGATTAGGGCTTGTTTATTTGAAAGGTTCAAATAAAAGGCATTTCAATGGTGAGGAATGTTTGAGGACTATTAAGATGTGACAGGATTCACTAGGGTAAACACGTCTTGCCTCAGGCTTCTGGGAGCCTCTAATCCCTATAACAAGCAAGGTCCTAAATAAGGGAAATAATAATACTAGCTACTATTTATTGAGCAAGGCTGTACCATGTGCCCTTTACATGAATTGTCTCATTTAATCCTCACAATAGAGCTATGAGGCTAGATATTATCAGCCCCAGGGATTCAGAGCCTCTGGGCTAACCTCTGTCACCAAAGGACCTCCCAGGTTTCACCAGCATAAATGCCCTATACCTATACCCTGGCTCTCAATTTGTACTTTCTCGTCCTAGTACTGCTTGGACTGCTTGGTTTGCAACTGGTTAAGAAAAAATAAGCCTCCTGTATCTTGACCCCACTATATTTTGTCTCACACAGTCTTCGGAAATAAACAGACTCAAGTTGAAATCCTGACTTTGCCCCATCCAATCTGTGTGATCTTGGGCAAATGACCCTCAAATGGACCACAATAGTACCTCCCTGAAGGTGTCGTAAAGACTAATACGCTAGTACAGTATAGTTAGCACTTAGTTAGTAATCGAAAATGTTACTTTTTAAAAGTTTTAGCATTAAGTAATGATTTCATATTTTCCTCACTCAAATATGATTATTTGTTTTTCATAGCAAAAAATATATATTACTGTCATTTTTTGAAAAAGTCAGAAAATAATAAAGGGAAATAAAAATTAGCTCTTAACCCACCATGCCCCAAAAAAAGCCCAACCAGATACTGCAGCATAGATGCTTATGTGTTTTTTTCATCAAACTGGATACACACACACACACACACACACACACATATACACATACACATATAATTTTATATTCTTTTATTTATAAAATTTTAACAAATATCATCATCTGGCTCATAAGAGATCCATTTTCCTATCATAAAATATTCTTTGAAAACATAATTGTTAATAGCATCATAATATTCCATTATATGGATATACGATCATTGATTAATAGTCACCACACTGATTTAACAAAAATAAATGTCTTTTAACCTGAATCTTTGGTACCTCAATCCAGAGGACACTTCCAATTAAAATTCAAGAGAAAAAAGTGTTTCTGTTTCCCCTAATACATACATCATGTTTGGTCATCATGCATTTAACTCCCTCTGTTAAGGGTTTCTGGCTTAGTGTTACCTGTGGATGTCTAAGCAAAAGTTTCAAAAGTTAGGCTTTTGGGCCATGTCTTAGGAAACCACCATCTTGAAAAAGAAGTATGCAACATTATGTACATTCAACCATAGCTACCTAATAATGAAATGCATATTCTGAACATTTTAAGAAGCCACTACTTTGCCAGACATTGTGACATCAGAGGGATATTCTCAAACCAGCAGACTGATTCTCATTACGATAGCTATGATGAATTAGTTGACCAGGCATGGTGGCTGGCTCATGCCAGTAATCTCAGCACTTTGGGAGGCCGAGGAGGGTGGATCACTTGAGGTGAGGAATCCAAGACCAGCCAGGCCAACATGGTGAAACCCCCATCTCTACTAAAAATACAAAAAATTTGCCAGTGTGGTGGCATGCAACTGCAATCCCAGCTACTTGGGAGGCTGAGGCAGGAGAATCAATTGAACCTGGGAGGCGAAGGTTGCAGTAAGCTGAGATCATGCCACTGTACCGCAGCATGGGTGGCAAAGTGAGACTCTATCTCAAAAAAAAAAAAAAAACGTATTGGCTAAATATATTACAGTACACTCAGTACACTCAAACAACATTGCATAGCCATTAAAATGGCGTTGGTATCAACATAATAATATGAAAAAATGTTCACAATATATTGTTAGGTTGTTTACAAGGCAGAGTATAAAATGGTATGTATACTACAAGCCTTTTTAAAAAGTATATATACATTTTTTTCTGTTAAAAAGTCTGTTAAGTAAGCTGTTAAGAGTAGTTATCTCTAGGTCTTAGTATTATGGATGAATAATTTTCTTATCTGTGTTTTTGAATTTTCCAAGATTAACAGGTATTAGACCAATACATCATCAATTTTGTTTTTGAGATGGAGTTTCGCTCTTGTTGTCCAGGCTGGAGTGCAATGGCATACAGTAATCTCGGTTCACTGCAACCTCTGCCTCCCAGGTTCAAGTGATTATCCTGCCTCACCCTCTTGAGTAGCTGGGATTACAGGCATGTGCCACCACATCTGGCTAATTTTTGCATTTTAGTAGAGATGGGGTTTCTCCATATTGGTCAGTCTGGTCTCAAACTCCTGACCGCAGGTGATCCTCCCGCCTTGGTCTCCCAAAGTGCTAGGATTGCAGGCATGAGCCACTGCACCTGGCAAATAATTATTAATTAAAAAAAAAAGCCAAAATTGTTCCTTTTCCCACCACCTAACACCCTCCAACAGGTTATATTACCATTCCCTAAGTAGTCTGGCTTATCAGGACTTCACTGTATCAACAATAATAAATAGGCTGGGCATGGTGACTCACATCTATAATCCCAGGACTTTGGGAGGCGAAAGCAGGGAGATCACTGGAGCCCAGAAGTTCAAGACTAGCCTGGGTAAAACAGGAATTCCCAATCTCTACAAATAATAAAATATTTAGCCAGGTGTGGTGGCACATGCCTGTAGTCCCAGCTACTCAGGAGGCTGAGGTGGCAGGACCACTTGAGCCCAGGAGGTCAAGGCTGCAATAAGCTGTGGTCACACCACTGTACTCCAACCTGAGTGACAGAGTGAGATCCTGTTTCAATGATGATGATAATGACCATAATAATAAATAACCCCAATGGAGCAAATAGAACACTGAAATTAGAGAGAAAGTCCTGAATTGGAAACTAAATTCTACCATTTCCTAGCATTATGCCCATGGCAAATTCCTTAATCTCCCTGCGTCTCAGTCCTCCTCTCTAAACTAGAGAATAATATTACCTACCCTACAGGGTTGTTGTGAGTTTAAATGAGACAGTGCAGGTGCAAGTGCCTATCACCATACCTATCACACAGAAAGTCAGTTCTGATACTTTTCTTAGCAGGAAAGAGTGAAATGACTCTCATTTTAATTAGTCAATTCCTGCTCTCTGTTTCTCTTTTTGTTCAGTGTGTTCCATGTGTTCAGACTGGAGTCTGAGAAAGAATATACACATAGAGGAGAAAACAACAAGAGTGGAATTACCTGAGACAATGGAGGCAGGCAAATGTCTGAGTGGTGCACAGTCCTTGTATCATATGTAAATTAGACATGCTTGATCCCAAACTGAACCTAAATTAATATAGTGGATATCCCTACCAACTCTGTAACCATGACTTAAACCAAAAAAGAAGAAAACCTCAAGTTTAAATGGTCCACTGTTAATGCAGCCACATCTGCCAGAGGTACAGATCTAATTTAAGTTTTGGTGGGGAATGTATTTACAAATATGATTAATCCTCATAAGGGAGGGTTAAAGAAAATTCTCATTGAGTTCATAACAGAAGAAAAGGGCTATACAGTCAATGTTAATTACGTTCTTGTTTGCTATATGAGAATATGAGAACAGATTTGTCCCCTACTGTGCTAATGAGCACCTAAAACTAAGGATCTGTCATGTGTATTTTATGACTGTCACTGGTTTTTCTAAAAGCAGTTTTATATTTGCCCTAGAGAGTAAAAGGAAAGATATTTTAAAAAGAAAACTTATAGTAACAACAGTAAAAGTCTCCAACTCTTCCTTTTTCTGTTTCCCTACCACCTCTCAAATATTGCTGGTTCATCATTCCATAACTCACAATTGCCAAATACCAAATTGAAAAAAGTGATGGTATTAAATATGAATAACCATCTGCTCTATCCCTTTGAGGAGAGCTGGATCTCAAAATCTCAAATATGGGACACTAAAAAAGCCCACCCTCTGGCATACTTAAGCAGTTTTCTTTCTGTCCACACACTAAAAAATTGAAAAAGGCAGGTGAAAAAGTGAACTCTTTAGTCAAAATTTTTACTTTTTAATGTCCACAATTTTATCTAACATTCAAAATTGTATCCAGGGTTAGAAACTGTATACTTCATATATCTTTTAAAAAAAAATCATATAAATAAAAACTAGAAGTCTCAAAACATCAGATAACATGATTGGTTTTATTCTTTTATGACTACTTGAGCAAGAGAGGAGTGAATGGGCTTCAGAAATATCTCATTTTTCCAGCAGCTTTCTTGCAGAATAATATACTTTCATAATGAAATGTAAGATTATAAATTGCCAAATTGATTTTGCATCAGTGGTAAAAAGTCATACGTGACTAAGTGTTCTAAGGTGACCTAGTATGTTATAGAAAATGTGAAACCATAGTATACTGACAGTTTAATTGGTTTAGCAAGAGTTCATATCACTTGGCTGAAATGCATCATTGGCCTTTTTATCGTTACATCTTATTGCAGCTTTAAAAATAAAGTAGATGACAATCTAGTGAAATGTTTCCTTTACTAAATCAGGTTCCTGTCCTTGACTTTATTGCTATGCCTAGCTTTCCAAAGCAATGTTTACAAACTGCCTCTGCCTTTTAATATATTTTGAATAGTGAGATTTATCTCCCAACTTGATCCTTTCATGCCAGGAGATAGGAAAACACTAGTGTATGGTCCATGTGAGGAGCACCAAAACAGATGGCAGCAAGGAGTTAAATACCAGAGTGGATGGCACCTTGACATTTATTGCTGTCTAGTGCAAACCAGAATATATAATTTGACTCTTTTATAGCATTAGGAGGGCAATTTAAATGCGTTAGGACTTGAACTATCAAAAGATGCTGTCTCCTGTCTCCAGATGTAATTACAAGACAAGACTATTAAAGCAGTCTTATAAATACAAGAGGAGCTGAGACTGTGAAGGGCGACAGAAGTGGAAAGAACCACCTCCCTTGCAGTGGCAACTCATTTTGTGACAGAGCAGTCCCTGCTGCAGAAGAAGAGGCCAGCACCCCGGCTAGGATACATTCCTCCAGAAGCACAGGTGCTAAGCGAGGTCCCTGAATTCAAATGAGACCCAATACAGTGAACTTGGAGCAGAAGTGGCATTTCCACTACCAAGAACATTGTAGGCCCTTTTGCCTCCATTGCACCACTGCAGATTTCAGTTGTTCATCCTGTTTATTGAGAAGGTACTTACTACCTGTGAGTAGCACATATGCTAGGCAATGGTATATTTAGTAAATCCAAGTCATGCCAAGTTGGTGCTCTCCAACTCCTGTAGGTAGTGACTTCTTAAACTTCAACTTTCACTTGTTCTCATAACCCTCTCCCTTCAGTGGCATTAAAGTGTAAGTGTGTTTGTAAATATAAAAACATTGACTGTGAATTTCGTAATATTACCGGAAATAATATAAAAGAGAAAGAGAATCTCCTGTGACATGTCAGTAAGATATATTCTTTAAAAAGATAATATCCCACATAGCTACCACATTAAGGAATTACATATAAAAATGGTAAAAGGGTAAAGGAAGAGAGGGCTAAATCCGGGTTAGCCAGACATGGTGGTTCATAGCTGTAATCCCAGCACTTTGGGAGGTTGAGATGGGAGGATTGCCTGAGCCAAGGAGTTCAAGACCAGCCTGGGAAATACAGGGAGATCCCATCTCTACGAAAAACTTTTTAAAAAATTAGGCAAGCATGGGTGGTTTGCCCTGTGGCCCCAGCTACTTAGGAAGCTGAGGCAGGAAGACTGCTTGAGCCCAAGAGGGTGAGGCTACAGTGAACCTCGACCTTGATGTGTGTGTTCAGGCAACTGCACTCCAGCCTATGTGACAGAGCAAGATCC
>NW_016107773.1:378799-387510 GCF_001604975.1 Cebus imitator
GAGGTTCCTAGAAGAGAACTAAGTTAAAAGCAAGTGCATGAAGCAGAAAGATGCTTTTTCCTAATAGTAAGACTCATTTTGGAAAAAGGAGGTAATGGCATAGACACCACACACTGCTCACAGGAATATAAATTGGTCAGATTCTTCTGGAGGATGATTTACTATTAAGCATCAGATCTTTTTAAAAGTTCATATTGTACTTTTATTTTACTTTTAGGTCTTTAACCTCAAGGAAACATTAAAAAGGAGCATAAAAATATGTGTACACAGGTGATAATTGCAGCATTATTTGCACTAGCATAAAATTGGGAATAACCTACACATATATCAATAAGGGGCTGGTTAAATACATTATACATATTAACAATCACATTTAGGTAAGCTTTTATTGGAATATGAAAAAACACATGCATATTGTTAAGAGGGAAAAGGGCAGAGTTCAAAACTGAGTATATAGTAGAAACATGCTAATCCCTATCCCAATCCTGTATCTTTTCGAAAACGTCTTCAGACACAGTGCAGTGAAATAAAAACCAAAACAGAGCTCATCATTGTTAATAGTAAGAGAGCTTGGCCACTTAATTTTTAAAACTTTTTATTTTAAAATAATTTTAAGTTTACAGAAGAGTTGCAAAATTAGTTTCATCCAGCTTCCCCTAATATTAACACCTTACATAACCATGGACTATTTGTCAAAATTTAAAAATCAACGTGGGTATAATATGATTAACTAAACTACCATCTCTATTTGGATTTCCCCAGATTTTCCACTAATATCCTTTATCTGTCCCAGGCTCTAATTCAGAATACCACATTTCATTTACTTGCTCATTTAACTTTAACAAGATAATCCAAATCTTTGCCTCACTCAAGACTCATAAAATGCCTTTTCATTTAATCAGGTTTTCTTTTAGCTTAGCTATTTCTATTACAAGGCTATAAAAATATAGAGAAAATACCATTTTGGTATAAGTCAGAAAATTCTGTTTTCCTGATTTGCGTATGAATTAACTGATCTCAGAATTCTTCCCAGAAACCTTGGTATTGTTTCTCTCCTCTGGTCTCTGGGCCCCTCTTAGCTCTATTCATGCCCACTACCAATCAGGTCCTTGCTGGCTGGGGAACCAAGGCAGCACCAGTAGCCACTCCACTCATCTTAAACAAGGGACAAAAACAAGTACTAAGCCAAATGGAATAGAACTTTGAGGTGGGGAGCTACAATCACAGACACCTCCAGATAAAAGTGATTTGCTCAATAAACATTTCTTTAGCATCTATACATATGATTTCAGAGTGGTGCAGACAGGCTGAGTAACTTGACAAAAAGTCATTTAGCTAATAGATGGCAGAGCGGTGATTCAAACCCCAGTTTCTATGTGACTCCAAAGTCCATGATCTTAACTATTCCATTATTGTGCCTTTCTTGAAAGACACTCAATAAATAACTGAGCTGAATCAGTCCAGTTCTAGCTTTTGAACCTTTATTTTTCCAACCTTGAATTGAACTCTGACCCTAGCACTGGTTCAGACTTGATCTTTATGGCAAATATGCTTTCTTTCTTCTTTTGCTAAAACGTTGGCCCTGCCTACCCTGATACGTTACACTGTATACCGACCCAGTTGCCTGCTCTGTGATGTGTCTCTGCCATGTTCTGTTAACATTTCCTGGATGTGCCTGCCTTTCCTGGTTAGGGACCATCCTACTTCTCCCTGCAACAATGAAGGGCCTCTGATATCCTTTGCTCTGTCAGCCAGTCTGGTTGTCATCTGGCTATTAAGCAGTTCTAGACCTGCTCCTGGCTCTCTGCTGCCCTCTAGCAGTCACCGGGTACTCTGCCCCATCTGGAACAGGAACTTTGGGTCCCGTACACTTCCACTTGGCTTGGTAACCTTAAAGCCAGGAAAAAGGAAGTCTGGCTGAAACAGCCTGGATCCCCTGGGAGAATGACACTTGGTAGCAAGTAGTTCAAGAAGAATGACTTTCTCGTCTTCTTTTTTAAGATAAGGCTAGAGGGAAAGGAGGAAGAAAGCCTGGTACTGTGCCTTTCCCACTGAGAATCTCTTAAGGGATGCTGTTACCAAAATGGCACTGTGGAAGACCTTGTGTGTCCCTCTTACAAAGTGTATTTGTACTAGTTGTGTCCCAGCTTACAAAGGAGCTTTCCAGCTCTGAGAATGGAGGATGGAGGAGGCAGAAAGTCCTAGGGCCTTTGGGAAATGGATATATCAGTGTCTTGACCCAGTGGATACTTTCTAAACTCCTCTAGCCACTATAGGGGTGACCTCAGGAACTACCAGCTGTGCACAGGTGGCAGAAGCCTTTGATGACTGGTTTCCTCTTCCCTAGAGTCATTTAGCAGCAGGAGGGGTTGCAGGGTGGAAGGAGCAGCTGTTTATTCTCATGACACTTCCCACTGCTGAAGACAGCTCTTTGATTGATTCACCACCAACCACCACCTCACCCCCCACCCCCAGAAGATCTAGCTTGGTCTCCAGGGACAGAAACAGTTTGGGATTAAACAGGTTGTGCAAATTCCTCTGGATCAAATACTGAGTCCTCAGAAGGAAAAAGAAAACTTCCCTCAGCTCTGTCTGCTGGTGAGAATGATGGGGGTGACAATAAAGGTACCACTGCCACCACCCCCATCCCACCTTTTCCCAGCTTATTTACTTGATCCTGACAACAACTATATGCGGTAGATTAGCCCCATTTTAAAGATGGGGAAAACGAAGCTCTAAGAGGATAAGTCTCTTGCCCAAGGTCACACAGAGGCAGAGCCAGGATTTGAACCCAAACAGTTTTAGAATGAAAAGAGCCATTAGGATTGAAAACAGACTTCAGACAAGAAGCCTAACATTCCCCGTCCATCCAAGCACCCTTTACCAACACAAACACGCGTGCACGCACACACACACACACACACACACACATACACACACACACACACACACACATACACAGCATGCCAAGTGATTGTTTCTGTTTTCTGGCAAAGAGCAATTTAATCTCCTTTTAGGAAACAAAATCTGACCCATTTAGTCAGAGAGTGGAGACAAGCTGAGAATAGAAAAGCAAGTGAAAGTAAAAATCAAACTTGCTAAACACAGGAAGTGGAGGAGGCAGGCTGGAAGCTCTGATCAAAGAGATAGGACATGGTAGGTCTCAGACACTGCTCCCTCATTTCTGAGATACCCTAAAGCAAGAATTCAAGAGACAATCATCTAAAACATGTCCTCTCTAAATCCCCACCCCACCCTCATCGTGAAAGAGAGGGTAGGTCTTGCCTGATCAGTGGGAGGACAGAGGAGAGAAATTATTGCCTTTGCCTTCTAGCCTTCCATAAATTCCAGCCATTAGTCAAGGCTGAGAACCTAATACAGAAAGAGGGAAAACTGGAAGAACCTCTAAGAGGAAGGCTGTACAACCCAGCCAGCAGGTCAAAGGATTGGAGGACCACCCTGAACAGCATGGGAACAACTGGAATACAACAGCTGCTTGGGCGAAGGCTTCCCAGCCCTAGGCTCGGCAGTGGCCCAGGCCTACTGTTTATTTGCCTTGCAAAAGCATGTCACCCTCAAGCTGGATCTTCCAAAGATGATAACATCAGCTCCCATTTAATTATGAAAAAGGAACAGTCAAAATAAGCAGATGATTCTCGGCCTTGCTTTACTGCCACAGGTTGAATTTCAGTGCTGATTGACGCTGACAAATGCCAGGTACGTGAGAAAATGGCAGAGTCCTGGGATGTTCTGCTTGGTTGTTCTCTGTCCTATAAATTGCTCAGGAACATTGTTTTTAAAAGGGAGAAATCACCTTGACATTCTGATGATTCTAAATTTGGGATCACTGTCAGATACCAATGGCTTTTACATGACATTTACATATGAAGAAATTTTAAAATGAAAAATGTATTATATATTCTTTAACATTAACACTTGGCTGGAAAAATTCCACTATGTGTGCTGGTACAGGGTTGCAATTGAAATTCCAGTCGCTTTTAGAAAATGCTCATCACTTTTTAAGCTATTTCCTACCAATGAGTTTATCGCACAATATATAGAACCCAACTGGCCACTTTAAATGACTCTAGAAGGCAATTGTATATCAAACTCCTCCATAATGCATTTTTAAAATTGTTAAACTCATCAATCCTCATTAATCATTTTAAAGTAAAAATGATTCACTCATAACTAGAAGCTAGAACAGCCCCTGCTCCCACTCCAAAAGCCATGACCATGAATAACTCCAATTCACCCCCAATTCTGGAAGTGCTAATTACCTCCAGCGATGCTATACAAGCAGCTGAACAGCCAGATGACCACAAGCAATTAGCCAATCAATTTGACTTGAAATCGCCCCAACACAATTGGCAGAAAGCCATACATGAAGTTGAAATGGGCAGCCACCTATTTGAGAGGAAACAAAAGGTTTTCGCCACCCACACTAAATTAATAACCTGCCATGGTGCCCCGAATTACCACTATTCTAATCACACCTTGGGACTTAGGCCCTGCTCAAAAAGCAAATAGGATAAAGAAACTCATTGTCAAAAACACGTTAGCCCATTAGGACCTATTACCACACTAAGTAGCTCTCACCTAGGAAAACTGAGGGCAGTGTTCTGACCAAATGGGAAGAAGAGAGTAGGTCCTGCTCTGCGAAAGGTGACAAGGAGAGAAGTATTCGTGGAAACAAAGGTATGTGTGGAAGAGGTGGGTAAGGTGAGTGCAAACAGCCCATCTAGTTTCCATATTCCTTAAAGACGAAAAGAACATGGCTGTCAACATTTGAGCCCAGGAGGAAGAGGTTGCAGTGAGCCAAGATAGCGCCACTGCACTCCAGCCTGGGCAACAGAGTGACACTCTGTTTCAAAGAAGAAGAAGGTGGCTGTCACAAATAATAATCCCACTAGTCTAACATCAGTCCCAAACAGGATTTCAGAACACATCACCAAGCAGTAGATATGTGAGCATTTCAAAAAGGAAAAGGCATTCAAAAGAAACTGGCACAGTCTTATAAGAACAAGTCATGCCAGACTAACCTCATTCCCTTTTATGACGGGAGAACTGGGCTGAAAAGCAGAGAAATCCAGTGGATATATGGATTCTGGATTTCAAGAGACTCTTGGACAAAGTGAACAGTCATGTCCGAAAGAGACTGCTCTGGACTGCAAAGAATACCACTGGCTGGTTCCCTCACTGATTTAATGGCAGGACTAACGGTGCTAGTTAATAGATTAATGTCAATCGAAAAGGAAGTCTCTAATCAGGATCCTAAGGGATCTTCTCTGCTCAATATTTTTAATCAATGACTGGTGTGATGGCATAAACAACGTACTGATTGAATTTACAAATTACTAAAGCTGGAAGAACAGTTAAGTAATTTTGAAACCCTAAAATCTGGGCTCAAATTTATTAAGATGTCAAAACAATATAAGGCCAAATCCCCAAAGGTCAGATGAAGGCCAGTGACAACAGTTTAGAGAATTTTGCTTGATTGTAAAATCAACACTTGCTGACTCAACCGTGAGTGGCTGTTAAATTGGCTGCCTCAATAAAAGTAATACTATGTAGGTAATAGAGGTAATTACTGCCCTGTGCATCACACTGGGCAGTTCTGAGTACCACAATTTAGGAGGATAATAACCAAGTAGAAACCTACTTGAGTAGAAGCCACATGAGAGCAACTGGTATGGTAAAAGAGTTACATGGAGATGGCTTGTGACCCAACAAACATAAGAACTAACAACTAAAGCTGACCAAAAATTAAATGGCTGCCTCTTAGGGGAGTGAGTTCTTGATCAGAAGAGGTTTGCATTCCAAAACCAAATGACCACTCACCCAAAATATGTTGTGCAGAGGAGTCACACAGAAGTAGGAGGGTTGCATTTGATGGTGTTTCTAAAGCTCCCCGACAACGCTAATATGCTGTGACGCTATAACCACCTTCCTAACTTACAAAACTGAAAAAGGACACACAACTAAAGCCAAGCCTCTGGGTAGTGAATTAATTCATGAAAAGAAATGTTCTGAACCCAGCAGAGAGAATAACGAAGTGGCAGACAATCCCAGTCCTTTCTTCCTCCAAACTCCATAGCTGTAGGGGTCTTATTTGCATGGATGGCTTGGGAGTTTAAATAAACTTCATTGGGAGGCTGAGATGTTTGTTATGAGGACAGGGGTGAAGGGAGTCAAATGGTGATGTGTAAACAACTTATTTCCCTGACTTCTGTGAAAACAGAATTTCATGTTTTTCTATAGAGTGATTTATATGGATAGGGACAGAAACAAACAATGAACTAAACCACACTCTAAATGTGGATTATTTGTGAAATATAATTGAAACAGAATCTGAAGCAAAGCATTTCTTCTGTGACCCCTTATTTGAGATACAAAAGTAACACAGAGATCATGTCCATAGACAGGCTGACCTAAATGTTTGAGGAATATAGTTGAATATACTACCATGTGCATGTCTGAAAGTACCCAGCAGTGCGTGATACACAGTAAGTGCTCACTACATAGCTGGCTGAGAGTAACAGAAAAATTAAAGTGTTTGAGGCATCTAACAAAAAATAACTCCTCCGGCAAATTCAAGCCTGCAATATGACAGCAGGATTCAGGTATTTTGTTCAAGGTAGCTTAACCAGACTGGGTCTGGAGCTTGGTGTTCCTTGGCCTCTGGAACGCTGAAAGGGAGAACACAATTTCCTAGGCAGACTGCTCAGGGTCATTTCTCTGCAACCACCAATTACACTCACTTCCCTAGTGAGCTATGGAAAGGACTGGCTCTTTCTGCACATTGGGAGGCAGCAGAGAGTGCAATTCTGGCCTGTTGCCCCTGGAAACCATAAGGGGTTCTGCTCCAGTATATGAAACACAGTAATAAAGATACTCCCTTGGGCACTGTGCGCAAGAGAAAAGAAAAAATAAAGAACATACCTAAAAGTTTGACAATAGGGAAGCAGATGGGTGGGAATATTATACAGCTGCTTCTTTTAGTTACAAAGTATTTAAGTACTTGTTTTGAAAGATGCCAGAGATATATAAAGTGTAAAAGGTATGCTACCTAACAGTATACATAGTATGACCCCATTTATGTAGGAAAAAACTGTATGAGTAGTGTGTGCATGCATGTACACAAATATATGGGAAAAACTTCAGAAGGATACACACATCAAACTCTTTACAGTGTATGCAGTTGACAAAATCAGTAAGATAGAGTGAGGGATAAAGGAGGGACTTTCACTGTTTTTTTTTTTTTCCTTCCTAGACAGAGTCTCCTTCTATCACCCAGGTTGGAGTGCCCTGGCACAATCATGGCTCACTGCAGCCTCATCCTCCGGGGGCTCAAGTAATCCTCCTGCTTCAGCCTCCCAAGTAGCTGGGACTACAGGTGTGCACCACCAAGTTCAGCTAATTTTTATCTTTTGTAGAGACAGGGTCTCGCCATGTTGCCCAGGCTGGTCTTGAACTTCTGACCTCAAGCAATCCATCTGCCACAGTTTCCCAAAGTGCTAGGATTATAGGTGTGAGCCACCATGCCAGGCTACTTTCACATTTTACTCTCTATATTTCTTTTATAAAATAAATTTTAATGTGTATATTTAAGATATACAATGTGATATAATAAGATATATATATATATACACACACACACACACACACATACATAGTTACTATAGTGGAACAAATTGACATCTCCTTAATCTCACATACCTATTCCCCACTTCCCTTGTGGCAAGAACAGCTATAATCTACTCATTTAGTAAAAATACTGCACGCGATACACTATTGTCAACTATAGTCCTTGTGTATTAGATATTAGATCTTTCAACTTGTTCATCCTAAATATCTGCTATTTTGTATCCTCTAACCTACATCTCCCCATAGCCTTTCCCCTACCCCGATTATTCTCTATCTTTGTATATCTCTATATACCTTTTTCCCCTTTAATGTCCTCCAGGCCCATCCATGTTTTGGCAAAAGGAAGGATCTCCTCCTTTTCTTAAAGGCTGAATAATGTTTCTCATATATATATAGATACACGAAACATTTTCTTTATCAATTCATCCATTAATGGACAACCAGGTTGTTTCCATATCTTGGCTATTGAGAATAATGCATCAATGAACATTGAGAGTGCAGATATCTCTTAGACAGACTGATTTCATTTTGAGGGGTTTATACCTACTAAAAATTGCTGGGATTGCTGGGTCATATGGTAGTCCTAGTTTAATTTCCTTAGGAACCCACATACTGTTTTCCATAATGGTTGCACCAATCTACATTCCCATCAACAGTGTGCAAGGATTCCCTTTTCCCCACACCCTTGTCAACAGTTGTTATCTCTTGTCTTTTTGATAACAGCTACACAGCTATCTTAACAGGTATGAGGTGGTATCTCATGGTAGTTTTGATTTGCATTTCCCTGATGATTAGTGATGTTGAGCACCTTTTCATGTACCTGTTAGTTATTTTTATGTCATCTTTGGAGAAATGTCTATTCATGTCCTTTGCCCATTTTAAAATCAAGTTATATGCTTTCTTGCTATTGAGTTGTATGAGTTCTTTATAAATCTTGGATATTAACTCCTTAAAAGATGTAAGACTTGCAAATATTTGCAACCATTTTCCCAATCTCTAGGTTGCTTTTTCATTTTGCTGATTGTTTGCTGTGCAGAAGCTTTTTAGTTTGATGTAGTCCCTTT
>NW_016107773.1:387910-391802 GCF_001604975.1 Cebus imitator
AAAAAAAAAAAAAAAAAAAAAAAAAAAAAAAAAAAAAAAAATCATTGCCAAGGTCAATGCCAAGGAGCTTTCCCCCTGTGTTCTTCTAGAAGGTGTATGGTTTCAGGTCTTACTTTTAGGTCTTCATCCATTTTAAGTTGATTTTTATGTACAGTTTAGGGTACAATTTAATTCTTTTGCATGTAGAAATTCTGTTTCCTCACCACCATTTATTGAAAAGACTATTATTTCTCCATTGTGTCTTTTTTAGTGCCCTTGTGGAAAATTAGTTGACCATATATGTTTGGGTTCCTTTCTGGGTTCTCGATTCTGTTCCACAGGTCATATATTTCTGTATTGTTTCTTTTTTTCATTAAGCATGTCTAAATATTGCATGCATTTCTCCATCTTAGAAAATTACCTTTGCAATTTGAAAAAATATCAAAAATGGAAAAGAAAGAAACCCCTACCCTTTCACCCAGTCTCCTGGGAATCCACAGAGGGACTTGGTGAAGGAGTCCAGCCAGGCCTGCTTTGCTTCCCTACTTTCCTTGCTCCATCCAAGACATTTCTACTCTTTCTTTTTGGTGGCAGGTGGTCACAGGTTGCAAGGAGACTAGTTCTTAGGGTAGAACATTGCCATAAATGGAGAGATCATTTATGAATAAGCAATTCTCTCAGAAGTTCAAAACCCTGGGAGAAGCAACAACCTTCAACCTTTTCAAAGCCTTCTCATAAGAAACAGCATTAGTGCCCACGAGGAAAATTACACAATCTATGTGCCAAATACTTCTGATAGAGAAAATCTGGAATTCGAGGCAAACAGAAACTTAGCAAAATAAAAGTGCTGATTCATATAAGCCTAAAGACAATAAAAACCTTGACTCACATGTTCTTTTCTAGCAAATCAATTTAGATACCATGTACACACAATAAGTTGTTTAGGAAAACAAAACTAGGTAGCATTGAATAACTAGATTCAATCAACAAAATACTCCTGTAAACCACTTGTGAACTCCTCTTTGGTTAGTCGCCAAATAATTTCCACACTATACAAAGAGCATTCCATGAAAAAATGGTTCATGTACAAACATGTCTCATGGACCACAGTTTTCCTCATCAGAATGATAATGTGAGCCAACTTGGAAAAATCAAAGAGAACTAGATTTAGAATTAGAAGGCCAGTTTTCAAACTACTACTTGCCAACACAAGACTTTAGGCCAGTGGTTCTGAATGGAAGATGAATTTAATCTCCCCCAACTTGCCCCAACCCTGGGGACATTTGACAGTGTCTGGTGACATTTTTGGTTGTCAGAGCTGGAGGGAGGTACTGCTGGCATCTAGTGAGTAGAGGCCAGGGATGCTGCTAAACATTCTACAATGCACAGGACAACCTCCATGACAAAGAATTAGCTTGTCCCAAATGTTCAAATGTTCATAATGTCAATGTTGAAAAACCCTGCTTCAGACAAATCACTTCACATCACTCTATTCTTGGTTTTCCTTCCTGGAAGATAGAAACTATGTGTCTTATGGAAGCAGAAATGTTTTAAAATATTTAGTTTTATATAAATATGGGATTATCTGGTCCTAGTGTTATATTTTAATACTTCAAGTGTATAAGAAATGCCTGAGAACTGATCCTTTTCAGCCTGAAACTTTAACGTGGACTTTTACAAATACAAATTATTTTTTAAAGTAATTTACAAATGAGCCATAGAAATTTTCCTGGTGAAAGTACTACTTGAGGCAATGGATAGTATCGAGCAGAGACTGAGAGAGACCAGGCACTCAAGTATGTCTGGGGTGCAGATCATGGCAAGTTACTGAACATCTGTAAAACATGGTACTAACAGTGCCTACTTTACAGGGTTGTTGTGAGGATTCAATGTGTTAATGCATATAATGAGCTTCTAACAGTACTTGGTACATAGTAGGTACTCATTAAATATTTGCTATTGTTATTTTTAGTGAAGCAGACTAGAGATATACAAAGTATTATGAGACACAAAAGAGGGTAACCTAATCCAGTGGAGGGGGACGTCAGGGAAGGTGTCTTGGAGAAAATGGTACTTCAGTTACATCTTAAAACCCGACAAATGTTAAAGGAAGGGTATAAAACTGGAGGCAGAGAGGCTGGTTAGAAAGCGATTAAATCCTCAGGATAGAGCTGAGGGCTGAAACCAGGGCAGTGATAACCAGCAGGACTTGGTGACCACTGGCTATGGGAGAAGAAGAAGCCAGGAAGGAATGGGCAGAAGATAGGACATGAACAAGTTGCTTACCCTCTCTGAGCTTCCGTTTCCCTCATCCATCAAATGAAGATAATCCCACCTAACAGGATTACTGCAGGGATTAAATAAATGTATTAAAACCCTCTAGCATAGTGGCACATAGTAGACAATAAATGGAAACCCTCATTATTATTCCTAATTCTTATTAACAACAATTACAATAGCCCTGGAAGGGCTAAGCCCTAAATGACAGCTAGCCCACAATGCTCAGCATCAGAAAAAGACACTCCTGGTGTTACACTATTGGCTTCATAGCAGAGCTATGAATACAAACTATTTTCCACCTCCTACTCTGTGGTATGTTTTTTTTCCTCCCACTGTACTGTTCTAAATGGTTGGAGGATGCTCCCCTCCAAAAGACCAAGGTGAGCTTACCTATATTGCCAGTAGTCTTCTCCCAGTGTCAGCAATGAACAGGATTCTAAAACACACTGGAGGACTGCTTCCCTCTGCTCAATGTAAAAATTGCCCATATTCCTTAATCTGATCATTGTACCCCACCTCTCTTTATTAAAACCGAAAGCTCAGTGTACATAACTGAGTGAATAAACTTGCTATTTCTACAGATGTTGGGATTTTAACTGTATCACTTCCCAAGAGAACTAAATGGTAGACAGTAGCCTGATTATAATCAGAACAAACACAGATGGATTTCTAAATGGTGCAACTGTCCTAATGCCGCCACTGGGCTATAGCTTTGCTATTGCTGTTTGGTTTCTTTAAAAGATATTTATTATATTCAGTTGACAAACATAAGGATAAAGCTTCTAATTCTGCATGCCCCAAACCAGCCCCTCTTAAAAGTAACATAGGTAAGGTCAAATAGCTATGTTTGAGAAAAGACATGGGAAGCAACATGTAAAATAATAGTTCTTCCCTCAAGCCCAGTAGAAATCTGAATGTAGGCAGAATGTGCCAGCAATAAGTACCCAAATGGATATTATTAAATCTAAGAATCCTGAGTTTACTGCTGTTAAAATAACTGAGACTGCTTATTTGAGTCCATTAAATAATCATCAATTTGAATCTATCTGTTCAGACTGGGATTTTTCATAAAACGAAATTAGAGCGGAATGGAATTTTAGAGACTAGCTAGCCCTATGGTCCTTAACTGTTTGGGAGGCATAGACCCCTTTACGGATCTGACTCTGTGCTTTCTCTCCAGAAAAAAGTCCCATATACAAAAAATTTTACATACAATTTCAGGGGTTTCAAGGAACCACTGCAGCCTATTAATGGACCCCAGTTAAGAACCAATGTGCTAGTCTATTCATCTCTTTGGACAGACAAAGAAAATTAATTTGCCTGATCTTCTATTAGAAAACAGCCTTGGCTGTGCACAATAACTCATGCCTGCAATCCCAGCACTTTGGTAGGCTGAGGCGGGTAGATCACAAGGTCAGGAGTTTGAGACCAGCCTGCCCAGCAAGGTGAAACCCTGTCTCTACTAAAAATAAAATAGAAAAAATTAGCCGAGCATGGTGGTACGTGCCTGTAATCCCAGCTACTTGGGAGGCTAAGGTAGGAGAATTACTTGAACCCAGGAGGCAGAGGTTGCAGTGAGTGGAAATGGTGCCACTGCACTCCAGCCTGGGAGACAGAGTGAGACTTCATCTCA
>NW_016107773.1:391901-403401 GCF_001604975.1 Cebus imitator
AAAAGAAGACAGCCTTATATTTTAAAATGTGAATCACATATAGTAATCCTAATCAATAAGAGCCCCTTATATAAGTGTGCATATGGCGCTATTTGGTTTAACATGCAATTTTACATATACATCTTCATATTCTTATAAGTAATATAAGAATATAAACTAGAATGTAATAGCTCCATTTCATACATGAGAAATCCAAGGTTTTGGGAAATTAAAGCTCAAGAAATATTTAGAAAATCTACTACATGTATCTACATACCAATACTGAGTAAGGAGGCAGAGACAGAGATGAATTCAAAACAGACCCTTGAGTTGCTTTCAGTCCTGTGAAGGGGATATTCTCTACCCAATCCAAAGTACATCATTTCTAGCTTGGTTGAAACCTAGAGATACCAACATAGAGGAAGGGAGCATGGTGTGGGCAGGCGGGATGGGGACTAGGCAGTATGGCAAGGAGACCTAGCCTCACCTGCAGTTTTCAAAAAGAATCCCTAAGGTGTTCAGACAGCTTGCTGCAGGACCCAAAGCCTGAAAATGACCAACTGGGAACTGGAATCTAAATATTCTAAGACTTCTCTATGGGCTGAGCTTCCCAAAGGCCTTTGCTATAGTTTGGATATTTGTCCCGGGCCAAATCTCATGTTGAATTGTAATCCCCAGTACTGAAGGTGGGGCCTGATTGGAGGTGTTTGAATCATGAGGGCAGACCCCTCATGGTTTCGTGCTGTCTTCACCATAGTGAGTTCTCTGGAGAGCTGATCATTTAAAAGTGTGCGGCTCCTCTCCCCCTCACTCTCTCTCTCCTGTTCCTGCTTTCTCCATGTGATGCGCAAGCTCCTGATTCACCTTCCACCATGAGTAAAAGCTCCCTGAGGCCTCCCCAGAAACTGAGTGATGTCAGTACTATGCTTCCTGTACAGTCTGCAGAACTGTGAGCCAATTAACCTCTTTTCTTTATGAATGTTTTTATTTATTATTATTATTATTCTTTTTTGAGATGGAGTTTCACTCTTGTTGCCCAGGCTGGAGTGCAATGGCACAATCTCGGCTTATTGCAACTTCCGCCTCCCAGGTTCAAGCAATTCTCCTGCCTCAGCCTCCCAAGTAGCTGGGATTACAGGCATATACCACCATGCCTGGCTAATTTTGTATTTTTAGTAGAGATAGGGCTTCATCATGTTCATCAAGCTGGTCTCAAACTCCTGGCCTCAGGTGATCCACCCGCCTCGGCCTCCCAAAGTGCTGGGATTATAAGTGTGAGCCACCAAGCCCAGCCAAATTTTATTTTTCTTTATATGCACGTGTATATTTTTTGAGACAGGATCTCACTCTGTTGCCCAGGCTAGAATGCAGTGGGGTGATCACAGCTCACTGCAGCCTTGACCTCCCAGGCTCAGGGGATTCTCCTACCTCAGCCTTTCCAGTAGCTGGGACTACGGGCGTGTGCCACCACACCCAGCTTATTTATTTTGTTTTTGTATTTTTTCATAGAAACAGGGTTTCACCATGTTGCCCAGGCTGGTCTTCAAATGCCTGGGCTCAAGTGATCCTCCCCCTCAGCCTCCTAAAGTGCTGGGATTACAGGCATGAACCATCATGCCCAGCCTGCTTTATAAATTATTCAGTCTCAGGTATTTCTTTATAGTGATGCAAGAAGGACCTAATACAGCCCTGCAACTAGAGGGGGCTGAAAAATCACTCCTGGAGACACAGCTTCAATAACATCAGGAATATTATAGAAAATGTCTAGCTCTTCTATTTTCTATAAAAGTCACTCTCAGAACACGCACAGTACATACAAATTTGCTTTAGCACAGGAAAGTTAATTAGCCATGACTCAACTTAAACATGAGATAATTTAGTAGGTAAATCTGAAACGCTGCATTCCTGCTAGTGACCATGTTACTATACTCAAATGTTCTCCCTCCACACTTCTCAATTTTCTAATCTTGCTTCCTTTGTGTTTTGCTTTGGAGCTAGGTATTTATCTCTTTTCTTTCCTGCTATGCTGGTAATCAGGGCCTCTGAATGGCTCAGCAGAATAAAGAAGACAAAAGTGATTCTTAGAGGGGCCATACAACTTTCTTGTAAGTACAAAGGCACATTTCTACTACAGTTTCACCGTCTGTATTAAAGATGTCTGGGAAAGGAATAATAAGTGCATGGTGGGGGTTGGAAACAGCTACTTGGACTGACACAGAAAGAATTGTGCAGGACAGCTATATTTTAAGTGTCTTTTTCTTCTGTCTTCTTCTCTTTCTGACCTCCCACTGCCAGCTGCCCACTCCCCCATCCATTCTACCCCCGCCAAAACGCCATGAGCATTTTGGAAGCAAGATGAATTATTTCCCTTTTCAGAGTCTCTACCGCTATTTTTTCTAAGCATTGTATTTAATGATTTGCAGTGTTCATGTTATATTTGAAAATCATTCTTTTTCAGTTGAATATGATTTTTTTAAAGTTTGTTGAATGCTTTAATTTTTTATGATGTCTAGAGGACATAATTTTCTGTGATAATATATGAGAGTATCATGTAAAGCACAGAAGAGTTTTGATTTACAAAACTGACTTCCAACTAAGTTTTCAGGATTATATACATTATATCATATCAGACCTACCTACAGAAGGCCTAAATAACAGTACTAATGATAATAATAAAACCTCATGTTTATGTGACAGCCAAAGAATTATTATATTTGAGTTGCATAACAATTTTTTTTTGAGATGGGGTCATGCTCTGTCCTCCAGGCTGAAGTGCAGGGATGTGATCTCAGCTGACTGCAACCTCTGCTTCCCAGGCTCAAGTGATCTTCCCACCTCAGCCTCCCAAGTAGCTGTGACTACAGGAACATGTCACCATGCTCAGCTAATTTTTTTTTTTTTTGTAGAGATGGCGTTTTGCCATGTTGCCCAGGCTATTCTTCAACTTCCGAGCTCAAGCAATCCACCCACCTTTAGCATCTGAAAATGCTGAGATTACAGGCGTGAGCCACCTTGCCTGGCTTGAATCTCATAACAATTTGAGATTTAGGTAAGTTTAGAATTGTCCCCATTTTATAGATGAAGAAAATGAGGCTCACACAGGTTAAGTGGTTAGCTCAAGGTCACACACCTTCCACAAGACAGAAACAGGACAAGAAATCAAAGGTAAAAGTTTTCCACATGTGCTTAAACCCCTAGGATAAAAAATATCACAGCTCTCTCACCTTGACTTAAAAGTACTAACAACAACGGCTTGTGAAAAATGAAAAGCCTTGAAGGAAAGCAGAATAAAAATCTGAGAGACAATCACTGATCTTTTATCTTCTATACTTCAAGCTGAATCAAGTTCTTCAAAGAAAACCCAATAAAGCCCAGACATTTTCATCATAACAAAATAAATAATTCAGTCGGGCTTTAGAGGGCTCCTGCATTTTGATTGGCTATTTGGTATATTTGTGACTTAGCTGCCACTAAACTGATTAAAGCTAACCTGATTGACGCAGTTATGTTGACAGAGCCTCTGACACTGACAGTTATGAATGGAAAGTGTAAATAACAATAAACAACCTGGAGCTTCCACATTTATTCCTAATGGAGAATTTAGCACTTTCAAAAGTCAAATGCCTGATAGGGTAAAAATTACAGCCTTTGGTCTATCTGGCGCCAAAGAAACTGCTGAAATTCATCACCTCTCCTCTCTTTAGGAAGACATCCACAGAGCCTCGGGTTCTTCCAGGAAGACAGACAGGTTTGACTTTTCGTTTTTTCTCTTTAACACTCAGAATCTGAGCTGCAAGGGGCTGTAGAAATTACCTGGTCTAACCCCACATTTTATATATGGAAAAACTAAAGCTCAGAGAAATGAAATTGATTGCCCAAGGTCATCCAGTGAGTCATGATGGCATTGGGGCCACAAGCCATGTCCTCTTATTCCCAGTCTAATGCTCTTGTCACTAGACTACACAACAGGGAAAAGTCTCCACCTGAGCCATGCAGGCACATGTACACACACACAGACACACACGTATACATCCATTCTTAATTATAATAAACCTACAAAGATAACTGAAGCTATATTCTTTGGGCTAAATTTCTATTGGCCTCAATGAGGCACACTCTCAGATATAAAATTATGTGCAATTTTTCAACTTCAAGTGCATTTTGTGATTACAAATTAATATCCCTATTTTAAACCACAACTGAAAATAACTGAAGAAAGTATGCACACTCTTTGGTTTATTACCAGCATTGCTTTGAATATATACAGTACAGTTTTATTTTTATTTAAAAAAAAAACCTATATGTGTGAAATATGTGGGAAAAAATCAGATAGCCTATGCTACCCATAGTTATCTCTGGATGTTAGGATTCTGGGTGATTTTTATGTTCTATTTTATATTTATCAGAAATTAGTAACTTCTCTTCTAAAACAAACACCTATGCTTTATGTAGTAAAGTGTCCCTATCAGCAGGACAGCAGAAGAGAAACAATATTAGAAATGTTGTAATAAAACATTCAGACATATACACTCTTGGTATTTTTCAGGCTCCAGAATAACGTCACAATACCAATTCATGGTCAACTAAGCTTATAACATAAAACCTGTTCAATTCGAATTTCCCTCCTGGGAAACTGAAAAGACTTATAGACCCAATGATCATTTCCATGTGCATATTTGGCCCACAGAACAGGTAGGCCAATTTATGAAGTTACTGTCCCCAGATGACTGCTCATTCAAGATCAGGAACAACTAGTCCAACAAATAGGATGTTTTCCTGGATCTTCACTAAGCCAAATTGATGAAGGGAAGGATGGTGAAGTGTGATTTATAATAACTTTTCAAAAATAACAAACACCGGCTAACATTCATTGAGCACTCACTATATACTAGGTACCGCCCTAAATTAAGTTTTATATGCATCATATCATTTATTTCTCATAAAAACCATGTAAGGTTAGGTCCTATTATTGCTTTAGAGATGAAGAAATTGGGAGTTAGAGAGGCTTGGTAGACTGCCCCAGGTAACAAGATTCAAACTCAAGTCAATTTATTCCAGAATCCGTTCTCTTAAACACTACACTGCATTTTATTATTTTTGCATATCTAGAGTAACTTAAACTCACTGCTAATAAAGTGTTTCCAAGTTGAGGTTCTATCAGGTTTGCTTTAAGAAGCAAAACTCATTGTAATTAGCAGCCTCAATTAATGGGCTTTCTCAAGTCCTTCAAGTGAGTTAAACATGACTTCCTGCAATCTTATATACACTATTAATTTGTTAGCAGATTCTTTCTTCATAAATGGGATGAAAGTAAACTTCAGCCAAGTCAAACTATCACAATATTCAAATTAACAGAGCCCAAGTTAATGAGAGTTGACTCTAGATCATTTTTTAAACAAAATATTTACCTCCTGCCTTGAGTTCACTTCTGCCATTTCAGCATTTATTGCCTGTATAGCTAATGTACAAACATATGTTTGCACTGTTACAGTTTTTACATAAAAGACATCTGACTGCCTTCAAAATAAGAAGAAAAAGTCCGACTCTGGTCCTGCTTAATTTTGAGACATTTTTAACATAGTCTCCAAAGATCTGGGCTTTCACAATTTGTTAAAAACCTTTTCTGGCACCAAGTAAATGTACAATAGAAGAAAATACTCAAGTTGGCATGTGTAACAAAAATTTCCATTTAATTTTCCCAAATAGTTCTTCTTTCTTAAGCAAAGGTTAATGTTACAGGATTTGGGTGCCTGAATAGTAGCTACCCTACCTCACTCCCCAAAACAAATAAGCATAATTACATTGCTTTCTACTAGATCACCTCTCTCATGCACATCCTACTAGCTCAAGTTCCAAACCATCTACTAGCTTATATTGATTAAGTCAGGTCACTATCTAAATTCTTCCATGTCTACATTCAGACACTAGAGAAAATAACAATTGTGCCACCAACTTTCAACTGGAAATGATTGAAAATATAATTATTGCATGCAAGGCACGTTGAAATCCTTTCAGGAAAACTGCAATGTATATAAATCATAATTGATTATACCTTGAAAAATATTGACTATTTCTATTACTGTCTTCTTTACATATCTAGTATAGTGTATATAAGCAAAAATTAGAGCTTCAGGAGTCTAGCTCAGTGTTTAATCTAAGTAGATTTGATGAGCAAGGAAATGACAGACCCACATGTTCCTCTAACACGACAGTGGCTATATTTTAACTAGGCCAAGAAAAAGAGGCCCTGTGTGGCATGGCTAACTACTTATGGGAGTAATTTTGCCATACAACTATAGCAAATTTATTTCAGTTCAAGATATCACTTTCCCCATTAACTCAGGAGACCAAAGGAGCATAACCGCTTTCCTTTCATCCCTGTCAAATGCAGCAAGTTTCTCAGGAAGCAAATACTATTTAAATCATTTTCATAATTCTAAAATGCCTGTAAGACAAGTCCAGGGTCTAATTATACCACTTAAATTTGTTGAAGATGTTTGGGATTTTCTTTTTTTAATTTCAATAACGAAAGAGCCCAAGGGTTTAAAGCCCTAATAATCTAATAAACTTTTCTAAGTGAACATTGTAACAGATACGCCTGGATGGGATTTTGTAAATACCAGACAATTTCCCCTGATCTTTATCAGGGAAAAGCAGCCTAAATCTTTGGCAGGAAGAAATTAAATGTAGTGCAAAATAACAACATCTGGCCAGATTGTGTTTGTCAGGGTAGCAGCCCCTTTAGATGTCAGGCTGAAAAGTACTAAAATGAACTCTGAAGGGTGTGTGTGCAATTCTTTATGAGGCAATAGGAAAGGCTGCCACCTTGCCATAGAATACCCAGGGTACAATTAACTCACCCTAGTATGTCCCTACAGAGAATTGTTTCATATCAATGGAATTTGAAGCCTCTGCCAAATAAAAGTTTGGGGCCATTCTTGGGGTGTTTTGTTTATTTCTCTATTACTGTACAGACTCCTAACAGTGTTTTGTATTTTTCAAAACCCTCTATGATCATTTTGATGAGTTTTAAAGCTGATTTTTATCTTCTAACTCCAAGGGAGACCGTGTGGCTCAATGAAAAGGGCAGTAACTTAGAAGTTAGAAACTTAATGCTGCCACTTACTGGTTACATGGCCTTGGACAAATTGCTTAATAGCTCTTAACCCCAGTTTCCACATCTGCAAAATGGGGATAATAATACCTAATGGTGTTATTAATGTTATGAAGATTACTCAAGTCTAGCACATAGCACACTTTTAGTAAGCTTAGTTAACTTTATTTCTCTTTCACTTAAATAATCGGGTAACTTCAAATGTTTAACCTCACCAACCTTCCAGAGGTCTCTGACCTTCAAGAAGGCTTAATTCTTTGCAAGTGTACACTATCTTCTCCTCCCATCAAAACAAAAACAAAAACCCTCAAGGTTATATTTGAAATAATATGTGCAGCATTTAAGCCTCTTCTTCCACAATAAGCCATCTCAACCATCTGGCAGAGATTGCCAGAAAGAACATACTTAGTTTTCCACTAATGATTACTTTGATGCATGAGATACTTTAATTGTTTTTCCTGTTTTTTTTTTTTTTTTTTNTTTTAATCTGGCATTTAGACAGGGAGAACTGTGGTCATCTCACAATTTTTTAAAAAACGTTTTCCTAATAAACAACTCTTTCCAGAATTTGTACCACAAAACAATGCTAAGCCACAGATTTATCTGACAGACCAGTATATCTGTTTCAAATGTTAATTGCTAGAAAGCGTACTGTTTTTCCAGGCACCAAACAAGAGGAGTATGGATAGCAATCTTAGGGATTTTTCCCCCACCTACTACTACTGTTGGTAGAATAAGCACTTTGGCCTCACTGGCTGGGTTTCTTAAGCTACCCTTCAAGGACTGGGGCATGTAGGAGTAAACACATATTACATCAAAGAATAGTTCCAGGTCCCATTTCCCCAGCTGGGAAGGATGCCCAGAATTCACACTCCAAACAAAAAGACTGGTGGCAGCCTACATTTCACCAACCTCTAGAGCACCCTTCTAGCTACCAGGGCACAGGCTCCAGGGCATTTCTAGACCAAAATTACTTCCTACTACAAGGCCAAAAGGTTTCAGATCCAGAGGAAGAAAGGCAATGCTGATATAGTACAGACTGATAAGTGCCAGGGGACAGCTGAATAACAACTATAATAGTTATTTAAACTTTCAAAACATTTTCATATATATTACCTCTTTTGATCCTCAAGAGGTCCAGCAGGTTGGCAGGTCAGATGTTACCAACTTTCATATAAGAAAACAAACTTAGAGACTTTGAATTACCTACCTATTTCCACGCAGCTGGTGTCAGAACAGGAAATAGATCACATATTTGTTTCATGCTAAGGCCAATATCAATTAGTAAAGAATCAAAGAATACATTGGAAACCAAATTAAGCTATTGATACATTTGACTAAAAGTATTTTTAAACTCCCACAAAAAAGAAAATTTGAATTAACAAATCAATTAAAACAACTTACACAAAATGGGTTAGTATTCCAAATATATAAAGAGCCATTAGAAATCAATAAGAAAAGGGCATCTAGTAAGGGACAATGTATACTTAAATTTTTCCAAATGATGAAAAAATTTTAGTGAGAAAAATCACAGAATAAAAGGTACAAGTGATCAACAAATCTCACTGGCAACCAAACAGTACTATTTTTTTCACCCAAACTGGGATTATGATAAAATGGCAAATGGCAAATAGGAAAATGGACATTCTTAACCTCCACGATATGCTTATATCACATTGCATGCCTGTATCAAAACATCTAATGTGCCCCATAAATATATATGCCTACTATGTACCTACAAAAATTAAAACTTAGAAAATTTTTAAAAAGAAATAAAATGAAAGCACATACTAACTTTATTAAAATCAAATAGGCAATAAATATGAGAAACCTTAAAAACTGCACAGCCTCTGACCTAGCAATTCCACTTCCAATAATTTATCCTGAGGAAATAATTAAGGATGTCCATAAATATTTAATTACATGGACATTATTTAGTTCACTGTGGCTTACTGAAAACAACCTAAATTTCCAACAGTAGAGAGGGCTGGATTAATAACATATGAAATATCCACATTACTAAGTAAAGGGTAGCCCCTACATGCTATATTTATATTGTGTTACAGAAGTATATTATTGACATGGAAAGATGGCTACTTGTAAAAGCAGTATAGTCAATTTTTTAAAAAATATACATATGCCTATGTATGAATAAAAAGTATGCAAGATGATATGCCAAAATGTTAATAGTGGTTATCCCCTCGTGGATAGACTCAGGATCATTTTATTTTCCACGTTTTTATTTATTTGTGTTTTTTTCATTTTCTCTAATTAAAAATGAAATACTTATTTGTGTAGTAAAAACTTGTTTTTAAAAAAGATTACCCTGAAATAAATACTGCTCTATTGCTTTCAAGGTCTCACATAATCAGGAATGATTAAATAATCCATTGGTTTCTAGAAACCTATCTTAACAAATAGACAAGAATACTTTTTAATGAGCCTATTGATTATTGATTTTTTAAATGCAGACTAAAAAATTTATTTTTAAAAGTATTCTTTTAAATCAGGTAATGGTTCCTCACTACAATTTTGTTCAAACTATTCGTTTACTTGACAAGTCCTTTTTTATTTATTTATTTATTTATTTTATTATTTTTTTTTTTTTGAGATGGAGTTTTGCTCTTGTTACCCAGGCTGGAGTGCAACGGCACGATCTCGGCTCACCGCAACCTCCGCCTCCTGGGTTCAGGCAATTCTCCTGCCTCAGCCTCCTGAGTAGCTGGGATTACAGGCACGCGCCACCAGGCCCAGCTGATTTTTTGTATTTTTAGTAGAGACGGGGTTTCACCATGTTGACCAGGATGGTCTCGATCTCTTGACTTCGTGATCCACCTGCCTCGGCCTCCCAAAGTGCTGGGATTACAGGCGTGAGCCAACGCGCCCGGCGACAAGTCCTTTTTTAATTTCTCAACCTTAGTCCTACCTATGTCTAATCAAATTCCCATACCCATGTCAAATTCCAATTGATTGGAGTTGATAAAAGACAAACAACTATAAACAGATACAAGAATGAGAATCTTAATCTTTAACTTTGAAGAGTATCAATAGTTGCCATTTATTAAGCACCTATTTTATACCAAGCAATATGGTAAATGTTTGACATAATATATGGCTTACTTTCACAGCAGTGCTATAAGGTTGTAATTATAATCCTCATTTTGTAAAACAGGGTTATGTAACTAGTGAGCAACAAGAATATGTGAATACAGGACTATTTGACTCAAAGGACTATCTGTTCTGCCATTGTGACTTCCACTAAAATATCAAATATAAAACTCTAAGGAAAGGTAAGATTATGTGAATAGTCTCCAAATTTGAGGCACTAGCAACACTATTGAGAGAGAACACATAGCAATATAGGAGAATAGCATAATTTAAATTCAGCAGTCATGGGTCTAGCAACTCAACTATTTAGCATTGAGTTAACTTGCCTACTTTACCAAACTCTCTTAGTTTTAGTTTCCTTATGGGATTAATACCACCTTTTTGAAGGGAAGTTGGAAAAATTAAAATAAATACAAGTATGTCTGCTTGCCACAAGTCTTTCAAGAAAAGCAAGCTTCTCTTCCCTTCAGGTCCTTGTGAAAGGGTACTGGACACAAAAGAAAATGTGTTTGGACAAGGTGACAGATGTCACCATTCTCATGATTCTTGTTCACAAGGTGCAAATCTGTGGCACTGAATCTTAGAGTTCACAATGTTCTGGGAAGAGGCTAGGTCATCCTGGAAGAAAAGACATCCAGCAAGCCTAGGAGTTATGAGGCCAGAAGCTGAGGCAGAGGCTTAGAGAAACAGATGTTCCATCTCAATGGGCAAGCAAAACCCCATTATCCAGACTTTTAAGATCTTATATCTGAGCAGCTTTTAAAACCTAGAAGTAAATGCTGCATGCAACAGGATCTATCTTTTCTTTTCTGTTTGGTCATGCTGGCAGTTATTGCAGGGCAAGGGGAACAGTTGGAAATCTATTTCTATCAATACTATTTAATTTTGTGTGAGAGTGTATGTGTGTATGTATGTATATGTGTTCATTCAAACATTTACTGAGAGTTTACTGTCTCATCTGGAGACAGAGGGATATAGTAGAATAGACAAAAGGCTTATCCACAGAAGGTTCATTCTTTAGTCAAGGACACCCGTGTTAATCAAATAAGCATACATACTCATGTACCACTGCAACCTGATGAGTGCTAGAAAAGAAAAGCACAGGTTCCCAGGAGAGGGAAGAAATGCAATCCAATGATGACATTTCAGTTAATTGGGTTCAGAAGTAATGCTAAAGAATTTTGACCTGGCTGGGCGCGGTGGCTCACGCCTGTAATCCCAGCACTTTGGGAGGCCGAGACGGGTGGATCACGAGGTCAAGAGATCGAGACCATCCTGGTCAACATGGTGAAACCCCGT